>NC_082381.1:11635805-11935805 GCF_027477595.1 Haemorhous mexicanus
GCCCACGCTGGAGCCCAGCCCTGCCACGAGGAAAGCTTTCCACCCTACTCCTGCCCCAGTGGAACCCCCTCTGACAAATAAATCAATTCAGGTGAGCTCCCAGGGCCAAGGAACCGGCTTGGCAGAACCAAGGTCATTGCCCATGAATCCACCAGCTACCCCCCTGCCCGATGGAGCCTGGCTCTGAGGTGTTCTTCACTGGTTACATTCCACACCAGTTTTGACACCTCTGAGAATGGGAGGCAATAATTTTACTCTTTCCTGCACTTTGTCCACCACAGTGAAGCGCTAGCGTTGCAAACCACCAAAGCTTGTCTTTGCAACTCCACAAGACCAACATGGCCTGACTCTGGGAGTAAAACCCGTTATCAGCAAGGTTTCACCACTTCCTTGAGTCACTGCAAGGCAATCATTGAGTGAATCATCACATGCTGTGGCCGCAGGCTGGAGCTGGGCAGAGAAAAGGTCACAGCAGCTCCATCATGGAAAAACATACATTTA
This sequence comes from Haemorhous mexicanus, assembly GCF_027477595.1. Classification (NCBI taxonomy): domain Eukaryota; kingdom Metazoa; phylum Chordata; class Aves; order Passeriformes; family Fringillidae; genus Haemorhous; species Haemorhous mexicanus. Next base: position 11,636,307 of record NC_082381.1, read on the forward strand.
CTTTCCCCTACAAATTATCATAATCTGCTGGCATGCCAGCTGAAACAATGGCAGGTTAGCATCATTCCCTTATATTCCAAATTGCCAATATAAGGCATCATGTAATATTGTAATTATACCCAGGGTTTTTGTTGTTGTTATTTTCTTTAACCGTGTCATGCACCCAGTAGACTTGCATTCCATTGGGTAATTCCTTAATTAGGCAGATTTTTGAAACAAGTATTATGTACACAACAGACCGGAACGTCTCCTTTGGAGTCTTCCCAGTCTATCAGGTGATTGCATCATTAAGCCACACATGCTACGTAGTAAAAATCCTTATGAAAATTCATGAAAGAAACACACTGAGCTTGGTGCATGCTAATAAACAAGAAACATACAAATTTAGTATTTTGACTTTTAATCCCCCTAAACTCCAAACAATTACAAATGAAATAATTTCTTCACTGAATTTTATTTCTTTTTTTCAGCTAATAAAACCTTTCTCTTCCCACAGGAATTGTGGAGGTCCAACCTGAGCATCTTCCCACAAATTACACCTTACTAAATGTGCTCATGACATTTGGACATCACCAAAACACAGTGAAATAACCAAGAAAAAAGTGATCTCACTTATCTTTTAGGGCTTTTCTTTTCTTCCTTTTTTTTTTTTGCTTTTTTTTAAGCCATGATACACATTAAATTACCAGTTAATTAATCAAATTTTAATTTTTGATTGTACAGTCTGGGAAACCACAACCTTTCCCAGAAGAAGAAATTTAACTTGCTCGGTCCACAGTACGAGCACTGTGAAGTGATCTCTTTCTACAGAAATAAGACATTTCTACAATGCATTTTAAAGAGATGCAAATAGCATCTACAATTGACTGTGTGAAAACGCTAAAGGAAGAGACAAAACGTACAGTATTATATATTTAAAATAAATGAATGCAATCTTTTAATACTCTCACAAGCAGAAGAGAAAACCCTAAAATATTAATTCAAAAAGTCTTCTCTAAGAAACGGACAAAAACCCTTCAAGTTCAGAGAGAAAATGAATGTATGCAAGATAGTGAGGATAACAACAATACAATCCCTGAATGCCTCAAAATCTTCATGGTTTAAAAGGCATCCCAATTTTCTCCAAAGGTGGTGGCATCTCTCTAGCCGTCCATGGCTAATTTTACAGGGAATGCAAAACGTTATTTAAAAACGATGGCGCATTAAACTCTAACTGTTCCTGATGTGGCTCTCAAACTACAAACCTATCTCCCCTTCTATTTTAATTTTAAAGTAAGTTAGCAAACACTTCGTTCCTAATCCCTGTGGACTATCTGTATGGTGACACAAACGCACAAATTTATGACAGTAACATAAATGCTCCTCCGAAGTAAAGTGCAACATTAAGTGAAATCGTTTCCTGGAAAGATATTATAGGTATCTATATTTTATTTGCCATCTTAAACATATCTGGGTCTTTATGACCTTATTTTTAAAATGTATTTCCTTTTTACATTTCCTGGTGCAAATGGACTGCATAAATAAGCAATGTGCTATGAGGCTTCAGACTAGCCGATAAACCCTTTCAATTTTCATGCCAGCTTCTTCTTTTGTAATTCAAATCTGGCTGAAAACTGGCAGCTCTGAAAACTGAAACAAGCACTGCCACAAATACCTTGTAATGCTATCGACCTTGTCTGCCCATGCAGTGAGAAAGGGGGATGCATATGTGTCTGCAGTCATCCAGATAACACAACTCATTTTTTTGGGGGGATAACAGAAGCTGGACCCGAACCGCGCACCCAAAGCAGTCATTACCAGGCAGGCTGGAGAATAAGTCTCTTCAAAATACACAGCGCATTTAAAAACCATATACAGGGCTCAGCCACTGCTTTCATTACCAATTTTAATTTAGCTCCTTCAGTTTGCTAGCCAGATAAACTCTTTAGTGCTGTTTTTTAATCTATTTGCCACATTTTATGTTTAAGATTATAGTAATATGGGACAGGAGAAGGAATCACTTTTGGAGGAAATAAAGAAATAGATCCGCTTATCGGCGCCCATCAGAAAGTTCATTAATCAGCCGGGCTTTGTGCCCCCTAAATTGAAAGGTTAAATAATCCTCTCAGGAATATTTCTCGGCACCGCCGCCAATTGTCCGGAGAGAAGCTGCCATTCACCGTGCTCCAGATCGGTGACAGGGTATTTTACCACCGTTTGGGCCCCAAACAATGACGGACAAATGGCCTGGCTCACAAAGAAACCTTTTAGTACACGGATGGAGAAAGGACCACAAGCTTTGAAGTGGGGTGGGGGAGGTGGGGAGAGACTGTGCGGAGAAGGAGGAGGAGAAGGAAAAGGAGGTGGAGGAGGAAGAGGAGGAGAAGGAGGAGGAGGAGACTCATGCACTGGGACATGTATATTTTATTTGAGTGTTTGTTAGGGGATTGGCCAAATGTTTATATACATGGCTATATGTCTGTGTATCTGCCCGGGCACGGCACCGGCTGCCGCCACGCTAAGCATATGCATAGTTACACATACATTTATACATTAATCTGAAAACAAACATTTGCAAAGCCTGTAAAATCAGAAGATGAACAGAACTAAAGCACAGTTATATTTATTAGTTAATACACGGGGGAGCCTGACAAACCCGAAGGTTTTAATTTTTACTGTCATTCTGGATGAGTTACAGCTTCCTTTCTCTCACTTTAATCTTTATGTTATCTACTGATCGTCCCTCACCACTGCACCCAAAAGGAGGAAGTACCACGTCTGAATAAGTTTCTGAGGGGAGCACTCCTAATAGGTATTTCTTGATAAACAGACTCTTAATAAAGTGGAAGTGGTTTCTAATCACAGCTAAAAGGGAAGTAAACATGGGAAAAACTTTAAGTTCTACTGGAGAATATGAGATGCCAAGTGAGCAGTCATCAGTTTGCTAGAAGTGAGTTTTGGGGTATATTTGAAATAGATTATAATTGAACTTTTTCCCTTTAAACTCCCCAATAGCTGGGCTTCCGCATGCAGCATCCTTCACTAACAACAAGCACTTTCATAGAAGCGCTTTCCTTGCATTACCAACATGCCAACTGCACGTGTTAATGTTTATCCATTTTCTCATAATTTTTTCATGTGCTCTCCATTAAAGAGCATCATATATATTCAGGAATAGCAGTTATTTGCACCTAGATTCATAATGAGTGACATTCATCCCAAATATGTCCTTGTGGAAATGTGTGGCAGCTTGTATACAACCACTGACAAACAAAAGCTTCTCCATCTCCTTTTTGCACGCCTGTTTTTAAAAATTGGTTTCAATTCCATGCAGTTTTTACTTTAATGTGACTTGGGACTTCCTGAATAGTATACAGCTTCTAAAAATGGATCAGAGCATATCAGGTTTCTGCACTCTCACACCATGTACATATGCTGCTGACCAAAACAGTTTCCTCCGGACCAACTCTCGAGTATCTCAGTGCTATCATTTTTCCTCTCTTTCCTTCCTGAGGCCACCATCAGAAAATCAGAATTAATTTAAACAGCTCTCATCTGGTATGAAAACAGACAGAAACTGGGTATCTCATTCAAATCCAGGGCAATTAATGTTAAAGGAGGAGATATTTCAGGGTTACGCACAGTCCACAGAAACCCTCCAGTGTCTGTACTCCTGCACAGGTGCTCATCACCCTATTTTTTAAGTACCAAAAGAAGTTATAAAAATTCATTAGAATCAGAATTAATTGCATAGTCAAGAAACAAGACAAAAATACTTTCCATTGGCTACAAGGTGAGCACAGACTACAGGCGAAGAAACTGCAAGTTTGAGGGCAGCAAAAACAAAAAAAGGGAAAAAAAAAAAAGACAAGCCACTTTTGGACACAGGTGTAAGAAAAACTGGGCCTGGCAGTGACTGTCCTTCCCTTGCGAATTCCTCACCTGCTCTGGGGTAAAAGCAGTGCCTCCTCCTCACCAGCTGCCCACCCCACACGGGGCAGCACTGCCCTGCGGAGACACCTGGATCAGGGAAAGGGGCCCCATCAGCCGGACACAGACTGGAGTGCCATTCCTCCAGGGGGGCTGCCCCTGCAGCCCACTGCAGAGTCGCTCTCACGGCTCTTGGGGTACGTCTGTCTAACGGTCATTTAACCCAAATTCCACATTAAAAAATGAGTCAAAACCGAAGGCCCAGCTTCACTCCCCTGTAGCCAAAAATTCCGTGGGATGCCTCCCTCTGTGGGCCTGGGTGGGTGGCACAATGTGTGTGCACACACGGTGCCCCTCACACACACTTCTGAGGCTGCTTTGCCAGCACCTGCTCGTGGCTCCGTGCTCCTCACCACTCTGTGCGGGCCCTCGGCTCCTTTAATTCCCTTTATACTTGGTTCTTCAAGACTTGAAATCAAAATCAGGATAATTCTGTCACGGGGATAGAAACTTTTCTATACACATGACAGGACCTAACAAGATGTATTAATATCATTGACATGATAGACCCTCTTGGAATTAAATCAGTGAATATTTTTAGGGAACCCTAATCCGTAGATTATTAACATGATCGAGCATAACTTGAGGAAGTTACTGTCTAACCAGCACGAGCTCTGGGCTGCTGCAACACACGAATCACCAGCAAGATGAACCACACAGTGCAAACAGATCTGCTGACTTTTTATACTTTTTCCACTTTGCAATATGAAAATGCACAAAAATCCATTTTATGGCATTTATGCGTATTATGTGCAACTGATTTTTTTCACATTTTAAAATGTCTGTTAAATTTGCAGACAATTTTTGGCTTCCTACAGAATTTTGAGACTGCTTCAAAGGTCTAATAAAACTTAAAAAAGACACCTTCATATCAAGTTTGGAGAAATTCTGGAGAAATTCTCAGGATGTAGGAACTTTAATATGAATATTCATGCATAGCACTGACAGCAGAAGGAAGGCACAGATTTTTTTTTTTTCCTCAAATATTTTTAAAACTCATTGGAAACCTCATTTTAGCTTGAAAATTCTATCTTCCTTATTTAGACAGTTAATAGTTGAAATCATGAAAATAATGTAAATGCTTCTGTAAGTTTGCCTTTTCAGATGAAAGGAAAGAGGTGAAATTTTTAAACTGAATTTGTAAGCATTAAAGAAAAAAATAATCTTAATCCTTTCCCTTAAGAGAGATGCCGTTGAGTATATGAAGGGGAAATATTTCAGCAGCAAACCTTCCCTGCTTATTCTCTTTGATTAATTACCCACTCACCCAGCAGCTTTGGTGCATCACAAAAATAACCCAAACCTCTCTGGTTCTGGGTGTGCAGGGCTGGAGGGACACATGCCACCAAATGTCGTGGACTGCAGAAAGAACGTCCGAGGCACGCGGGAGTGAGCTACCCAGAGATTTACAACAGTAAAACACATTAATGTCCATCCTCTGCCCTTCTCCATTTCCCTTTCACAGTGAAAGACACTGCTTTTGCAGCAAACAGGGCCCCTGACACCACCTCAAACCCGTGCTGCAGCCGGGGCTCTCTGAGCGGTGCTGCTCTCCAGGACAAGCAGCACAACAACGTCATCTGCAACCCCAAAATCACAGAAATGGTCAGTCAGCCCAGCTCTCCATTCCACTCTCTCCCCATCCCCAGAACTGCTTCCAGAGATATACAGAAATACAATTTTTGGTCAAGATGTAATCTCTCTTTAACTTCAATTTTAAAGCAGTTTTTATTTTGTTTTCTGGGGAGCAGGTGCAGAAGAGCATGAGACAGATAAAAATCAGAGAAGCAGGACACTTCCTACCATGGTTACTACATGATGAAGGTGAGTGGCAGGTGGTACCCATGCTGCTGGAAGGTTCTGCATCCCACCCAAAATGTCCTTACAGAAAATTCATACGGGGTTACTAAACTAACTTCTTTTCCCCTTCATAATCTAAATACATCTTTCAAATAAAAATTGGAAAAGAACTTTTAGCTAGCATTTGTACTGAAAAGCTATAGCATATGCTTTGAAATCATTAATCTAACAGTTATTTCAGGACCTGAAACTGTCTTTGTTTTCTGAAAAAAAAAAAAAAAAAGCTACCAGACAGAATATCTTTTGTGAAATACGATTGCTTTGCAATAGAAAAATATTTGGGGTTTAGGTTTCTGATAGCCTCAAAAATATCTGAAACCTGAAAGAGAGTGGCAACACAGCAAAATAAAATTAGTAGGGCAAAATAAGCTGTAAAATCGCTTTGCCCAGCACACTGAGCTCCTCTGACCTGCTGGCTTTCTCCAGGAGAGCTGTGCAGGGCTGGCAGCATGTCAGCACCCCTGACACTGAAAACCACTTGCAAGACAGGTCAGGTTTGGACAAGAGAGAGTTTAAAACCAAAATACCTGCCTGTTGCTGGCCAAGCTCTGCCCCAGCTCCTCTGGCTATCAGGGCAAGCAACCTCTCAAAGGGCAGGAAATCCTCATGAACCCAAGCACCTCTCAAGCAGGTATGTGGACACCATCATGCTCCAGGTGTTCATGTGCCTCGAAACCCACAAGAGCCAGAGTCATCTTTACCCTAAATCCATAACTCTGGGAATTTTGAGCTGCCTTCCCTGTAAAATATCCTGCTGAATGGATACTGAAGGAATGGCACGAGGCCCCACTTCGAGATTCCAAAATATGGTGAAAACATTGCCTATTTCACAAACAGACCTTTTTTTTTTTTTCCCTAGAGCTGCTAGAAATAGCTTTGACACACCTGGAGAGAAACTGGCCAGGTGCTGAAGCATTCCAGAGGAGCGCTGACCCCATGGCCTGTGGCTTTGTGTCATGGCCAGTGGAGCCAGCCCTGCGGCCATGTCACAGACACAGCTGCAAGGAAAACAGGGATTAACCTCCTCCCCAGAATGCTTCTAAACCCATCCCTTCCCTCAGCGCTCAACACCTAAAAAAATCTCTGGAAACCAAATGTCCCCTCTGTCTCTCTCAAGTTTAAATATTTTTTGCCAGGGTTATATTATTTTTTATTTTTCCTTTCTGGAAGTCACAGTGTAACCAGAGAGAAATTGACTTCCAGGGATATAGCTTATATTTTCACTTCAGAAAAAAAGTAGCAGGCCACGAGGAATTTTAATCATGCACACAAAGAAACCTGAGCGCAACATTTAAACACAAAAGACGCATGTCCCTGCATGTCCTTCATACACGGGGCCAAATCAGCCAGTTCCTGGTTCACCTTCCTTCATGTAAGAGGATTAAAAGTAAGATTAACAAACTGTCAAAAAGTGTGTTAAATGTTAGCTTCTGCTAATTAAAAATTCAGATGGCTGTAAAGCTCTGTTGGTGGCCATCTTGCTCTGTGAGGTTTCACAGACGAGGCTGGTGAAGGCAGGGCACAGGGGACGGAGCCAGCGTGGCTGGCCGGAGCGGCACCAGGGCAGGAGGGCGTTTTCAAAAATGAGACATCCCCACAGAAACAAAACACTCCGTGCCAGTGACATCTATGTTTTAACACACACATCGGCCGCAAGAAACAACTCAGGAAAATAAAAAACTTACTCTGCCCATTTTAGGGACAGAATTTCTTTACTCAGTTGTTATTTACTGAAGAAGATTCTAACACTCGCATGGTTCATTCCTGTTTGACTGTGGTGCCCTCATCCTGGTGCCGGGCCGAACCGGCCACATCCCTTCCTGCATGGCACGAACCACTCTGACCACAAGATGTGCAGAGATCCGGAGCCGGCCCGTTTCCATCTGACACCAAAACACACCGAGCCCCGCGCCCGCGGCTGGCTGCCCCAGCGGCGCTGCCACGTGCACCCTGCGGCCTCACAGCACAAGTGCAACCTCACACCCAGGGCAAAATATGGTCTCTGGACACTGAAAAGAAATAAATTTCCTCTTTTTCTCCAGTGATGTCATCTGCTGGGTGGATGCTACCACTAGCAGCAGCTTCAGCAGGCCGCTGAGGCCACAAAGGCCGCGCAGGCCGTGGGTCGCGGGTGAGGCCGCGGGCGCTGGTCAGCGCGGGCAGCCCGGGGCACGGCGCTCCCCGGCCGGCCAGCACAGAGCCCCGGGCTGCCCACAGCAGCAGCAGCAGCAGAGGGGACAAGGGCTGTCCCTGCGGAGTGTGACCCCCCGCCCCCGGCGCTGTCCCTCCGCAGCCTGGGCCCACTGAGGACAGCAGCTGCCACAGGCCGCACGGCGAGGTGCGCAAGCAGCAGGTCACACTTGAAGGGAAATATTGTGTTTTTTAAAGAATAAACTGCACCACTGAAAAAACCAAAAGACAGTCATTGGGCGCCTTCTCACAAGTTTTTCCAGTGATATTCTAGTGTGATTTAAGGTTTATCTCTTTTGTTTGTTAGAGGGTTATAACCTGGCCTCCACTTAAAATGCATAATAAATATCACTACATTTATAGCTCAAATCTGAAGTGACAGGAGAAAGGGAATGAGAAAGAGCCAAGTGCTCTGAGGGTGAAATAACAGTGCAGTGTGCAGCCCTGTACCCGTAGGGTGCACAGGGGATGATGCGACGGCATGTCTTGTGGAACATGTGCCGTGCTTCTCGGGGTTTGTGCAGTACCTGGCATTTAGGAAGCCACAGCTGTAAGCAAAGCTTCCTCATAAACCCAGAACAAAGAGCTCAACAAGGCCTCCAAATGCCTTGTGCCTAAAAAAAATTGCATGTACCCTCACTGACACTCCAGCAAACTATGATCAAAACTGTTTATCCTGACTCTGTCAAAGTCTTTGTCCTGTTATTTGATTGACAATAACCCCCTTGATAGACCTTAGTGGGAATGAACCAATTCACAAAATACACAAATAACACTTGAAATATATTTTGACAAATATAATTGCCCCTCTCTGATACAGGAGAAATATGGAGTGTAGTTGTGATGAAAATGATCTGTAGAAGTTTTAAATCACCGTCTTAAAGAAGTTATTAAAGAGTATTTTAAACCACAGTGGGAGTTGGATTTTTCTGCTGACTTTGCTTGGCTTTTTTTTTCCGAATAATTTTAGTTAAAAGAGTTGAAAGAATAAGTTCAAAGAAAGTACTTTCAGCCACTTATAAAGCTTTGATTATCACAGAGCCCTTAGATTTAAGCTTCACTGCATGCCTTATGATAATCTTTCCTTCCATCAAATTAAAATATTCCACTTACAATCCTTTTTGCCATTTCTTCATAAGATTCCTTGCACTGGCAGTCTGTTTTGGCTGGAATAAGATGTTTCTGCCCATACAACAAATTATTTGCAATGTGCTCAAATTTGTCACCATGGCCAACGTCAACAAACCCCAGCACCATGCCCAAGAGCAGAGTGGGTTTGTTATTGAGTCATTGTTCCGGCGGCCCCGCACGCCGTGCAGGGGCTCCGAGGAGTCAATAGATGGCAGTCCATCTCCTAGGAAAGTGACCCAAAATGAATGAAATAACCAACTGCCTCATAAAGCACAGGCGTGGAAGGCCGGGTGGTTCTTCACCAGTGTTCACAGAAATTCACCCAGAATACTTTACAGAAGGCAAAACACTCAGACAAACTCTGCGACAGCCCTGTGCGAATGGTGCCAAAATCTGGTGAATTATCACCAAACGGAGCGCCCCAGCTCCTCTGCACGTACGCAGACCGGCACACGTGGGACGCTCGCCACCAAGTTACCAAAACCAGTTCAACTCCAGTGCTTGTGTCCCTGGCTGAAGGGCAGGAAAAGCTCTTCGGTGGCCCCCAACAGCTGGGCAGCCTCTGTGGGCCGTGACAGCCACAACACCACTTTTCTGTTAAACGTGTGGGACTTGTCTTAATGCTGCTCTTCTTTTTGTACCAAAATACTTAATTTTCCTACAACAGGAAAAACGTACCATAATTTCCATGGTGAATACTACAGTGCTGATATGAGAGTAAAAAAACTTGGCTTTTTGTTACAATCCTACAGCTATATATATATATAAAAAATATATATTTAACCATTAAATATCATTCTAATTCTAATTTAGAAGTTTTGTTTCTTGCCAGAACATTATTTCCTTCTGCTCTGCTTCAGGTGCAAAAGAGAATATTTAAAGGGAATAATAAAACATAGATTGTAAACAATTCAGATAATGCAGTTTCTTTTCATTTATTTATTGCAAATATCAGCCATGTCTTTTACCATACAAATTTTTAAATTCCAGGCTTATCCAACTGCTAATGTAACTTTGAGCCAAAGCTACTCTTCACATGCAAGAAATGAAGGCGTGCAAAACATTTCCCACATGGCAGAAATGAGTATTATTTGCAGATAAACTGCGATCCACTGCAAAGTAAAAATCTTATTGGAAGTAAGAATCTATCAGAAGGTAGGGCCTGATGCAATACCAATTAATCTGTGAGTGTGCCTATTTGACCACATTTCAAAATGTCCCTAAAATGCACCATAAATTTCCAAAGGGGTACTTTTAAAAATATGCCCATATTTGAAAGCACTACATTTTCTAACAAGAACTTGTTTTGACACCTTTTCTGAGCTTTACTTTACATTAAGTGTAAACCCTGAATGCTTTCTACAAAATACACAGAAATAATTTCCTGCCTCAAGATACCTCAAATTTTGTCCTAGTACGGCACTTGGTCAAGTTTAAGCTACCCCCTGCTTTTTTTTTTTACAGACATAAATATTTTATAAGTGTTGATGGCCACACACTTTTTGAGGAATTTTCAATTCAGGCAGGTAGGACTAAAATTAAATTACATCTTTTATCTCAGTAAGAAACAGAACCCAGGATGTTACAGCACCAAATATTTCAATCTGTTTATTAAGTTCCAAGTGTTATAAACATTTCAAAAATTGTTTTTACATGGACCCTTAGGGTTTATAATCAAAGAGAGCATTTACCTTTTTCCTTCATCCATTTTAAAACCAAACCAAAACAAAACAAACAAAAATACTCAGTGAATGAACCATTTTTTGGCTTATAATGTTTTTTAAAAAAACAAAACAAAACCAACCAAACCAACACAAAGTCTTTAGCAAATCTGTTTAAAAGTAAATTCTCAGGAAGGGTGGAGGATTTCCAGGGCAGATCTTTGTGTTAGAATCATTATGCACAAAACACAAATGAGAGGTTTAAAGTGCAGATTTCTTCTATTCATTGAATTTTGAAGAAAAAAGCAGAAAAAAGAGCATTCCACTGCCATGCAGAGGTGGAGGCACAAATTATAAAGCACATCCCATCTACTGCTTCAGAGAAGAAAACCAAAGATCCAAAAAGAAAAGTAGTGGAGAAACTTTTCTACTTTGTTGAGAGCAGAGAACAGGGGTTAATTATCTGTAACAGCGAAATCCGTGTGAGGCCGATCTGGGGAGCAATGAAAAGTTCAGAGTAACAACAAACCCCTGATTTTTTAAGGTTGTTTTTATGTTTGACAATTTTAGAAATTAATACATTTAAGAACCGTGACACCAATGCAAGAATTAGTTTTTACTGGTTAAATACTGTCCAAGGTTTCAATATTAACCAAATTTGTATGCATTTTGTTGTGTTTTTATATCTACTTTACATACGAGAAAAAATCCTAAGAAATAAACTGGTACAGTTTCACAAAGTTTTATTTTCTTGTTTCAGGGATTAACGATCAACTAAGGCAGGCCAAATAAGCAGTCACAGCTATATCCTGACTAATGATAAATTATCTGCAAAAGTTTAAGAGGTGTTTTTCCTCAAATTCATGTCTCCACTCTAACTGAGATTTATTTCACTCATCTAAGAAGAAAGCTTTGTCACACAGAGTGACTAATTACCAGCATCTGGGATATCTGAGATGGGATTACTGCTTCTGCTGTGCACCCCAACTTAAAATTTAACGCTCTTTCCATGTGTAAATGTGGTCACTGAGAGAAGAGAGGCAAAGCACTAATTTAATTATTACAGTATTAAAATTAAAACAGAAGTTTTAAGGATGCTTAAAAAATAGTGACAGTGTTTCATCGCCTTCTTCAGCTCAAAAACTCTTGAGATGTTTATTATCTTCTCAGAGAAGATGCTTATCTATATTTTATGGTCAGCAGTTCACAGAGGAGTAAATAGGTTGGGTGTAGAAGAAAATAAAAAAGGTGTTTCTACTTACTGTTAGGTGATACTGCCTCCATATTTCTGGGCAAGCCTGGAAAATAAAAATATTGATCAGCTAGGAGCATGAAACAAGGTGCTTTACAGCCTGTTGGTTTTGGCATAACACAGTATCCACTGGTGTCGGTCACAGGAAAATAAGAAGCTTAACTGAAAGGGTCTGCATTTCAGCTTCAAAAACCCGGCTAGACAGTTTAATTGAATTTTACACTGGTTTAACACACTCCCTGCCATTGTCAGAAAGCCAGTAACAGTTTTCTCTCTGCCCTTTTTCTCCGAGGGGCAGAAGTTTGGGAGAGCAGTGTGTTCGTGACTGTAGGAAGCATTAATGCTGCAAAACAAACAGGGGCGGATTTAAATTCTACATTTTCTGACATTTTAAATTTACATAACGCTCTAGAAATTAAATCACAAGGTGCCTTCCTTTCTTGTACGAACAGAAATATTTGATCTTTTTTGTACGTATCTCTTTCCTAATCAAAATATAATTGTTACATGTAATAATCCTCAGCAGCCTCATGTCAGATGAGTTGTAAACAAGAACCATAACAGATTGCTTTAATGTTGCTATTTTTACAATGACTTGCTCGCTTTTTTTTTTTACTTTTAATTTCTTTAAATTGCCAGACTTTTATACCAAGTCCTAAGTGCAGCCCTTGGAAAAAAAAAAAAAAATTCCGAGCAGGTTTTTGAGTCACAAAAGTGACACAATTGACCTGAGGGACACACGAGAGATGGTAAAAAGGAAAATGTGGATCTTTAAAACAAAATCAGAACATGTTGGTGGCCATTAAAGCTCAGATCACTCTCTCAGAGGTTCTTAATGCTTTTACAAAAAGTACAATATTTCTAACAGCCCCTGAGCCACAGACAGACACGGAAACCGTGGCACTTTTTGTCATTTTGGTACACAGCTACTGCAGCGGAGGGCTTTCACTTCTCTTTAGAAATTTACCTTCTTATAAGAACAGCACAGTACTCATTTGAACAGTGAGCAACTTGGTTTGCCAACCTTCATTTTAAGAAAAGAGAAAGAAACGTAGTATTCCACGGCCTCTTCATAATATGCTGCAGCTGCAAATTCGAACACTGAAGCCTCATGACTACTTGCAAATGAGTACTATTAACACTTCTTTAGATTTCGAATAAATTTTTCACTCGTGCCCAAATTCTTGCCTTCTTTTATTTAGATGGAGCGTGTTAATTAAAAAAACACCACAACCAGTGTCTCTCAAAATAAAATCCAAGTTTTTGCCAGTCACCCTGTGGCAAATCCAGTGTGTTTTTCCCAGATGTGATGGAAATGATATTATTTATTATTCATTCCACCAGTAACATAATTGTCTGTAGAAAAATCTACAATCTGTTCTGTGTAATGGTTCAACATTTCTCCTCTTACTCAAATGCTGTGTGTAAATATTTGAGTTTTATATTAATATTTCTATAAAGAAATGTGTGAAGGACATCACATTTCTCACCGAGGATCTGTCAGTTTGAACACACTCAAGCTGTCTTTGAGCAAAAACAAAAGGATTTTCCTCCTTCCCTAACTTAGCCAGGGTTCAGAGAGCAACATATAAACACTCTGTAGCCTGTAAAAATATTGTACCAGAGCTCTTAGCATCTCCCTCAGAGCTGAGGAGGTTTCAGCTGTGCAGGACAGCTGTGCTGGTCCAGCTCAGGGGTAGCAGGCAGTTATTTATACATTAGTTCTGGATACTTTTCGATTACCGCAGTGTGCCCGGGCTAATATGGTTGAACAATTGCAATCAGTGAGTTGTCCTATCCTGGCAAAATGCCACTCTGTGCTATGACCTTTACTCACACGACTGCTATTTAATCATCATCATCATCATCATCATCAAAATTACTTCATTTTTGAATAATTGTTTGCTTGGGTATTTTTTCTGCTTTGGACACAAAGACATCACTTGGAGCAAAAATCTGTAGCTCTGAGTGGGAACCACAGCTGGCAGAGCTCTTGTCAAAACCCTGGGAGAGGCACAGCCCCAGCCCCTTCGTGGTGCTGTGCAGAGGTGGGTTTTATCCTCAAGGACATAGTAAAGCTGAGGGAAAACCAGAAGAAGGAAAGGATGAATGTGGTGAGGGAAGGCTAAGCGTATTCCTTCATTCAGGCGCTGTCTTGGGGAAATACTTCTCAAATGGGGTACCACAGCTTCTGTTATCGAGTCATTGGGGTCACTGTTAAACAACTGCTCTTTAGAGATGATGCTTTTAACCAGGAACCTCGTTACTTTGCATCTGCTCAGGGCTGGTGTCTGCATCTTATATTGTGGAATGACAAATAGTATGATTAACAGTTACCACCAAATACTGGCTCCTCAAATGAGGCAGAGAGGTTTGCTATGGAAGACAGCATAGCCAGACAGAACTGCTGCCAAACCCACCATTTTCCTTATTTATTTAAAAGAACTTAACCATGAATGGCCCTCCTTTAGAGAAAAGCCCCTGTGGTACCCAGCTACTATGGCAGCGTGATGAACTACATTAAAATAAAATTGCATTTATTTCCTGCCCCAGTGGTCTGACCTTACTTGCATTTAGATGTACCAGCACAAAAGGTGCCCACTCCAGAGGGCAGAGCAACTGCCATGGCGTGTGGCGAGGGCAGCGGGCCCGCACCTGCCGACACCTTGGGCCACTGCTGTCCCCAGAGCCACCACCGTCCCCAGAGCCACCGCTGTCCCCAGAGCCACTGCTGTCCCCAGAGCCACCGCTGTCCCCAGAGCCACTGCTGTCCCCAGAGCCACCGCTGTCCCCAGAGCCACTGCTGTCCCCAGAGCCACTCCTGTCCACCAAAGCCACTGCTGTCCCCAGAGCTGTGCCACCGCTGTCCCCAGAGCCACTGGTGTCCCCAGAGCCATGCCACCGCTGCCATGGCCCTGCGCAAGGGCGGCCATCGGTGCCTGAGGCTGACCCGCGGCGCCATAATGGGAGAATCGAGACTGGGTGCTGTACGTTTTGACCCATATTGAATTTTATCAGGTGCTAATTATTGTTTTACCAGAACAACGGCTTAATGCATCTGTTGTTTAATTCCCACTTCCCTATTCTCCAATGTGAACATCAAAGAAAATAAAACACTCAATCTCAAACAGCCCCTGACAGCAGACCGGGACTCGAGAGCTCAATAGACGAGGCCCTTGCCACCAGTTCTCATATTTCCACAACAATGAGCAAACACAAAACCGGCACTAAGCGGCCTTTCCTGCTTTCCGCTCCCCTCGGCCGGGCGTCTGCCTCGCGCCGAGGGCCCTCGACGGCGGCGCGGCGGGGCGCGGGCGCGGGCGGCGGATTAGCCCCGCTAACATGCGAGCGCCGGCCAAAGGCGAGCAAAAACCCACTACTGTATTTGGCGTATGAATAACCAAAATGCACGCGCTGACAGGAGACCAGGACGGGCCCGCGGCTCCCCGGGAGAAAATGTAGCTGTGATGAGTGACAGGGCTTTCAGGAAATATGTTCACAATCACAGACAGTGAAGGCCATGACCTAGATCGTTTAAGAGCTTGTCTTGTCAAATTATCAAAAGCTTCTTCGTCTCTGAATAAAGAGTGACATAAGTGAGTGTCAGAAAGCTGCAGGCTGACAAGCCAAGCATACAATAACAGCATGCACGTCACATACTTGCCGAACACCGCCACGGCTAGCGGCAAATCTTAATGAGAGCGCGGCTGGCCCAGGAGACTTGGGTCCCTGCTGGCATAGCTACTCATCTCGCAAAAATCCTTCAGCTCCGAGTCAGTTATGGTCTGACACGACGACTACAATTACTAAACACAACTTTTTAACAGAATCCTCTGGTGCTTTGTCAAAGAGGCAGCGGCTGCTTGGAGCTGCCCCGCTGCAAGCCACCACAATAAAACAAAAGATTTGCCAAAACACACACTTTTCATCACCTCCGCATGGGAACTGCCGCGGAAAACACACAATGCTTCCCTTCAAAGGCACTCCTGCACAAGCAGATGTCGAGACCTCTCCCCACGCTGGCAGCGCAGACAGCCGCCGGTGCCGGGCGAGCAGGGCTGGATGACTGCCGGTGTCACCCTGGCCTCGGTGGCACGGCCGTGTGCTCACCCTCGGGTGCATGTGGACAGCCAGAGGCATGAAGAGTGGGGAAGGACACTGGGGAACTCAGGAGACACAGCAAACATCGTGCTCTCTGCCCAGGGAAAACGGGCCACATGGATGCCAGCTGCCCCCGTGGAATGATCCCAGCACCTGCAGCTCCACCCCAGCCCAGCGCAGTGTGCCAGAAACAACAAAGGCTGAAGGAACCTGCCCAGAGAGAAGAGGCCAGTGGCGGCTTGCATGCCCAGAACGTTCTCAGAATATGCACAGAAGATGCCAGTCGAAGCACCAGCTGGTTCATGGGAAGGAGTGCTGACAATACAGTATCTGGGCATTTGGATGGGGCTACCACACACAGCGAGGCTATAGGGCACCAAGCACCTGGGCACTGCTGTCTGCCACCTCCTGGAGAGCCCATCCAGCTCACCAAGCACCTGCATACTGGTTTCCCCAGGTATACATGGAGACGTTGCCCCTCTGCCTGCTTCCTGCAGATTTACAGAGCCCTTCTCCCACCCCTGCTGCTGCCAGGTGAGGCTGCACAAGGCTCATCACATCCACCAAACTGCCACTGAAGCAGTCAAAAGCAGCTCCTCTATGACCTTCCCAAGGAAACCATGCGAGGCCACGCTGCTTCCAGAAAACCTCCAGCTAAGAGGACTCTGTATGTTCTCAGCACTGTCTCAGGAGAAGAGACTGATGTAGCAGATCATAAATGTATGACCTTAAAGTGGTTTAAGTAACTGTGAATGTTTCCTAGGCAAACTAGGTGAAGTACCTTGAACTGCCTCACATTCACTTCTGGACCAAAGTGGAAAGTCAGTCTGACAGACTACGCACAAGAGCCTGTTCTGCACCCTCTGTGTTACAGTAAAGGGGAGTAAATTTGCTGAGAAGGACAAATTACAACTTCCTTTGAGCATCCAAAGCATTTCATAACGCACGTTTGATAACACGAAGACGGAGATTTCCTTTTTTAAAAGGAGTCACATGGGAAAAACAAGGGGTGATAGCTCCAAGTTACTCCTGGGGAGATCTCAGGTGGATACAGGAGAAAACTTTTCACGATGAGAACAATCATCTCTTGAGGGAAGTGGTGGATTCCCCAGAGATGGACACTCTTAGGACTAGGTTGGGCTGTTTTATGTAAACCATGGTTTGCCAAGAAATGTTGGCAAAGATGATCAGATGATCCATGAAGTCCCTTCCAACCTGGTGTTGTAGGATTCTGTGATTTCTCTCCCATGAACTAACTGCTCCCATTTCCTCTGGAGGCAGGGCAGATCTGCATCCCTCAGAAAGGAGGCTCCAGGTCTGCTGCTGCCTGCACAGAGTCACCTTGGACTGCCTCTTCTCAACCTGGCTTCTATTGCCTTCGTCAGGTGTACTGGAAGAAATGATGACCCCTGACCACTGTCTCCCATGACAGATGATTCTGAGGCTCTTCACAGGTCCTTCCCTCTGTCACCTCCCTTGCAGGCTGAGGAGCTGTGGCCATGCTGAGGGATACAGAAGACAGGGACCAAAGCTTTGCCCAGGTGCTCCTGCTTTCCTGATGATTCCTAACATTTCACCGGTTTGGTTTTCTTTTTTACAGCTTGTGAAGACTAAACTGACTTTTGGTGGAATCATATCTCATAACTAGGATTGGAGTGCTGAACAGTAATATGCAGAACCTGTTATTCCATATACCAAGATGGGATTGTTTTACTTTACATTTATTGCCACTCAATGTCAATTGCCATCTTATTGTGTTCTCCCCCTGACTCTTACAGTTCTTGGGCAGCTCTGCACAGCTGGCTCACAGCACTGACTCTGTAAGTAATTCTGTCTTCTCAGCCACTCCTGTTGCTCCATTGTTGACCCTTTTCCATGTCACACCAGCATATCCCACCTTTATCCTCTTACTCCAAGTCTGTTTAGTTTGCCTGAAAGCTTTTGGTCAGGAATTTTGGTCAGGCCTTTTGGAATTTGTAGACCATGTCAGCTGGATCATGCTTACACACATGCTTGTCAACCTGCTCCTTTGAAGAAATCCAGAGATCCCTGAGAAGTGGGATTTCCTTTACAAAAGCAGCCTTGAGTCACCCCATGTACAAGATGTTTATACACCCATCCCAACATGCCACCACCATGGCTTCTGCCCCCTGGTTTGATGCACATGTGCAGCTGGCAGTCTGGGACCCCAGCTCTCCCTGGGACATCCCCTACATGCTGTCCTTGCATTAAAAACTCAGTTACACGCATGCACCAAGCACGAGGTGTCTGCTGCCATCGCTGGCTGGGCCGTTTCACCCTCATGCTCCTCTGCAGCTCTTGGGCAGATACCCAGGTACTGGTGTTACCTGGTTTTGGTAGCAGGCCAGCGCTCACAGATTCGTAGGAACACTCACTTTCTCTTCCATTTGACAGCTTCTCTGGTGCTCCCCTCCACAAAGGAAGGTTTCAGTATGGGAACATCCTGGTTTCTTCCACTATGAATATCCCAGATGCAAAACCACCTTAAGGCCAAGAGCAGCAACCTTGTCCTGTCCAAGTGTTCCTGTCGTGTCTTGACCACCTGTTGGTTTCACAGGCTTTCTGCTCTGGTCTCAGGAAAGATTCACTGTTGGTTTGGATTCCTCTGCCTCTGCTCGGCCATGCCATCTCTCTCTCTGAGAAATGGGCAGGTGAGCTCCTGCTCTGACGCCCCAGTATTCACCCAGGTGAATGACACAGGCAGCTTCACACCTCCCATGCAGGAGTGCACAAGAACTGCCCAAAGTTTCAAAGAAAAATCTTTCTGATTAAAGGTGGACCCAAATGAGCAGAAAAAAAGCATGCTGTGATGTTCCTGACAACCTGCACAGCTCAGGTAGGATTTCAATGCTTGTATGATAGAGCCCTCATGGTTCTTCAAAGAAAAGGACATCAGTTCATGAAACTGGTGTCATAAAATGTGGAAAAGAGAAAAGATGGCAAAGCAAAGATGCTTCCTTACAGTTTGCAATTTTGTCTCACTGCCTATCAGAATGAGGGTGCAGAAATGTACAATTCACATTCTTTAAAGGTAGGGTGGGCACATTAGCTATAAGCAAAAGTGCATCTGGCACACAGTCAAATATCGTAAGAAATAGCAACTCCCAAATATGCCAGCTGACCTTTGCACACCTCATGTACTACTGTGACATGCTCTTTGAGCAAACAGAAAAAATAAAGGCAGGAAGGAGACGTTTAGAAAGAGATCCAAATATTTCTGAGTTTCAAAAAAATCCAGCGTTTACAGAATCCCACAGGTATATTTGAAATCAAACATATAGGCCATATCTATAGTTAGAAACTGAAGTGTGAATGTATGCCAAAATTATCACAATTTGCCTTTTATCCTTATTTCTGTTTAATTCAAGAGAAAAAAATATCATGAAAGCTTGACTGCTACATATAGGACTGAATTTTGGGGACGTATAAGACCCCAAATATATATAAGGGGGGGTCCTATATATTGGGGGTATATATATATTGGGGGGTCATATATATAAGACCCGTATATATATTGGGGGGGTCATATATATAAGACCCCCCAATATAAGGTGAAAGAAAGAGACAACTATGTTTGTTCTCCCTTTAATTTTCTTCTGTGTTTTACTTCAAGTAGTTCTTGTCAAACGCAAAGCCTTCAAACTACTTCTCTCTAATAATATTTTCACTGATTAGTATCTGATCATAGTGAAAGAACCATAGATCTGGAACTCCTGAGGAGTCAGAGTTACTCTTTACTCCTTCCCGGTAGGCTCGCAGCACTGCGTCTCCGATTTCAACCTCCCTACCCCTTTCCTTCCCCAGGAAAAAGGACCTTTGTGTCCACCTCTGCTGAACTGAACCAAACTAAAGACCAGGTGCTGACAATGCTGTCATTTGTTTTCTTTGAACCATTCTCCACAAAAACTCTGTCAGTGTAAAGCAATGACTAAACACAACACTTTCATTTGCTTCTACAAATAGGCACTATGTAAAATCAAAGTACATTAGGAGATTGTAGCCATTGTAAATTCAGTTTTTGACAGACACACACCCAACCAGGTCTCTGTGCCAAGGGCCATACTCACATCAGCATAGTGGCCCTTCATGTCACAGCGGTTGCAGTGTTTGTTCCAGTAGGCTCTCTCCAGGCACTCCCTGAAATAGTGCCCGGGCAAGCAGCAGTTCAGGCAGAAACGTGCTGGGCAGCTGTGCTGCAGATGGTCTCTTCCTGCACACAGACAGCACGGGGGAACTTTCTGTGCAGAAACAAAAGTAGAACCATGTAAGTGACAGTGTTGCAGTGGATCGTTGCAGCGTGCAGCCCCCGCAGGGGCTGTGTTGGGGGGAGCTGGGGGGCACTCGCTGCCACCCGGACTCAGCAGCACAGCCTCACACAATTCAGCACGGGGAGTGACAAATGTAACACACAGCCTGCTACTCTGAGCCCAAACCTGTACCTCTGTGAAGCCACTTTTCCCAGTGAGTGAGTGATTCCCCCCGAGGGTCGTGTGGGATGTGGTCATTCTGAGTGTCCTGGTGGGTAACAGCCCCAAGGACTGAGGGTTTCACAGATTCTCTTGTGGGGGTTGCTAAATCCAGGCTGTCATGCAATGGCTCCCACTTCTTGACAGTGTACTGACTGACTTTCAAACCCCTAACCACAGGACAGGCTTTTGGAATATGTGATATCTATCTGAGCTTCTTAAAGTTAGCTTTTGTCTTGTCCATGGTTTTTAATACTGTTCATATCATGGCTCATTATAGTTTCTGCTTTCACTAACTTACTAAGGCTGTAATTCTGATTCAATAGAATCTCCTTGTTGAAAGTACAATTAAGAAATATCTTACACTTGCCAACTGCCTGACCATATGAAAAAGCAGGATGTTTCTGTATGGCATTTGATTTTTTTTTTCCCCCAGTTTACAGCCACATGGTTTAGTGGAAGTTGTTCCTGCCCAAGGCAGGGGGTGGAACAAGGTAATCTTTAAGGCCCCTTCCAACACAAACCATTCAATAGGATTCTATATGATATAATTCTGCACATTTTTCTTTTATAAAAACAATCACAGCAATGACATTGCTAAACAGAGGGATACTTTCACACAGTAAACTGACTTTGTGCAAGCCATCCTGCAACTCAGAGCACTGCTTCAAAGAAAGGATAAACCACTGAAACAACGCCTCTAACAGCAAGCACAAAGGTATATTAGGAAAACTGCTGAATGTTCAAGTGATTTAAGTATTGCATTTACCTTTGGAGTGGGACAGTTCTTGGACAAATGTCCTGGTCTGTGGCAGTTCCTACAAGTAACATTTTTGTCAGCTCTGTAGTACCGCACGCTGCTGTGCCTCACGCCCGCGTAGTTGGAGATCTGTGCCTGGTGAAACAGAGAGAAATGCACTTACCACTTGAGATTCTTTGCTTTGGGAACTGGGAATTATAAAGGTCACTGCTGGCACTGATCCAGCAGAAATCTGATGTTTCCCATGCACAATTTACACACCCAGGTTTGGAATGGGTAATTCTGCTACAGAGAAACCTGCATTGTCTGGAAGGAAAGTTCTCATTCGAAGTTCTGCTTCAGGACATTCTTTATTGCTATTTAAAACTGCAGTTGTGAAGCTTTCCCTCAATTAGCTGAGATTTACTCGCTGTGCTATGTCTCAACAAGCTGGAATTTTCTCCAGAAAATGAACAAAAAAATGAACATCACTTGCAAATGCAAGTTACATATTCCCTTGCACACATTAAGGCAAACTGCTTGGACAAAGTACAATGCTATACAAGTCTGGATGAAATCTGCAATTTGCAATTGTAAAGAAAGACTTTAAAAGGAAAAAAAAAAAAAAAAAAAGAGAAAAAGAGAAGCTGGAAACAACTGTCTCTCTCCCAGTGACCTCACACATACTTTCTGTGTAGGCAGCCAGAACTGAAAATCCGATCTACAACTGTCATTGCCTAGTAAACATTGCAAGTTTAAATAAAATACATGAAATTTTGGATGAGTGAACAGGAGAGGTATAAAAATACCATTTCTCCTCAGGGAGAGAATTTGTGAATGTCACTCGATTGCATCAGCTGTACTGGACACTGGAAGGAAAAAGGGAAGGAGCTGGACAGAGCAGCTGAAGCTCACTCCTGCTGGATGCTGCAGCAGCTCGCTTGGGAACTCCGGGCTGCAGTGTCCCCACGCTGCCCCCGACGAGCCCAGGCAGGCTCCACACTCTGCTGGCTCCCACTGCTGCCTGGAAGGGGACCAGCCTGCCCTCAAACAGCCCTGGGGCTCCAGAGACACAGGAAGGAAGAGCTGATGTCACCTTGCACAGTCTGTGGAAGCACTCCAGCTCTTGACACCCCCGTCCCTTCCTGCCTCTGTGCCAGTCCCAGCTCAAGAACTCCTTTCTCCTGTGAGAGGACACGGCTAATTGTCCCACAAAAACACCACAGAGGGGTTTTTCAATCCCATTTATTTTATTCTGCTTGTTAATTAACAACAAAATAAAGAATTATAGGAAAACCTGGTTGTATTTACCTCTAAGTCTTTATGAGAGATGGACCAGTTCACATCAATTTTTCCTGAAAAACAAAATAAAATTAATTATATTTATTTTATATGAATAATTTTCTATAATATATTCAACATGATGATTACTGCAGTTATTGAACTTTCTAGCAGGTTTTGATGTACTAAAGCAGACAAATTATTTCCATCTTTGGTAAAGGAAAGCTACTGACCCCCTGGGCACCAAATCTGCCTCACCTGAGCATCAGCACAGGTGCAGCTGTTGGGAGAAGTTTTTCTGACACCACCCTCTTGTCCTGAGCTCTGGGGTTCAAATTCAGGTGGGGATTTAATTCTTCCAGAGGCATGGGCTCCCAAGATCCTGATTGCAGCCCTCGGAGCTGTCCCTGCCTGTGTTCCTGGGGATGCCCAGCTCCCCGAGGCTGCAAGCGTGGGAGCACACAGAACAAGAAGTTTCTGCAGAGCATACACCTTTCCTCCGTGCCAGTTCACCAGCCCTGCATCCTGACTGCTGCATGCCAACACAGCTGAGCACAACCTCAGACACCCAGACTGTAAGCTGAGCAAATCTATTTCCAAACAGCGTTTGGTAATGTGCAATAAATCAGGAGGACACACTGAATTATTGACTGTCACGCCATCACCTTCTCACATGCAGCCTTTGGGCTGACAGGAGGGAAAAGAAACAAACCAGGAAAGGAATGGAAGGACAGTAAGCTTAAGGAGCAGGGATGCAGCCAGAGCTGCAGAAATCCTGCATGTGCACACAGCTGTGCTCCCACAGCAGCTCCTCACCGCTGCAGGAGGATCCACCCCAGCACAGGGCTCACCTCTCTGGACTTTACAGCAAGCACTACAACCTGTGTGCACATTAATCCTGCATGTTTGCACACTTTTAAATGCAAACTGTCCCATCCTGATCCTGCATCTCAGGCTGAGGCATCCGCGTCACTAACAAAAATCACAGCATCATCGCCATTTACCGACGGCAAAAATGTCTCCAATTTTGATTGTACTCTGCATTTCCATTAGAAGGTGGATGACTACAAATTAAAACTGTATCATCTGTAATTTTATGTTTTCCCTTTCATTTACTGAAGAAGTCAGTAATTTTGGCTGAGGCGTGTGATGTAGTGTTGGGACACAAGGTGTGTCACTCAGGTGCTCTGGAGCACAGCCCCTGGTGTGCTGCTCTTCATCCAACAGTCAGAGCTCACAGCACACGTTCTCACCTGAGCAACACCCTCAGGTATTTCTATCTTCAACACTTGCTCGTGCTGCCACCGAGACATTGACAATGCAGGAACTGGGCAGTTAATAAAGTGCTGTGAATGAGGGGTGGCCCTGCGTGGTGGCACACTCGGTGAGTGCCACTGCCAGGCCAGCCCAGCGCCGCTCGGCTCACGGGCTGGCACAGACGCGTCCCGGCCCCAGGCAGCAGCGGCTGGGGCACGCTCCAGGGAAAATCAAACCTGGGGCCTGATCAATAAAGTAAAGAAACACTGTCATATTTGAGTGCATTATTTATGGCTTAAATGCCTGTTAAGGAAATTAATTCATAAAGAGAAAGGTATTTGTAATTCAAAGCTCTGCCTTGGCAGTCAGCACCGCAAGTGCCGTGTTGCACAGAAATGCACATGCAGAATGGTCACAGATCAAAATTACCAGCGAATTAACTCCTGTTAATCACTAGGCATGTCCTTCCTGAGGGCAAACCAACCCAGTTTCTCTTCTTCACTGTCAAAATCCCCAGCTTCACAGGGGAAAACCATGATACAATGATTCAAATACTCCTAATACAAGAAGCTAAAACTGCTCGACTCAGAAAATAAATATAAGAGCTTTAATGCTGAATGAAATATTACAACAAAATCTCCCTTTACTAAATCTGTTTGGTGATATAAAAGTTAATTCTAATTCACAATAGATTGCATAAGGCTTTGTTTTCACACACAATAAGTTCTTCAGACTGAAACACCTAGGGAGAGTTTTGCTTCTGCAACCAAGTAGAAATCCTGCTGTAGAGACACATAGAAAAATCTGCAACAATATTTCTCGCTGACCACAGTCTGGCTCTAGATCACAAAATAAATCACAAAATTCTTCTCAAATTGACAGACCCTTCCCCTTCCTTCTGATTTTGTTTGCTTATTAGGGTGAATTGATGCATCCCGCAGGCAATCCCAGTGCCCTGTGGGTGGTTCCCAGCCACTCCTGCACCGTCCTGGCTGCTGCCTTGGCTCGCCCAGCAGCACCTCGGGGTGCTGGGGTCCCGTGATGCCACGCTCTCTGCAGCCTGCAGCCCTCGTCACCCAGGTGGGAGCAGCCTCCCCATGGCTTTGCCCGGGGCAGGCGGGCAGCTGGCACCCAAAACCCAGCCAGAATGGCTCAGGGACCACAGCTGGTTCCCCAGCCCCTGGGGTTGCCCTGGGATGATCTCTCCCACGGCCTGGGGCAGAGCGGGCAGTGCTGGGCAGGCACACCCTGGGAGCTCCAGGGAGCTCCATCACTCTCACAGCCTGCACCACACCTGCCCCCGAGTCCTCCAGGGCCATTGCCAGCACCACTTCTGAGCACGTCGGGCTTTCCTTAAGGTGGGCATGCACACAGAAGGTGTGCATGGATTCCTGCCTGAAGGAAGGGCTGTGACTGCTTTGTTTCTGCATTTGCTTTATTTTTTTTTTTACTCTTCAAAATACAGCAGTTCAAAGACAGATTCAAGATTTTCCCCCTTTTTCTGTGGAGAAGCTGCACATATGAAACTTACTTAAAGCTTTCCGTGAATTAAATAAAACCAAGAACATCTTTTATATATTTGTGTTTTAATCTTCCTCATCTTCATTTGTGAAATGCTATCTTCTTTATAAGATTATATTAATTTCTACACTAAGTTTAATATTAAGATTAAGATGAATTCCTGTAATATGATTACATATATTTCTGTACTAAACAATTAATACAGCCTTTACTGTATAAACTTCTTGTATTTACACTTTAGAAAATGGTGTTGTCAAACTGCAGATCAGGGAAGACGAGGATGTAAAATATACACCATTTATATGAAAATGGAAGCACTGCACAAGGTTCTCCCTTTATCAAGTACCACATTTTGGCTGTCCTCTGCCCCTGCACAATGGGATGAATGGTGAGCAACAGCTTTGCTTTTATTTAAAGAAAAATTTTGAAAGATCATTGAGATTCACATGTATCCTTCCACCAGCATGAAAATGTAAATGTCTGAGCAGCGCTCGGGGTGAAGCCAGATTTAGGACCACTGTTCAATGTGCATTCAAACCTCCCCTCTTTCATCCTAGACAGGGAGAGGAGGGGAGGAGGGAGAAGGAGGACCAGCAGTCAAAACCTGAAATTGCCCGGGGGAACAATCTGCTTCCACGGAACAAAACACTGACTCAGAAGAAACAATGAAGGGTTCACAAAATTTCCTTATCTGCCGTGCTGCTCCAGCAGGGACCCGGCAGCTGATCAGGCTGCCCTGGCCAGGCGGGGCAGGCACTGCTGGGCACGGCTGTGACCCCCAAAAGCACACTCCTGTTCCACTCAGCAGGGCTGGGACAAAACCGAGCCTTACACAGGCTCTGCCTGCCCTGCAAGGGTTTGTGTCATCACCTTCCTCGGCAACAGAGAAGCTGCAGAGGTGGCATCCAACTCTGAAAATAAAGCACTATGTTTCCCAAAAGAAGAAGGCAAGTGGTCATGGCCCCCTTCCTTCTAATTGGAAAATGCATGATGAGATGTATTTTATTTATTTTATGCTGTGATCAGCCCCGTAACACAGGACACTTCAAGCTGTGGCACAATGATACATGGGCCTGAAGGGCAAATACGTTTCAAAGCTGGGCTTTAAGAATTGGATTTTGACTGCTAATTAATGTAGCATATTACAGAATAGAGAACTCTAATTATAGTGCACTGTAAGATCTCGGTGGCAAGGACTGTTTCAGAATATCTCTGAACAATATTTACCATACCACGAGACAGCTTCTGCTGCTAGTGGAAGAGCATTTTAAAATTATAAGCTTTAAAACCCCTAAAAATCACTGCATCTGTAAGAATTTCACAACGTGACACATTACATACATCTGAAAATTCCTGATTATGTGTGACCCGAAGTGATTCAAGTCTTGGAGCACTGGAGCTGGCCATGATGAGTTTCACATTTCCTGTGCCCAAGGATCCCTTCTCCCCAGAGCAGAAGGAAGGGCAGAGTGCTGGGGCACAGCCAGGCATGTCTGGAGCAGCCCCAGGTGCCCAGGCCACCCCGCTGCTGTGAGGAAGGTGGGTGTGTGTGCGCGGGGCACGCGGCACACCTGGTGACACACCTGCACCTGGGCACGGGCGCTCCGGGCGCGATAAACGGGTCTGGGTGTCTGCAGGGGGCTGTGTGTCTGTGTGTCTGTGTGTCTGTGTGTCTGTGTGTCTGTGTGTCTGCAGGGCAATGTCCGTGTGTCTGTGTGTCTGTGTGTCTGTGTGTCTCTGTCCATGCGTCTGTGTGACTGTGTGTCTGCAGGGCAATGTCCGTGTGTCTGTGTGTCTGTGTGTCCGCAGGGGGCTGTGTGTCCGTGTGTCCGTGTGTCTGTGTGTCTCTGTGTGTCTGTGTGTCTGCAGGGCGCTGTGTGTCCGTGTGTCTGTGTGTCTGTGTGTCTGCAGGGGGCTGTGTGTCCGTGTGTCTGTGTGTCTGTGTGTCTGTGTGTCTGTGGGGCTGTGTGTCTGTGTGTCTGTGGGGCTGTGTGTCTGCAGGGGGCTGTGTGTCTGTGTGTCTGTGTGTCTGTGTGTCTGTGTGTCCGCAGGGGGCTGTGTGTCCGTGTGTCCGTGTGTCTGTGTGTCTGTGTGTCTGCAGGGGGCTGTGTGTCCATGTGTCTGTGTGTCTGTATGTCTGTGTGTCTGTGTGTCTGCAGGGGGCTGTGTGTCTGTGTGTCCGGGTGTCTGCAGGGGGCTGTGTGTCCGTGTGTCTGTGTGACTGTGTGTCCGCAGGGGGCTGTGTGTCTGTGTGTCTGTGTGTCTCTGTCTGTGTGTCTGTGTGTCTGTGTGTCTGTGTGTCTCTGTCTGTGTGTCTGTGTGTCTGCAGGGAGCTGTGTGACTGTGTGTCTGTGTGTCTGTGTGTCCGTGTGTCTGTGTGTCTGTGTGTCTGTGTGTCCGTGTGTCTGTGTGTCTGTGTGTCTGTGTGTCTCTGTCTGTGTGTCTGTGTGTCTGCAGGGAGCTGTGTGTCCGTGTGTCTGTGTGTCTGTGTGTCCGCAGGGGGCTGTGTGTCCGTGTGTCTGTGTGTCTGTGTGTCTGCAGGGGGCTGTGTGTCTGTGTGTCTGTGTGTCTGTGTGTCTCTGTCCGTGTGTCTGTGTGTCTGTGTGTCTGCAGGGGGCTGTGTGTCTGTGTGTCTGTGTGTCTCTGTCTGTGTGTCTGTGTGTCTGTGTGTCTGCAGGGTGCTGTCCGTGGCTCTGGCCATGTCTGTGTGTCCATGTGTCTGTGTGTCTGTGTGTCTGCAGGGGGCTGTGTGTCTGTGTGTCTGTGTGTCTGCAGGGGGCTGTGTGTCTGTGTGTCTGTGTGTCTCTGTGTCTGTGTGTCTGTGTGTCTCTGTCCGTGTGTCTGTGTGTCTGCAGGGCGCTGTGTGTCTGTGTGTCTGCAGGGGGCTGTGTGTCTGTGTGTCTGTGTGTCTCTGTGTCTGTGTGTCTGTGTGTCTCTGTCTGTGTGTCAGTGTGTCTGCAGGGTGCTGTCCGTGGCTCTGGCCATGCCCGTGTGTCTGCCCAGGTGTGCAGCACGCCCCCAGCCCAGCTCCCTGCACACCTGCCCCAGGGACAAGAGGCTGTTCCTGCTCGCGCTGGCTGCGGCTCCTGGGGCAGCAGCTCCAGGTCCATCCCAGCAGGGACCCCTCCCCGAGAGGGTGCTCGGTGGGCAGGGGGCTGCAGCCCCTCCTGCACACCCCAGCTGCTCACACAGCCCTTTGGAGGGGAACAGCATCAACGCTGGTGTGCTTTTCCTGGACATTTCTCGGGATTTCTCAACTTCTCGATGACAAAGAGATGGTTTACTTGCAAACAAAACACCTGCTGCTTCATGGAATACCTGTCAATATCTCTTTAAGACAGCATTAAAAGAGATCCATATCTCCCTCAGGGAAAGCAGTCGATGGAATTGTTGACAGAAGTTCAATCTGAGACATTTTCTCCTGGCAAACAGAGGCTCTCTTGCCTCTCCCCTTCATACCTAAAGTTATGTATGTGCCAGTAATGTGCACTTGTCTGGCAGTAGGGAAATCCCTGCAATGCTTTATTTTTAGCAACATTTATCTGCCATTTTTGAAAAGCATCACAAAATCCAACTCACAATACTCAACCCACTTTGAAATTAATTAAAATGTAAGCAGTTGACTGAAGCAGAGGCAGCGTTGGCCAAAAGCAAACCGGAGCTCAAACAGGAAAAGAGACTCACACACTTCTGAGCAGCCCTGCAAAAGTGGGAAACCCCCCAAGGAGCTGTAAAAGCTACTTTAAACAAACTTCAGCGGCCCATGGAGGAAGAGTTACCCATCAGTGCCAGAGAGCAAAGGGCTGGCAGCTGGGGCAGGGCTGGTGCTCCATCCCCCAGCAGCTGATGGTGGCGGGGGTGGCCGCTGCAGGGACACCACAGAGCACAGCACAGATGAGGTCAGAGCACCCAGGCAGGCAGAGACGTCCTTCTGGTGTTCAAGCAGACACTGATAACTACAGAAACCACTGCAGTGCTGGTGCATCCTGTGCAGGCTCCAGACACCCCGTTTTGGCCCTGTTCCCCATTTCGGTGTCACACAGCCTCTCCAACGACCCCTTCTGCACCCCCTCCACACGTGTGCCCTTCTGTGTCTCCCCCAGATCCACATATTCAGCAGCTCTGCGTGGGCAAAGGCCTCATGTACCAAGTGGGAATAAAAATGTGCAGTGAACAAAGCAAAGGACAAATCTGTAAATCGTATTTTTGTGGCATATTTGTACCACCAAACTGCTGAAATGCAGGGCCACATGCTAAACATGAACACGTAGGGTGCCCTTTCCATTCTGTAAGTATGCATAATTTCCTGTCTGTTTTCTGTCTGTGCTGTAACACTGCTTCCTTCAGCACTGGCCACTGCTGGCCACGTTAATTCACAAAACTCAGCGGCTCATGATTTTCAAAGCTTAGCGCAACATTTGCAGAACAAAGTAGGTTTTTCTCTCTTTTTGGTGGGTACAAGTATGGGGACCACAGGAACAGTTAAATTCATGGCATGGTTGGTCTACCACACAGTCGGGGGAATTCTTTAAATAGAGCCTGTCACTCTCTTTGCCCATCAATGGGATTTCCTTCTCAAACTGCTGATTCGTTCAGGTACACAACAGAGGAAATTTCAGTTAACCTTTGTTTCACCCCGGGGAAAAATCTGTCTGAAAAGTATAAAGTGAATAGATTTAAAAAAAAAAAAAAGAAAAAAAGAAAGAAAAGCTGCAGGGTTATTCTTCCTAGTGTTCACAGCAGTCAAAGTTAAACAGAGAAAAGGAGGCAAACATGAACATTTTATTCCCACCAGAGAATAAGGTATAATATATGATTTAGAAATCCCATTGTCTATACTGTGATTTCTAATTTAGAGAAGGAAAGGCTGAACACAAATTTATTTTTCTCATTGGGTGCATCAGGATTTCACTTTTTGACTATTTTCTATATGACTGAAAAGTGAATAATACTTTACTTTGAAGAGAAACCCTTTTTAGCTATTTGATTGAGTTGTCTGAAATAACCTTTAGATTCCAGCAATCCTCGATGAAGAGAAAAATAATAAATACTAACTCAGAATTACCTGTGAGAAAACGAAAGCAGGGATAAAACCAAAAGTACAGTAAAAAAATGAAGGGAAATTTCAGAGTATGTTACTGCCAAAAACGGTCTTAGAGTGGCCTAAGTTATCGCAGTCCTGTACGAGGAGAATAATGAATGATGCTCACATATATAGTGCCTAAACTATCCTGAATTCCCTGTTAACCCTTAAATCCCTCGTTTCACCATTTTGAGATGCAATGACAATTTCCAAACAGTAATAATGATTTCTGTTTTCTAGTGTCATCCATCTGACAAGGTGTCTGCAGCACTGGCCGTGCTAACAGCCCGAGTTACCGCAGCCCTGTGCCCAGTGAGCCCTGCAGGACGGGCAGACAGACGGACGGACAGGAGCCCGGGGGCACTGCAGGGCCGTGGGGTCTGTGGGGCCTGAGCTGCAGGTCACAGGTGTTCTGAGCAGCCCCGTGGCAGCAGCAGGCTGCCAGGAGCCCGCTCGGTGTGTGCTGCCCCTGCGTCGGGGTACCTGTTGCCGGTGCCCTGACTTCTGGGACTCAGGCTGGGCCCTCCCAGGGGGCTCCCCTGCCTGGGAGACCCTCCTGGGGGGGTTTTGTGTCAGGAGAGACACACTGGATCTTTTCAGTCTTGAGGTTCTTGTTTATTGTGATCTGATCTGCAGTCTTGCACGCTGCCCCCACCAGGCTCAGTGCACTGGAAAAGCACCACAAAATGCCCAACAAGCTCTTGGTACAAGGGATTTTACAGCTAAACTATCCAATTAAGGGCTGACACCTGGATTATTTCCCTTTTACCCCAAGAACTGATCCCACAGAGCCCCAGTGCAGACTTTTCTGCCCAGTTACAAAATGCCACCCAAACCCATGAAGGAGGAAGAAGAAGGTGAAGAAGCAGCCCAGGATGACACCTTGTGCCCTCCATCCTGCTCCCATCCACAGCACCCTAAAAACCCCAAACCCTCAATGTCTCACCCAGTGACACACCTGCACTGCTCTCTACAATCTATTTCACACTTCTGTGGGTTCCAGTCCCTCTGGAAGTGTGGGAAACTTTCTCCATGGATGAGGGTCAGAGTCAGAGCTCCCCTGGGGTCAGGGCACCCCAGGGCAGACTCAGAAATATTCCCTGGGTGCCCTGGGCTTGCACACTCCTGTGCTCCGTGGTGGCTCTGTCAGGGTGCACGCCCTCCTCGGGCCAGGAGAGCCCCCAGCCCCAGATCAGCCCCTGCACAGGGCAGAGTGTGCCCTGCCAGGGGCTGCAGCCCCAGCCCAGCGGGGCACAGCGCTGCTGCAGGCCTGCAGTCCTGCAGGGCATGCAGGGGGGCCTGCTGAGCCGTGGGGACAGCAGGGAGGGAGGGAGGGACAGCTCCCTGAGCCTGGGGACACCCTCGCTGCACTCCTACCCGTGCAGAGCACCCACAGCTCTGGCTGCTGGGCCAGCATATTGCACCTTTTCTCACCAATACAAAATGTATTAAATATAAATATAAATAACATATATATTAATAAAAAAGAGACAACGAAGTCCCCAGAACCTTGCTCTTGTGGGTGTCTGATGTGCCAAAGGCCCTGTGGCTAAAAGAAGCCGTGTAAGGTATGTGCCAACAATGTGACACGTCTCCCTGCAATGAAATCCAGATTTAAAGCTTCTTGGAAATTAATTGCTTCTTGGAAATTCAATGCTTCAGTTGAATCACCAACCTAAAACCATTCACCAGTAGCTGCATCCTGGAGAAACAGCACGGCTCTCCTGATGCTGCCATAAACAATAAAATAGGGAAATAATCCCTGAGTTGGAATAATATTGATGTAGATGAATATCTGAAATTTGTCAAGCTTAATTGGGGATCTTAACTTTTTCTCTGAAATTCCCAAAATCTTTAACCCAGGAAGAAGTAAATCACATTTTAATGCAGGCTGAGTGCCAGTCTCTGGGTATGGGCCAGAATTTTGGTTCAGCTTACTTTCATGCTGATAAATGGCCCATTGGGCAAAGGCAAACTAAATCACCCAGCCCTGGTGGTTCCTTCCCACTGTCAGGCTCAGACCAGGCTCCCACAAGCAGCTCTTGGAACACAAGGACCACCACAGCCTGCCTGGGAGGAGACTGACCCAAAACAGCCCTGAAGGTGGCAGGTCTCAGCACTTCCATCTTTTCCTGGGAGGACTGGAATGAGCTCCAGACAAAAGGACTCCCAAGGAGCCTGGTCAGGGTCAGGATGTGGGAAACTGCATTACTCTGAGAGCAGAACTGCAGTTTGGAGACACAGAGCTCGTGAAGTTCCTAGTTTTCCATTTTGATCCTCCTGATGATGACAGCAGTAGGAATCATAAGCAGGAGGTTCCCCAGAAATATTCCTACTGAACAGAATACTACTCCAATTCGAGTAACAGAAATTAACTCCACCTCACAGGTTTGCTGTCCATCTGTCTGAGGAAATCTCCCCATCTGCCAGGCACCCTGGGTGCCCCCACACATTAGGGCTTCTCCAAACTTGAGGTTTCCAAGGAAAGAGAGGAGTGATGCAGTGACACAGCTCTCCTGGCAGGGACTGGAAACAAGACACTGATGCACCTGGGGATGTGCAGAGCACAGCTGCTCCAGGAGGAGAAGGCTCCAGGGCAAGCACTCTGCTCCACTTGCTCTTCCTGGCTCTCACGGCCTCAGCAGCACAGGCAGACCCTTCAAGCCATCCCTGAATATTCCTACAGCAGGAAGAGCTTGAAAGATCCTCTCAACACCTTGGCCATGGCCTGCACAGCATGTACCAAGAAGCTGCAGCTGCTGTTTGAGTCACTGCCACGGCGACCTGGCGGCCCCCAGCACAGAGGGGCTCTGCTCTCCAGGTGCCACCAAGGGCTGCCCAGGTCTGGAACACAGGAGCACCCAGCAGCACCAGCACCCAGAGCCTGGGGGTCACACCTGGAGACTGCTCTTATGCTGGGCTCCGGGGGGGAGACTGTCACGCTGCAAAGACTGAGGAACAACACAGCCTCCTTTTCCATGCCACGGACATGGTGTGTCCTTTTGGTGTTACCTTGTTTCACAGGTAAAAGACATCCTTATCTTGGGAACAGAAAAGAAAATTCTGCTCACAGTAGAAAACTGTTTTGCAGAAACATATCATTCTGTCCTCAGAGGCACAATTTTGAGATGATGAGAAATGAAGTGGCCTTGCCAAAGAGCTGCTAAATCTCGCTGGCTACAACAGTTCTGCCCTTGCAACAAGGACCACAGCAGAAAATGTCACCCTGCTTCCTTCTTTCCCTTTCCAAAGAAAAATGGGGAAATGTTCTCTGTACAATCAGCAAATAATTCTCAGTGAGAGAATTCAGGTTTTGCTTGTTTAAAAATGTCTCAGTGCTACAAGGATCACATGAACCTGAGACCCTGATTTACTCTCTGTGTCCCATGGATACTGGCACAGCCATCTCAAGAGGGGGGTGCAGACACCCAGGAGCAGGGAGGGCACTCCTCTGCAGCACGGGAAGAAAATGCTCTTTCTACCATTCATAAACAAAAACAAAACAGTTCTTGCAAATACTATATACTTGATTTTTCTCTCATTATTTTCTACTTTCTATTTTGTGCGTGCTGTATAACCGCAATTGACACTTCAGTGGTGGGGTGAAAAGCACCTCCTGCAATGCTAAATATATAGTTATTTATACTTTGATCATTTGTCTCTGTGGTTTTGGTTTCTTTTCTGTTTGTTTGGTAGGCATTTTTTCTTTTTTTTTTTTTTCCCTTGCACAGATATCACAGCAATAGGAAAATCCTCATGCTCCTGAAAACCAACTCATACTTTAGGCACGCTGTTGTAATGAACAAAAGTTTCTCCCATATCTACTAAATTTCGGCTCTCTAAGAATGTGAGCTGTTCATACACCTGAGGAGCTTGGTCTCTGCACCTCTGGCCCAGGTGCTGCCAGGCAGGAGGCCAGGAGGGGCCACCAGCACCACATCAACCCCAGTGGGGGCTGCCCAAGTTCCCATTTTCCCAAGTTTTCCATTTTTCCACAGCCCGAGACACAGAACAGAACACAGGGACTAGGAGAACTCACACACCTATACTTGATTTTAAGCATTTGAATTCTAAAAATCTAAAAAGCCTTTACTGAAAATGAATCAGACAACAGCAGTACTGAATAGGTAACCTGCATATAATTAATTTTAAAACAGGACTTAGGACATTTAAGATCACTTCCCCTGACGTCAGTATAAATGGAAGGCTCATTATATGCTAGCTCTTCCTACCTAAATTCAAATTCTGTGAGTCTCAACTTCTTGCTGTTCTAATATGAAAACGTTATGCACTTCATATTTATATTTTTTTCATTTAATTTATAATGATTGCTTGATTAAACCTTCTTCTTTTTTCTTTCAATGTTGATTTTTAAACAGCAGTATTCTTTAAAATATGCAGTTATCTAATTCAGGTCGATTACTTCGTGTGACTGAGCTGAAGTGAATGTGAAAGGTTTGTATTAGTCCAAGACAGCTGATGCACATCAGAAGTTGTGATTTAAGTCGCTCCTTTCTGATAAGGACTTGATCATCTGAACAGCTTTGTCCCTCAGGTGAAAGTCCCTTGTGCTGCAGCAGAATCATGGTTCTACTGAGCAGCTGACTAAATACAGCTTCTATGTCACAGACCTGGGCAACAACCCCTGAGATCTTTGATGCAGGCTTTCCCCCTTTTTCTGGACAAGAGGAAGGGATGTCTGAACCCGTGACTGAGGGCTGGTTGCAATGCAGATCCTGCTTCTACCTAGCAACACTGGGAAAAAACCAACCAGTCCTAGTGCTGAAGGAAATCACCAAGGCCTCATTTAAAATGTGCAATCAACCAAATTTCCTGAGCAGGGTGGTAGCTTGTCAGTGCTTTAAACAAACACTGCCGACACTCTCTCCAGCTCGCAGCATCCTTCTCTGGGCTGTGGCAGGGAGGAGGAGGCAAGAGAAGCTGTGGAGCACAGGATCCACGCTCCCAGCCTGAGCCAGGGCACAGCAGCCACCACAGCTCACAGGGATCCGTCCTGTTCCCAAAGTCTGGGGGGGCTGGAAGGGGAGCTCAGGTGGGGAGAGACAGCCCCAAGAGCTGGCACCACCCCACACCACAGCAGAACCCACAGGCGAGGAGGAGCAGGGGGCTGGAGCACCCCAGGGCCACCCCGCTGCTGGCTGTCCCTGGGCAGGAGCGGGGACAGGGGTGACACCGTGGTGGCCCTGCTGGTGCTCCCCAGGGCTGCCCAAAGACAAGTTCTGAACTGCCTGGCGAGCCTCTACCGAAACAGGACAGCCCCCGTGGCAGGGAGAAATGATGGGGAGGACTCCGTCTTATCAGAGGGCTAAATAATGACTTTATTACACCATATTATTCTATATTATATCACACCATGTTACACTGCATCTAAACTGATCTGCCAAGCACTCAACTCAGCTCCACCTGCTCTGTCCCCCAACAGTCCCAACCCACACACACACCCCTGGCCCTGGCAGGCCAAGGAACCAAACCCCATCTCTGAGGGTGAACAATCTCCACATTGCACTCTGCTGGGGCACAGCACAGGCACAGCGAGCGAGATGAGAACTGTGTTTCCTGTCTCTGAGGTTCAGAGAGTGTGAAACCCAGCAATGTCCTTGGGAAGAGCTGTGCCTGGCCTTTCTCTGTCAGCAGAGATGTGGTGACAAGTGTCCCCAGTGGGGTGACCCCAAATGGGGACGATGGCACAGCCGTGGGCTCACCAGCACTGCTACCACAGGCTGCACCAGTTCTGGTGGCTGCGTGCCACATCCAGCCCAGACCAGTTCCCCTGAGCCTGAAGGAAGCCACACCTGCTGGAGGCTGGCCACTGGGGCTGGGCCAGCACTGGCCATCCTGGGGAGGGACAGCACTTCAGCCTGTGGCTCCCAGGAGTGCCCAGCCAGCACGGAGATGGGCACACAGCACAGGCACCACACACCTAGTTCTGTCAGCTCTGAGCTGCCACGAGGGCTGCCCTGCTGACAGGAGCTTGTGGCTTAGGGAAAACAATCCACATCCTAACTGCCAGCTGAAAACCAGGGGTACAGACTTCTTCCCAGACACTCACCTCCGTAATTCAGGACAAGACCAGAGGCAGGAAACTCCTCTGGTCATAAAATGTTATGAAATCTGGGTGGCAGTAAGGACCTCTGCTGAGTACAACCTCAAACAATTTTATTTCAAGTGCTTGATGTATGAGCAATAAAGAAATGCTGGGATGCTCAAGTTTGCATTTCCTTTTGCCATTAGTTAGTGATTCAGATGATTCAGGTATGACTGAAATCAGACATGTATTTTGCACCTACTACACAAGTCTGAAAATCAGATGTTACTGAAAAAAAACCTGTGAATAAAGTACATTTG
The DNA here is from genome assembly GCF_027477595.1 of Haemorhous mexicanus. NCBI lineage: Eukaryota > Metazoa > Chordata > Aves > Passeriformes > Fringillidae > Haemorhous > Haemorhous mexicanus. The sequence goes on from NC_082381.1 coordinate 11,673,205, forward strand.
AGATGCATTATTTCTACACTTGCTTTCATTTACATCTGTGTTTGTAAAAGATCAACAAACTCGATGATGCACTAGGAAAGATGTGATTACATTATTATTATTATTATTATTATTTCTTAACAGAGCTGCAGAGGGAAGCATAAGGGAAAGGTAATCTGCAATTTGTTACCCAGCAGATCTTCAAATAGTTTTAAAAAATGAAAATGAGGTATAAACATAAAAAGTCACCTACTCAATGTAAATGCAGGCAAGTAAACACACTATTTAAAGCAAACAGAGTACATCACTCACCAGCAACATCAAAATCTGGAAAACAAGTGGGCCAACTATTTAATCTGAGAAAGGAATGCACAGCTAGCCTCCCTCTTTTGGAAATATAAGAATGATAAATTCGCTGGTTGCCTGAAAAGAACATATCTCAGGAGCTGTAGAAACACTGATTTCGTTTTTGCCATTGTCTCTGACAACATGCTCTTTGAATTACACACCTGCCTCCAGCCTTCATTATTTCTGTTTCATTATAATGAAGATTACACTTCTGACTTCCAAGGCTGCTTGCATTGACAAAGCCCAGCAAAACCTCCCTTTCCTTTGCAATCTGACAGTGCCATCACAAAACCCACAAACAGGGGGTTCTACCCATAGCACCCGACCCTGCCAGCACACAAAAAGGGAGTGCTGTGGAGAACCCAGGTGTCACTCCTGCAGGTGCCACCACTGTCACTGATACCAACAGGAGTGCTCAGACTGGAACACCTCAGTGGCCTAAGCAGGGAGCAAACAAGTGGAGAATGGGAGCTGCTTAATGGTATACAAAATCTGCTCAGCTAAAAATGTCCACAAGTGCTGAAATACCCAAACCAACCACTCCTTAAATCAAATCTTTGAATCGTATGGTAGCCTGTGTGGGGACTCCCTGCGTGACTGGCATCACACAAACGGCAGTGCTGTGATGCTTCCACGTGGCCCTGTGGCACATGGTGCTCTTGTGGGGACAGAAGGCCAATGTCACGGCCAGGGCTGGGCTGTGATCCCTCGCTGTGATCCCTGGCTGTGATCTCTGGGTGTGATCTCTGGGTGTCATCCCTGGATGTGATTCCCCTGGCTGTGATCCCTGGGTGTGATCTCTGGGTGTCATCCCTGGATGTGATTCCCCTGGCTGTGATCCCTGGGTGTGATCTCTGGGTGTGATCTCTGGGTGTCATCCCTGGATGTGATCCCTGGGTGTGATCCTCGGCTGCCATCCCTGGATGTGATTCCCCTGGCTGTGATCCCTGGCTTTTGATCCCTGGCTGGCTGTGCCCATCGCTCTCTGTCCCACAGCCAGGCCTGCCTGGCACCCACAATCAGTGAGGGTGCTCTGGGTGTGCAGGTGCTGGCAGGTGGCACAGCTGGATCTGGGCTGGACCCTGGGCAGCACAGCTGGATCTGGGCTGGACCCTGGGCAGCACAGCTGGCTCTGCACCAGACACCGGGTGGCACAGCTGGCAGTGCAGTGGACACTAGCAGCACAGCTGGCCCTGCATCTGCCCCGTGCAGACCTGTCCCAAGGTGCCCAGGACTGCACCCAGGGCTCTCTCCGTGCCCATGGCTGCTGCTGGCACGTGCTGAGGGATGGCTGCTGGGCACCAGGGAACTTTCAGTGCCAACCTTCTCGTGCTTTTACTCAAGGCTTCTGCTTGTATTTGCTCTTTCCAACAGCATTTCACCTGAGTTACCAGGTGAAATGTTACCATAATCACCAGCACCTATGCTTTCAACCAAAAATCAGTAGAGCTGCTGCTCAAAAAGAAAAGCAGCATTCAGCTCTTTTGTCAGGAACACGTTTCACCTGCTACGCTGTGCCACTTGGTTAGACCAAAGGAGGTACTGTGGCAAACTCCTGGGGTTCTTCTGGGCACAGTTTCCAAAGCTTTTGCACATGCCTGCAGTCTTTATTCATGCTGAATTACATAAGCTCTTTTTTTTCTCCCTCTTCCTTTTTTTTTTTTTTTTGTTTAATTCAGCTATTCATGCACTCAGAAAAATGTTAAAAAATTAAGTTTCTGTAAACACAGTGTTATCTTAATAAGTTCAAATATTATTAGACTATTCCCTGGGGGAAGAAAAGCAATATGTTCCAAAGCAAGTGGCTGTATATTTTGCAGAAGATGGCTACTCTGAAATTAAGAAATGCAAATGACTCTACAGTTTATGTGCCTCAAAGTAAAAACATTGATATTAAATTTTAAAAAGGTAGCATGAGACATTGCTGCTTGCGCCAGAGCATCGGGAGGATGCCAAGGGACCCAGAATGATCCCGGGTCTGGGGTTTTCAATGGCACAGACTAGTGATCACAGGATGCTGGTGATACTCTCCAGTTACCCCTGGCAACCCTTCTCAACTGTAACGATGCTGCCCCACAATAGCTTTCACTGGGCAGCTTTCTCTTCACTTAGCTGAATGCTCTGGGACCATCTGTGTCGGAAAGCATAAAAGGCCAGCCTGCCTGTGGGCCCGTCACTCTGAACACCACCTCTCTGACCCCGATTAAATACAACTTTCAATCCCTTTTGTCCTCCCTGTTGACTTCTCCTATTAAGGGAGCCCTTTGACAAAGAAAGCGGAAGAGTGGACTAAGTGCCCCCAAGAAAGGTGATGTCTGATACTGCTCAACACAAGGATTAGCAAGCCAATACATAACAAAAGCAAGTTTGGGGGAGGGGTAAAGAGGAAAAGAAAAAAATGGTTTTATACAGGTCTTTGACTAATTCAGTAGGTACACAGTTCAACAAATAGCTATACAAGAGGCCTGCTCCCAAAGAAACAACTACCAGGGAACAATAAATGGAGGAGATACCTTTCAGCATGGCGACGCGAGGCCGTGACATTGACAGGAGCACTGGACCTGTCATTTGCTACCTATGGCTCATGGGGAGAGGTGCCAGGAGCACTCAGGGAGTGACTTTAGGGACAGACCTTCTCCAACAGAAACATCCTGTAAAGCATCCTAACTTGGGTCATTTGAGGTAACTGTAAGGGGAGTGGGCGACACAAACTCGAGCGACACGAACAGTGGCTGGAGGAAACCTGAATACTTGCACACCAGAGCTGACTGCTCCCAAAGGCACGGACTGAAAGCTGTCTGCTTTTTGGAATATGCAAAATTTCTTTCTCCAAAAGAACACATGAAACTTTGCCACGCAGGCCTGTGGCAGCCATGGGGTATCCTGGAGCAACACAGCCTTCTAAATGCCCCTGAAACCAGCAGAGAGCAGTGGGCTCAGGAGCAGGAGAAGGGCAGGGGGCACACTGCAGCCCCCATGCAGAGGGACCAGCCCCTGGCACAGCCACCAGGATGGCAGGGACACAGAGCACACCACATCTGCCCAGGCTGGGGGCAGTGGTAATGGTGGGACCATCACAGAGGAAAGGCAGGAAGCACCTGGGTGCACAAGGTATCTGCACTGAAAAACCTGGGTCAGACAGAAGGTACTCTCTCAGGGCAAAGCAGAAGGGGGATTGGGGATTTTATTTCCATGGAAAAAAGATACTGGAAAAGAAGAAGTGATCAGAAGAGAGAAACAATAAATGGCACTCCATATACAGAGCAAACCTTAATGAGTCTGGAGTGTTTTTAATGCCAGCAGTGATTAGGCCAGGGATGCAAGCAGATCAGGTTGTCCTCATGTCAAAAAAAAAAGGCAAATCTACCCAGGCTTCTTGTTTAGAACATGCTCACTGTACCATCATAACACACACGCCCACTTGTAAACAGAGGTTAAAACTGTGCTTGTGTGAGGGCAGAGCTGCGTGAGACCCAAGGGATGACCAACAGTGCTGACCATCACCCAGCAGGCAGGGCCTGCAGCTCCAGAGATGGTTCTGGACCCCTCCAGGACAGGCTCTGCATCCTCCTCAGCCACCAGGCTTTTACTGACAGCTTTATTACCATGAACCATCTGCCTTTTACATGTTCTTTGGAAATTTAATGTTTTATTTGGCACAGTCAATTTGGACTACAGATGCATTTCCTTCTTCCTCTTTCTGTTTTTTTTTGTTAGGGAGCAAAAGACATCAGTAAAGTTCCCAAATGGGTGCCACTGAAAATTAGTATTTCTCTATGGACTCCGGAAAGTAATAGATGGGAACCTGTTTCTAATAGTTTTACTTTCTGTGTTATCTGGAGAAAAACAGATTCATACATACAAAGTGGACTGTTTCAGAAGATAGTGCTGTGAAAAATGAAAGGCTGTTCCAAAGTAAAAAGTGATTATTTCAGAAGAAATGAGAAGCTCCAATGTCAACCCTACTGCCTGAATCAGCAAAAAATCAAAGCTTTGCATAGAATAGGAAATTGGAGATTTTCCCTAAATTTACATTTCTTTCTGCTGAGCACATTTTTGCTTCAACATGAAAGAACTTCTTAGAGACACTCCTAGTTTCAGACATTGCTTTTTTGCTATGGTGTTGTAAAATGCTGCTGCCTGGGACTGGAATTCCATTAGTACAATTGGAAGAATTTATGTATGAATGCTAGATATGAGCCACAACAGCCATGGATAACATCATGTAAATGAAAATTTTATTTTCTTTAAATGACATCTCCTCAGTCATACTGACAGCTGTCCAACAGAAAACCCAAAGCCATATAAACTAAAAAATAAAAATTGCAGTTTCTCCTGGCAGAATCCATCAGAAACATTGGCAAAATATTCCCATATCTGTCTTTGATATTTGGTGCACTCCTACAATAAATCAGGAAAAACTGACTCTACAAATATCATCCTAAAGCACTGTACTGATATTAAACCCTAAGTGATACATACCATTTGCATTCTGTATATGTATTATCACAATTACACAGGCAAAAACCATAGTTCTGATATCACAATGTACCTAAAAGAGGTTTTTCCCCAAGACTCTTACAATCCTAAGCCTCCAAAAACCTAAACTGCAAAAAGTACAACTGACACACAATTTTCAAAAACAAAGTTCAAGAGCCGAGGCAACGTCAGCTGGCCTTACGAACCAAACCTTTGTTAAATAAACCTTTTCCTTACAGAAAGTGATTTTTGCTGATAAGCATTCCTGAATGACCTGCTGGCTTCTGGCAGACACAGCAGATGACATGGGGCATTGCCAGGGGGGCTAGCTGGCCTCTGACCCACGTGGGACTGCCCTGGCACGGGAGCCACTGCTCCCTGCATCAGCTAACCCAGCCGTCCTTCAGGACAGAGAAAATGCTCACTTTACCCTTTCCCTCATGGAAAAACAGGTCACAGAAAATACTGCTGTATGAACTGCTGAGTGATCCACACCAAATACCCACAGTGGAACCTTAAACTACAGGGGTGAGACCTCCTAGGTTTGCCAAGACCTTGTAGAAACCCAATGCATACCCATTTTTCAGCACAATCAGAATTAATCTGCTCTGTATCTCCCTCTTTACTGTGGCACCATGTATATTAATTGTGTATGATGATCTCCAGATCATGCATTTTTACCAGACCACAGGTCACCAGTGTCTGCAAAGCAGATGCACATCCCAACAGGAATGTCCCAGGCAAAGGGCAAAGGTGCTACTGCAAGAGATGAGTGGAAGGAACACGCACAAAATAGTCAGAGCCGTGAGAAATTCAAAAATACAATAGCACCAAAAGTACAGCAGCACTAGAGGTGCTGAAAGATCTGTCCCTGACTGCTGCCATCAGAAGTGCTGCATTTGTCAGTCAGTGACCAGGCTGAGGTTTTATCCCTAAATTAACCCCACTTTAGCCCACACACAAGCCAATGTATTCCACCACGCCTGACAGATGCCATGAAACTCAGCAGACATTAACAAAATTGCCAGCAACACCTTTTTTCAGGACTACATATCCATCCTTTTGGAGACAATTTGTACCCAAACAAGATGAACTCAAATAGAGTAAAATGCTCCCTTTAGATCACTCTTTCACGAGCACCACAGGGGGTTCCAGAGCCTCCTCAGGCAGGTTTGGGCGGGCAGGAGGGAAGGGGCAGGTGGCACAGGAGGGCAGGGATGTCACCAGCCCCGTGCTGGCTGCATGGCCACAGCTGGAACACCTCTGTGGCCGTGAGGGACACAGAGAGGAGCCAAGACACTGGTCCCCTTGCAGCCTCTCAGGCCATGAAAGTGCAGGGTGGGCCAGGAGCAGGGTGAGGGGCTGGGAGGGACACACAGTGCTGGAACTGCTGCTCAGGGAGAGAGCTCACCAAAGCACAGGCTGTACTTAAATATTGAATTTGGTATTTAACTCAGTAATTAAACACCTAACTAATTTGCCCAAAGGCAGAGGGGGATGAGCAGCTTGGGAAGAGGCAGCAGCAGGGACCCTTGGGTCCCCGTGCTGCAGGTGACACGGGGGGACACGGCCATCCCTCGGGCTCCTGCAGCACCAGTGGCAGCAGCACACCCCAGCTCCCCTGAGCATGGAGCCACAGCACACAGCTGAGCTTGGCCAGGGCAAAACGACACGCAGCCTCGTGAACAGACAGGAGGGAAAACAAACACCAGCCCCAAACCCAGCTGTGCCCTCAGCCCACAATATCTGAATCTGGCTGGTGGGATCTTCCTCACCTTCCTGTCCTCCAGCCTTGGCAACCCCAAGAACTCCTTCCCAACCCGTTCAGCTGAGCTCGCTGGTCACCTCCTGCTGCAGAGAGAAGCCATGCAGGGCCAAGGCACAAACCGTGTCCCTCAGAGGGGCCATGGTGCTCGGCAAAGGGGAGAGGGGGAGCACAGGAGGCTCCCTCACACACGGCACAGCGCCGCAGCTGGACCGGCAGGGCCGGGGCCCCGATCTCCAGGGCTGGGCAACAACAGGCACACACGTTCCTGGACGGAAATGTCCTTCTTAACTGAATTTTCATACTGTTGGGTGTCTGACAGGAATTTGCTTCCACAGCACATGTCCATGTCAGGAGGGAGAGGGACAGAGTGTTCCTGAGATCTGGCTGGGCACACTGACAGACAAGCCAGACAACCTGAGCAAGGACCTGCAGAGCTCACACTCACTTATCAAATTAATCTGAAGTCGCAACTTAATCGGTTATTAAAACTATTTGAGCGTGGGCTCCTCTGGTTCAGCCTTTCCATAAATTTAAATTGGAGCTCTGCTGTATTATTGGATGTTTTTCCATCCCTCTCTTTTAAAGGTGAGTCTGCACTGCTCAAGGGTGCAGCAAGAGCCAAGGGTGCCACCTGTGCCACCTGTGCCACCTGTGCCACCGGCCACACCACCTCTGGAGCTGCAGCCTCACAGCTGTCTGCGTGTGTCCCCACTCAGATTCATCTCTGTGCCCTTTATTCCCACTCACTCTTATCAGGACACATGCTGCAAAGAAAAGACAGCGGTGTAACATAATTCAGACATTTTAAACTTTTCTCTCAACTGTTTCTGAAACATATCAGTTCCATTCAGGCTTAGAAAAGGAGCTCCAGTATGGGGTGAGGCGTGTCTTTTGTCAGCACCCCGTCTGCTCCCTGTGGCCTCGTAAACAAGCTGCTTTCTTTAGAAATACAGCAGACCTCCAATTTAAATTTATGGAAAGGCTGAACCAGAGGAGCCCACACTCAAATAATTTTAATAACCTATTAAGTTGCGACTTCAGATTCATTTTATAACTGTGTTCCTCAGGGAACTGCACTATCAGGATAAAGATAGAGTTTTTTTTCTTTTAAAGATAAATAGCATCATTAATCTGCAACATTTCTTTTCTATTATCTTTCAAAATGAGGAGTTATTTTGTTCTGATCTTGAGGTAATTAGCCTTCATTCACTAGCCAGAAAATGTCTGTGTTCTGAAAATTAAAAATGTGTCATTAAGTGGAATTTACCATAATGTCATTTATCTTTATATAGTTCATCAGTGACAGCAATGGGCCTGGGAATCCATCAGCTTTTACCGAGGAAGCATTAAAACAAATTGAAAAACAGAATAATCCCAGGCACTCTTTAACACAGTCAAAGCCATTTGGGTAATTAAATAGTGGTATTTAAAGTTTTAATTTAGATTTTCCCCTCTGTTCATCAGCAGTCAAATGAGATGTTCATATTCATAACTGTTTGTAATAAAGGGTTTCATAAAGCAAACAGAATATCAATGCTGTTAAAATTAACAGAACACAGAGAAACCTTTCAAGTACAAACAGGGAAGTTCATTCCTGCTGCACCTTGTTTTCTGTGGTGACATTATGCACAAAGCCTGGCTGTCCCTGGCCTGCTCCTCACACCAGCAATGCCCAAAATCTGGATGTCTGTGCTCCTGGGGGTCACAGCCCCCCTCTCCCACCCGCTTTGTCTCTGGCTGTTCTGTTACTCGGGAAAGCCAACTTCCATTCCCATTGTTTTCCAAATGTTTGCATATTAATCTCAAACATCTTTTATCTTGTATATTCAGCTCTGGAGAGTGGATTGTTCTGCTGTGTTCCTAGAGCTGCTGCAATGAGACGACGTGTGCCCGGGAAACCCGCACGCGGTATAAATAATGCTAAAAATAATTATTTAGGGATGCAACCTGAATGTATAAAAGCTTTCCAGCACCGCTCCTGCTAGGAAATATTAGGCCCTCCACCAGCTTTAGCCAAAATTAAACTAGAGAGAAAAAATTGAGTAGTTCTTTCTGAAACAGTCTCAACTGAAAGAAGTCTGAATAAGGACACCTTCAGCACATGTACATCCTCCCCAAAACGCTGTTGGTTGGGATGCAGTTATTTAAAACAGGGAAAAACATTTATCTGTGCTCTCTCCTGAGTGCAGCTGGACCTACATTAGACTAAAACTGTCAGTCATTTACTGTGTGACTTTTGTTCTCTTGTTTAATGCGGCAAAAAATGCCACAGGACTTTAAAGTCTTTTCAAATGAAAAGTCAAATAATTTTTGTTTGCTTTCTTTTAAGTAAAGCATAAACCCCCCAAATTATGACTCCAGTAGCAAGGTTACAGAGACTTAGACAGACATTTTCCACAGAACTGCCTGAGATATTTTATTTTTTGATTCCAGAGCAGCGGGCTATCCATTAGGCAATAAAAGAGGCTTTTAGATAGTACCAGAAAGAGCCACCAGGAACCTGAGTGCCTTTGTAATTTTTCAGGTATGGGGTGGAACAACTCAGCATAGCATAAATCAGGTACAACGTGCAATCAGCGCAGGCTTTACAGCTCAGTAAAAAACAAGACGCTGATGATAAACTGACAGTAGTCTGTCATTATGAACATGATTCCAGCAATGTTTAGGGTTTGGGTTTTTTCAAATATATTTTCATTTTAATTTATTTTGAAATTTAACCAGACGCTTTTGAACCACTGCTACACCTTGGCCTCCACTGAAGCATGTTCATAACCGCTGTGGAGACCAAAATGGACCCTAGAGGGGACAAAAATCACACATGAACACAACCTGCACTACTTGCCAGGATTAACTGATTCAGACTGCTTTTTACAATTAAAATCGGGTCATCAAAAGCCTAACATGGACAATTTTTAAAGGCACATGTGGAAGGAAATAGAGAAGAGGGTGCAAAGTTATGCCCGCTATGTAGCACCAAAATAATGCTATACAAGCAATAAAGGATGGCTGGAGATATTCCCCCTCAGTGAGTGGGAGCCCCTGGGCACAGGGAAGGAGCAGAGTCTGTCTGTGCCACACCTGCCAGGACAGCCAGCCAGGACCCACTTCCACAGGGAAACTGAGGAGCCTGGGCATTTCCAACAGCTCCAGCAAAGCAGCGTCTGCAGCGTCGCCCAGGTGAGCTAACGGCAGCTGGCAGCACAGACAAAACAAATGCAAAAATGTTCTTTACAACGGTTCCACACCGCAATTCTCAGCGGCACAATCCCACTGGCAGGTTCAGGGGTGCCCCCTGCCCCCCAAACCACCAGCACCTTACAGGGGCAGCAAAAATAGCTCGGCTTTCGGTAATGTGAGCCCTGTTCTTGTAATGTTGAACTTCACTTCCTGTGCCTTTGTGCTGCTCGAGGAAGTGAAACTCATGCGCTGCATGTCTGTATTATTCCCGTTGTGGCAGACTTGCAGACAATGTCTGCAGTGGTCTGGAGCGATAAGAGCTGCCTCCCGGACACGGATTCTCCTGGGGATTAGGCAGCACCATCTGGGGCCTGGGCTGATCTGCAGCAGCTGCAGCCCAAACCCGGGCAGGGTGGAAATGGGTGCTGCTCCTGGAGCGCTAAACCAGGCGCTGCACCTCCCTTTCCATCACAGTTTGCTGCCTTTTGAGAAAAACAGGGAGAATAAATACCAGCGAGTCCCGTTCTGGTGCTGGCTGCAGCTCTGTGCCCTCTGCACCCTCCTGCCCCAAAGACAGCCCCACGTCCTGAGGCACAGGTGAGCCAAACCTCCAGGGACAGCAGGCACCACCAGCAGAACTGCTGCCCTCAGCGCTCTCATCTCCTGGCACTCGCTGGAAAGGAAACCATCCCGGCCTCTGAAACGGGTGAACAATCCTTCCGAGGGGCTGCAAGTTTAGGGACCCAAACGCAGCGTTTCCCTGCAGGGAAGGAGCCAAGGGAGCTGCCAAAGGCACCTAACTCAGAGCACATCTCCAAGGACTTCTTCCTCGGCTCCAGGAGGGAGTGAGGCAGGTGGCAGACAATGAGCGTGTCGGCTATCTGCTGTGCTGGCCAAGAGAGCCCTCGCCTAGAGACTTTTGGCATTTTTCCTTCACCCACTCTTTTCTTCTGTCACTGATACTCTGCTGCAGCCACACCTTGCCTTGTAACTATATGAAGCAAACCACAGGGCACTGCCTAAAAACAATAAATCTCATTAAAACAATTAAATTGAGTTTTTAAAAAGATGCGCGTCTAAGAAATGAGAAGAGAGAGAAATGAGAAATCCATTTAAAAGATGTGGAACAAAACAATGAGCATGAAAAAGGAAAAATTTTGGTGTGATCTCCAGGCATGCCTTTTGAAGCTGATACTTCAGCAATGCTAAGACAGCTTTGAATTTGGGTCAAAAGTATCCACTATTGATGTTTTCCTGAACTCAGCTGCAAATCTTCACCATGTCCTGTACTGAGGACCAGAGATGGGACGGCAAAGCCACCAAGATAAATTGGACAAAGCCAGGAAACACCCAATCACCAGAAGATTATTAAATACCCATCCTGACCCCAAAACCAAGCATGCAGCCCCCCACAAATGTCCTGTGCAGAAGCCAGACATTTTAGGGGTGGCCCTGAACACCCAAGCAGTACTGAGGAGGTTATTTTAGACCTTTTATCTTCCTTTTTTAAATTAAAACAAACAATGTATTTTTGACATTACAGCTGCTGACAGGACCATCCCATGTCCTGTTTTCCTACCCAAAGCATGGGTACTAGGTGTAGTCCAGTAAATCTGACTGAAGGAAATCTGAATGAAGGCTGCCACAAAGTGTCACATCTACCCTCTTTGAATGCATTGGCAATGTTTAGTTTTGTGTAATGACAGCATTTAACAGCACAAATACAGACACAATTTTAAGTGCCTGAAAATCAGGTTTCCAATCCAAGAAATACCGATGTGCACAAGATCCTTTGCTGATGGCAAAACAAAAATAATTGCATTTCTGCAACCAATAACCCCTGTCTTAACTTTTTACCTGTTCTATTCTTGCCAGATAATCTGCTAACATTCCAAGTTAAACACACTTCTGATTTACAAGTATAGCTCAAAAAGATCTGCTACTTCAGCACTGCTACAATGAAGATATTGTATTTGACAGGTATAAAGTAACAACTGAGTAGAAATTCTCTAGTGCCAGGGATACACAAGGTTTGGGAGAATAAGAACCGGCCATCCAGTGGCAGCTCCCAGTCCAAATGCTGCTCTGCTCTGGCCCTAACAGACTCATTTTGAAAGCATTTTCACTTTTTTTCCTGATGAACTACAATTTTTGAGGCAAACAGCTGACTGTGTCACCTTTTTGCTAGTGGTAAACAGTTTGTTGGTTCATTTTCCACAGTTTCCTCCCTAGCCTTTGACAGGAATAAAAGGAAAAGAGGTAGAGCTGAAGAGCTGGCCGTTGGGCTCCAGCACTCAAACCATGCTGCCCTTTCTAAAGAGGCACCACAGAATCCCAGAATATTCCCATGGAGGGACCCCCATGGGGTCCAGTCCTAGCCCTGCACAGGACAGCCCAGGAGCCCCAGCAGCGCCTGAGAGCATTGCCCAGGGCTCCTTGAGCTCCTTCTGAGTGTGTGTGGCTTGAGGCATTTTCCTAAAGCCAAGGCACACGGAGCAGGAGGCACCCAGGCCGTCGCTCTGCAGGCAAGGGGACGGTCACTTCTTGGGCGAACACATTCTTCAGTGAATGTACTAATCATCACCAGAACTTGCCTAACTTTAATTGCAGACATGTCAGCCCCTCTTCCACCTCTCCTCCCTTCTTGGTTGTGGCTGATACGAGAGTGTTTAAAAAGAAGGCACAGCCCCGCGGGGAGCAGGGCTGTGCCCCCAGAGCCCTGGTGTCCCCTGCCCCCGTGCCTCCCTCGGCCACAGGCACGGGCAGCAGGCTCCTGGCCCCTGGGGACGCGCACTCGGGGCTGCACCCTGCCAAGCTGGGGGGCCCTGGATGCTGCCAGGCCGATGAAGACGTGCTGGAATCCTGCTGGAAAGGGTTTGAGCAGCCGGGAACAAGCGGATCCCTGCTGTGCCCCTAAGAGAGTCAGCAGCACGTACAGTGAGATCAAGAATATGCTTGGGGAGGTGGAAAAAACCAAACCAACAAAAAAACCCCCAAGCATGACAGCTTTAACGGGACTGAAAGGCAAGACGCAGGAGGTACAGGAAGCTTTGGACATTATTTTACCAGTCTAGGGCTCTAAGTAGACAATTATATGCTTAAATGTTAAGATTCCCTAAGCTGGCTTAGCAGCCTCCATAAAATAGTTAGAAGGACTTGTTTTACAAGAACATTGTCCATTTGGAAATTGAGGAATAAAGGCAACAGGAGCGCAAAAATAGAGTTCTACAGAAAGCGATGATTCTTCTTAAAATAACAAAATACAAGGAGTTTCCTTTTTTCCCCAGATGAAAACAAGTTTATCAAAATTATTATTAAAATAAAATTTCTAAATACAGTTGTAATGCCTTAAAATTGCCTGTTATGCTGGAAAAAAAAAAAAAAAGAAGAGAGGAAAAAAGGCTAAGTAGGGCTTCCCATGACTAAATGGATTAATTCTTTAGTACCACACAATTCCTGCTCTCTACACAGTTTCAGTGAACATCTAAATAAACAGCCAAAGCTTATTTCACACAAAGAAAAGATCCGTTCTAAGGAATAACCCAAATGCTAAAAAGTTGAATTTTGTATAAAAAATAAAGAAAAGCTGTACAGGAGGACGGGAGAAAGAAAAGGACATTTTAGGTGGGTTTGCGGGGTGACAGTCACTTTGTTGGAGCTGCATGCTCACACGCCAGCCGTGCGTGGATGTCTCTCTCCCAGAGAGGTTTCCTCAGCAGGGCAGGAGCTGGGCTCAGCCCCTCGGGGCCAGCAGGGGCCACGGCTGGGGCAGGCAGGCAGCACAGGGGCACAGTGGCCACGCCGTGGGTGCCAAGCCCCGGGCAGGGCACACAGCCAGGCAGAGCCACGTCCTGCTGAGGGGTGACACCATGGCCCCGCTCCTGCCACCGCAAACATGAGCACTCTGCATCACCTTCTAGGGCAGAAATGGCCCTGGTTTGGTTCTTGGCAAGGCAGGCATTTCACATCTGGTGCTCTTCACAAATATATTATTAGTGGCTTTTTTACCCAAAGAAAAACTCAGGAGCTATAAACCATACTGGTTATAAGTTATCCCCAGCTTCTGAACTTCTCTAATTTCCTCTGCTTCACACAAAGGCCTGGTTCTGCTTCTTTGCTCTGTTTGAAGAGCAGCAACCAGCTCTTGGTGCAGGCCAAGCCCAGGGGATCACTACCTCCTGGCTCATCATAACTTACACTGGATTAATGTTGAAACTCTGTCTTCTCTTTCTCAAGACACAGCTTGTCATCAACACAGAAATTCTAATCTCTCATCCCTCCTTCTAAAATATTCTGTACTTCAGAAGACCAGCAGCTCTTTCATGATTGCTCAACGTAGACTTAAACAGGGGGAAAATCAGCACTGTCTCTCCAAATTGGTGTACAATTACAGCCTTTGAGGGTGTAATGCCTGATCAATTTTAATGAAAATACACTGATGACAGAATGTGGACACATTTCTCCTGTTACCAAGGAATTTTTAACAGTTTAACAGCCAGGTTCAGCCCAGCACACAGTTGTTACCAGGTAAAAGTGTGTCTCTACAATCTATGCCCTGTGCTGAGCTCGACAGAGCAGAGCCACCAGGAGGGTGGAAGTTTCCCTCTCTGTTACCCAACACAGCACTGACAGATGAAGCATCACCTCATCCTCCCCACCTGCTGCCAGTGGCTACAGCTCATCACAAAGTGAATGTCCTCAGGATTCTGTGAAGGACAAGAAATGCCTGGCAAGAGCATCCCTGACATCCCTGACCAGGCACAGGAGACAGGGGCACAGCCTCCTGCATCCAGCCAGAAACAAGGGAGACCCAAGTTAGATCTACTGGAAAGTGCCTTTTTTGGGGGGTGAATGTCACCTGACATTCTGAATCCCAGGCACAATTAGGTTCTGCAGAAGCTTATCTTTGTGTGGTGCTGTAGGGGTAAACAGCAAAGTAGAAGGATGCATTTTAGAAAGCATGGGATGATAAAGGAAGGCCAGAAGCATTTTGCACTGAGGAAGGGTGCAAAGTCCAAGCCCACTTGACTGGGACTAAGGTTTTAACACCCATTAAAAGCACTGCAGAGTCTCTCACAGCACCCTCTGCCTCCAGGGGTCGTTCTGACATTTCTGGGCATTTGCCTTTCTTGAACCTCCAGACTGCAAAGGAGAAATTACCTATTATCCAAACCATTTAGCTGAGAGCTTTGTATACCACAAGATGGTTGAAGAATATTAACTCCTCAGGTTCAAGAAAATTACCATCTTTTCTCTGGCTAATGTGGCACTTTCTAGGTCGCTTTTCAAAACACATCCTCAAACACAGCAGTTTTCTGACATGGAAATACAAGCACCCTCCACATCTAACAGAAATTTTCCTCAAACCAGCAACACCCCATCCTCCAAAGTAAGATGGTGAGTCCACTGGATTCATGTTGTGCAGTGCTTACAGCTCTTTATTACCATTAATGCTGATAAAAGAGGCAAAAGTCCTGCAGATCAGCACGTGTAGCTTGTTGTTGTATGTGGAAGGCAAGCTCTGGATCCTGCTAGCTGTACTTAACGTGTGTGCAGCACCATAAAGATTAAACAGCATAATGTTATAAATCCTATTACTCTATATAATCTCTAAATTACATGCAAGTGGATAAAAAATACACAGCTTGCTAATGAACTTTACATTTTCATAACACCATTTATGCTGCGCAGAAGAATTCCACTAGTTTGGATAGCAAGTTGATGACAATCCAGTTCCTGTAGCTGTTACACCCATCCTATGCCCTTTGTCCTGGGAGTCCATTCCCTGGAAACGCTGGTCTCAGAGAGGGTGAGTTCTCCTCACCTCCTTTTCAGTGTCTCAGGCTCTCACACACACCTGGACCTGGCCCAGCAGCAAGGAGTGCAGAGGAGGTGGCTGCTCTGACAGGCACAAAGCCCAGGGCTGCTCCTGTGCTCCTTCCCCACCCATTTGAGGGGGTTCTGGCCACAGCAGGCCCCCCTCGGGTGGCAAGGGGCAGCCAAGTGCCCACCACCACCGGGACTGCCTGCCTGGCCCCATCCTGGCTGGCTGCAGCCTGCCCAAGGGACCCTGCTGTGTTGCTGTGGACCAGCCAACGTGAGGGCTGAGCACAGCACTAAGGTGTGAAATGGGAACAAAAAAATGACTTTGTCATGGTCACTCAGCATGGGGGAAAGCTGGAGTTTCAGGAATATCCTTTTTTGCTGCGGATGACTGAGTTTTCCCGATGTCACAAATAAAATGGAAACTAATGAAAATCTGTGGAGCCACAAAGCCCCACTGGCGTCTCCTGGGCAGGTTTTTAGGGTAGCAGGTTGTAACGCTGCAACTTTCTGACAAACCGCAGAAAAAGCGTCATTTTGTCTGAAGAACCATATTTACCAAACCCCATCAATTTTTCAGAATAATTTTGCCCTAACTGTGCAAACAAGCCTTAGGCAGTAAAAATCAGCAATTCTGAACATAGTATATCTGTAGGGGATCTTATGCTGCTTCATGACCAAGGGATTGTTAAATCCTAGTAAAGTTACTTTTACTAGTAAAATTGTGCAAAAAAGTAAATAAACTTGCTTTCAAACAGACAGTAAGACTGCAATCGCTTTTCTAGTTGCCACCTGGCATTTGTGTTGGTAAAAACAGGAGTATGTAATGCCAGCTGCCAGAGGAAAGCATCCCATTGCCAGATCCAAACTGCAAAACAACAAAAGGGCATACACAGCAATCTACAGCTACCTGTTATTGCAGTACCTCCCTTCTTACCTTGGATGTTCAGGTAAGCATGCTCAGATAAAGAAATTTAAACCACATAAGCATTTACTCTAATACTACGGGCGTGGATTACAAAAAATGGCACCACAAAAACAAATCAGTGGAAAAGCACTTGTAAGTGCCATTTTACCAAGGCCTATCATAACTGAGTTATGCAGCCATGAATTGTGCTCCCCTCGCCCTCTACACTGTAATTCAGGGTATAAAATCAGTGTATAAATTCCTATCATCACATCTTTGAAGGGTTTGAAGGACCTGGCATCGTTGTGTCTGCAAGGAGATGACTGCAATGTGAGAATTAACAAATTCATCTCAAAGTCCTTAACTCCACAGGTTTGAGATTTTTATTTTTCTTCTGAGAGGCCAAGGAACTCAGCGTTTCTCCACAATTTTGCTGCTGCCAGACTGTTGTCCTGCCTTGTCCGGGGCAGCTGCTCCACGCTCCCCAGAGGGAGGATGCTGCGAGTGCCCTGGCAGTCACACCATGCGTGAGTCACACGAGGCACTGGCGCTGCAGACCCCAGCCAGCCACGGGGGCATTCCCAGACCAGCACTGCACGTGGCTGCCGGACTCTGGCAGCGGGGAGATGAACAGCCAGCAGCAAAGAGCCTCCCTGACCTGCAGATGGGACCACCAGGAGCTGGAGTGGGCAGCGGGGCACAGCCCCGACCGCGCCGGCGTCCGGCCGGAGCGCCAGCCCCGGCCCCTGCCCGGCCCACCTGCCCAGCCCCTCTGCAGCAGGACAGGCAGGTGACAGGGCTCAGTGCCACACAGGCTGCAGGGCACCGTCTGCACCCTCTCACCTGCGGGTGGGCTCTGTGCCACACGGCCACGCCACTGTCTGGGCAGCTGGGTGTGATCCTCCGCTGGAGTCAAGGGCTGGCCAGAAGGGCAGGAAGGAGAGGGAAGGACACAGGGATGGGGAAGGGCGTGCAGCAGCAAAGCAAAGCTAGTCTGGGATTTCCTGAGAGGCAGGGGATGGAGCCAAAGCAGGCACGAGGCACCGCCACAGGGAGATCTCCAGCAGAATGAAAGCACTGATAGGTCATGGTCCAACTGCCAGTGCAATGGCTGCAGACCTTGGTGGTATGACTCAGAGACTGGGGGATCAACTCTGACTCTAAGTGTTTATATGGTGAACTTCAGCTTCTTAACCTCCAAGTCCTATTTTTTGGTTCTGTGACTGGCCAAATAACTGCATCCCACACATCTCTTGCCTACTAGCTACCCTAACAATAATTGGAGGTAGGACCATGAAAATACTTTCGCAGGTCTGCTTTGCCTGTTTTCTCTTTCACAGTTAACTCTTACTGGCAGCTTTATATAGAACGCAGCCAGATTCCACCTCCTTGAAAAAATTAAAAGCAAGGACCTCTGCAGAGCATTTCTTCTTTGTGGCACAAAGAGCTGAGGCTTCCAATTACAATGCGTGCTAAAATCATACTTTCCAATTATCCTTCGGGAGAGATGGCATTGCACAGTACCACAGACAACTTCAGCTGCTGGGTGCAGCTGCAATGACAGAATCCACACCTGAAGAACAACCTGGTCCTGCCCAGTCACAGCGGTGACACGGGTCTGGAGGGCTCTGATGTGAGTGGCAGATTCAGGGACCACAGAAACACTGAATCCTGGAATGGATTGGGTTGGGAGGGACCTTAAAGTCCCTCCAATCCAACCTCCCTGTCACAGGCATGGACATCTTCCCTAGGTCAGACTGCTCCGTGCCCCATCCCACCCAGCCCTGAACACTTCCAGGGCTGGGGCAGAGGCATGAGCACACAGGGAAGGAGATCCCACTCAAAGGCAGTTCCTGTTTTCCTAGCATTGACTTGAAGTACCTGCATTTCAAAATCTGACCCACAGATACTAAACAGAAACACTGGTTATGGACTGCGTGAGGCCGCTTTATGCTTTAATGGCACCCTGTAAAATTAAAGCATTATTATAAAAATCTAGTCCAGTGGCAAATTTTGAAGTTTTTTCCTTCAGTGTTCAGTACACAATGTACAACACAGATGTACTTGTTCAACTTTGACTTTATGACTTATGCAAAGTATCAGCTATTATTCCACTGCAAGTCTCCTTAAATAAACTTTTCTGAGACATGGTGAAAATGGAGGTGGTGGATTAGCAGGCAGCAAAAGATGAGGTCATCTAGGCCCATTGAGGCTGTGTTTTGAGACCAACAATAGCCCAACTCCAGCAAATCCTCTGAAGTACACCCCCTTGTTTTCCACGCAGCCTGGATTAGTCTTGAGCTTCTAGATCTGAAAATACAATAACCCTTTCACTCATATATAATAAAGAGAAATAGACTATACTAAAAACCCCCAAACCTAACAGGTTTATTTACATGCCCAGCACACAGAACTCCTCTGTATTTACTATACAGAGGGCAAAACAATACAAAACAAATGGCAATTCAAAAAGAAAGGGTTTTTCTCCAAAGTGGACGTGATTTGCTGTGTTCACAGAGGTGCCCAGTAAAAGACATTCACGTCTCGAGCTGACAAACACGGAAGCCTCTGGTGGTACCAAGGCTGTATGTTAACAAACCTACATATTTAGGGGAATTATATGATTCACATGCGTGATAACACACACCAAAAGTTCCTGAAAACATGCCAAAGGAAAAGCTGAACACAAAGGGCTGCTCTCCTAATTCAGGGTTGTGTTTGTCTGGAAGTGAGGTGTGTTCGAGGGAGATGCCGCAGCTGGGAAGAGAGAATTGGTTTTGCTGCCAGCTTCAGAGACAGGAGAATCAATCTGGTAATAGACTGATTTTTATATGTGCATTTGACAATTTAAAAACCACCTGAAAATAAATGAACTTTTGAAGTGAGTTTTCCAAAATGTTACAGCAGCAGGAAAACAAAACTAACTCCACAGGTAACTTGTGTACCACATCTGGTTTGTGAGGAAGGGAGGTTCCACTTGACCCAGAGAATTATGTGGGGAGGGCATTGCCAGCCACACACAGACATTGACATCAGAGTTTTAGTTCTCTTGCCGAGCTGCTGTCACTTTATGCTATGGGAACAATGTCATGGGGTCGTGAAAGGCTGGGAATACCCAGGCTCAGGAAGAATAAATGAGAAAAAAAGCATTACTGCTTAGCCTGGGACAAAACCCAGCTGTGAACACGAGGAGAGCGTGGATCGCTGCTGAATTTACTGTCTTCAGCAGCAGCCTGAGCTGTAAGCTGCACAGCAAACCCACCATGGTCTGGAATCCAGCCATGGCAAGATGGCAGAGAACTGGGAGCTGCAGGCCCTGTCCTGGATGCTGTGTCAGTGTGACCCAGGTGTGCACAGTTAGGTTTCACTCAAAGACAAGACTTTTACAGCATTTTCCTCAGCTACCTTAGTATGAATTGAATTTAAACACAGCTTGCTCTCTCACAGAAATAATTATGTTTTCATAGCTTTAGGAGATGAGCGAGATGAAGAGGCTGTAGATCTTTCTGTAACATCTACTTTCCGGATTAAAAAAACCAAACCTGGAGGAAGCAGTAGGAATACAGGGACACAAACCCGTGCAGGGGTGGGCACAGCACTGCAGAGCAGCTCCCCAGCATCCGTGGGGCTGTCCGACCCTGCTCTCCCCCCTGCTCACCCACCAGCTCGACAGGGAGCTGTGACTGCTCCCACCCTGGGGACTCCTACACCATTCTCGCCTCTATAATAATAAAATATGTAAATAGTAAAATAATAACAGTAAATATTGCTCCACTCATAATAAATATCAAAAACAGAGGTCCTTTCTTAATAAAGACAATCTTTGACAACTTTTCACCCTCATGATATTAACACCTATTTTCAAGGTTTGCCACTAAGCCCACATCCATTTCATTTTACAACTCCATTAGTGTTAATAGCTGTATTAATTTCACCTTCCTGCTTCAGATCAAAGGATAAAAAACATCTGTTTGGGTAAATATAGGATTATTTGCAGGTTTCCTAAGCTTTTAAGGAATGTGAAAGAAAGAAAGAAAGGCTGGTGGACACACTTTCCATGTAAGCCAAAACAGACAGAATGTGTTAACATGACTTTGTCAAGGGAAGATAAATACACGGAAATTTCTTCCTAGCTCTTAAAACTGGACTTTTGACAATTTTTCAACTTCCTTACCCATAATAGAAACAAATCCCCCCTTACCCATAATAGGAACAAATCCCCCAAATAAACTTTTTGTATTTACACTCCTAGGAAAATAAGTGTTTTCCTTTAAAGCAGGCGAGGAAGAGCAGGACCCGCAGATGGAGCAGCTCGGAGAAGCCCCGGGAAGCAGGAGCACCAGGCTGCAGGGGGCTGAGGGCAGTGGCATCCCTGGGCTCACCGAGCAGGGCTGGAGCCTGCTGAGCACGGCCGGCGGCTGACGGCAGGCAGGAGCAGCTGGCATCCTTTGTGCCCTGGCTGGTGGTGGCCGGGGATCAGCGGCTGTGGGGCTCCCTCACAGCAGACACCTCCCTGACAGTGCCACCCCCGCGGGTCCCCTGCGCTGGGGTTCACCTGCGCTGGCCAGGGATGCTCCGGCCGCAGCAGCCGCCCTGGGGATCCCTGCACCTTGTACAAGGCACCAGCTCCGCAGGAGCAGTGCTCCGTGTCTGTAACACAGCCAGCACCGGCCACAGGCTCCCCCCGGCTCACCAAAATAAACACTGGAACCGAAAATCTGGGAATCTGTGCTCCCCGGCAAGGCACTTATCGCTCAGCGCTGGATTCCGCCGCGCGCGCCAGGGAGGAAAGCCTTTCCCTAGGTTGCTGGCAAAGCTGTCAATCATCTTGATGAGCAGCAAATAAATGAATGCCCAATGATGGGATTCTATATTATCCTTAAAAAAGAAATCCATCAAATAAACATCAACAGGTAAATGTTTATACCCGACAGCCATCAATTTCAGCTATCCATGCAAAGAGACAGGTGAGCTGGACTGGTAAACCTCGAAATTAGAGAGGTATTAATCATCTGCTCCCAGCCAATATAAACAGATGTTATTTTTAAACAGGCAAAATCATCTCTTCCTCTGAAATTTATTTGCAACAGATAATGTTCTGTTACATTTTTAATCAAGCAGATGAAGTTACATTTAAATTGAAAATCTGCTGCACTCAACTAATCAGGCAAGTAAAATTCTGAGATGACTGAACAGCAGCACCAAGCACACCATTACAGCAGGTAAATTGTGAAATTTACCTGTCACACCACATGGCTCATTGTTCAGCCATTGCGCCTGCAAGTGAGGAGCACAGAAATAAGACAAAAAAAGGAAAGACATGTTCAACATATTCATAAATCCATCATATTTAAGGAACACACCACTTACAGTGACAGGGAAAAAAAATAAGCTCCACCTCTTTCCTCCAAAGATGCCAGTACAGATTTACACAGGTTACTCCTCTCTGCTTCATGCTCATCTAAGTTGCATGTCCAGACACGCTGAGATCAAGGCACAGCATGAAACCCTTTTGTATTTCTCCCATGATAAAATAAAAGGCAAGACCACCAAAAAATCTGAAATATCTTAGGGAAGAAGCAGTGTGATTTTTCAGCCAGTCCATTTTCCAGCTCCCACAGACATGCTGGGCCCCACCACCCAACTCCTCCACACCGTGGCTCACCACTAAACCAGCAGTACCCAATGTCCAGACTCAGGGCTTCACTAAAAATACATTTATTTGTGCAAACACTGCCACAGTAAAAGCGGGACTTGTCTAAATAGATGAAACACAGATTTACAGATTTCAGCTCCTACCCTTAACAGGGACACCCTAAAATATTTCTTTACATAGAAGTGTCAGAAAGAAGAATCTTTCATCTTAATTTTAAAATGAGATCCATATAGTCTCGTGCATGGCATTGATAAATTATGCATATCTGCTTTTTTTTCTTTACGTCACGACGAACACAAACTGACAGCAGACATCTGGAGGACTGTCAATTATTAGAGCTCTAAGCTCCCATGCCTTTTTGCACCCCTGTGCTGTCCTCTGCACCCAAACCCCATGTGCTACATATTAAGATTATTAATTTCTCGTTTATTAATTTATCCTTTTTTCCCCTCTAGGAATTCAAGAAACAACATATTTTCATATATTATTGTATCTGCTAAACAATTGTTCCTATAAGAACAAAAAGTTTAATGGTTACTTTAGCATGGTGCATCTGGACTGACAGTGAAGGAAAAGCAATGTTGGCTTTAAAAAATGCAGTCGTTTTACATCATTATGTTTTAAACACAGTAGTGTGGAGACTGCCACAGCTTTTAACAGTCAAAAGCTCTCAAAGTGCAGTGGTTCACACCAGGTCCACTGTGCTCTGGTGAGAATGGTGTCAGTGCTGCACTGACCCCCACACCTCCCCGGAGCCTGTGCCATGAGCCCAGGCACAGCAAGCCCAGAACCACACAGAGACCCCAGACCTGACCCAAACCCACCCTTCCACGGCAGGCAGGACACCTTCCACCTTCCAGGCTGCTCCAGCCCCCGTGTCCAGCCTGCCCGTGGGCACTGCCAGGGATCCAGGGGCAGCCCCAGCTGCTCTGGGCACCTGTGCCAGGGCCTGCCCACCCTGCCAGGGAACAATTCCTCATTCCCAATATCCCACCCAGCCCTGCCCTCTGGCACTGGGAGCCATTTCCACTTGTACTGCCACTCCAGGTGCTGATACAAAGTGCCTCTCCAGTTCTTCTGGAGCCTCTTTACATACTAATACAGTCAAATGAGCACAGTATTTACATATCTTTCAACTGCTGCTGAAAAGATGGTAAAAATATTATTTTTCTTAAGTGAGGAAAGTAGCTTTTCACCGGCCAGGTGAAAGGGTTCTGCCCAAATTTTGAAAAGAACTCTGCTTATGTATCCTAAGGAGTTAAAGCAGTGTATGTCCACCCGTTAGAGAAATTATTTGAAAAAAAAAGAAACACATTACAATATGGATCCTGATTTCACTAATATCACTCTGTTTTAAGTACACCAGGCAGCCAGAAGAAGACAAACATTATCTGTAGCATACCACATCATGGGCTTTATTCACAATTCAGCAAATGTGGAAAAGGAAGCATAGTGGCCCAGCCTGCAGTGCTGCCTGGTGTGGAACATTGTGGACAGCCACAATGCCAGCCTGCCTCGCTGTCACCTGGGTGGGAGGGGGTCTTTGGAGGTGTTTGAATATTTCACTGCACCCCTCCCACAGAGCTTTAAACAAACAATAGGTTACAATTCTGAACAGGACATCAAAAACAGCTTCACGCTGACAAAAGACTGGGTTAGATGGGATGTTGGCAATGAGGAATTGTTCCCTGGCAGGGTGGGCAGGCCCTGGCACAGGTGCCCAGAGCAGCTGGGGCTGCCCCTGGATCCCTGGCAGTGCCCAAGGCCAGCCTGGACACTGGGGCTGGAGCAGCCTGGGATGGTGGAAGGTGTCCTGCCCTGGCAGGGAGGGGAGCAGGATGGCCTTTAAGATCCCATCTGATCCAAAGCAGTGCGTGATTCTGTGATCCTATGAAAAATTAAAACCTGCCCAGGCCTGTGCCAGCTGCCGTGGCCATCCCAGGTCATCATGCAGAACACCTGGAGGTGCCATTTCCCAGGGTTTGGTGGTACCCACAGCAGGGCTGTGGGGCTGCAGGAGGCTGAGACATGGAGCAAATATTCCCATTTTTAAAAAGTGCCCCGTGGCCATGCAGCTCCTCCACCGAGTGTTGACACTCCCAGTGTGAACTGAAGTGTTCCCTGCTGCAGTGCCACGCCCACCCTCACCCTGCAGGCAGGTGCAGCCAGGTGAGCAGAGCCCTGCACCTGGAGGACACAAGTCAGCCGCTGAGGCCAAGCACATGTGAGTGTGCTGCTGAACAAAAACCTCCCTGCCGCTCTCAGTGAGCACTCACTGCACACTGCTCAAATTATTAATTAAATGCCTGGGCAATTTTAACATTGGGTTTTATTGTTCTAAGTACGTTTTTCTTTCTTTAGTGCTAGTTGTCTGTGTGGGTTTTGTTTGTTCATCTATTTTTTTCCCCTCAGGGTTTAAAAAACATTAACCTACACAACAACATCACAGGTCTTAACCACGCCAGACCTATCAATCTCCATCCCATCCAGGCAGCTTTGAGAACCAAGTCCAGAGAAATATGTGAGTTTGAGACAAGGTATTCTATATAGTAACATTTATTTTTAAATGTTGTTTAGGGGTAACTTCCACTGATATATTGTAATATAATCTTCAAAAGTAATGTAACATTATTAGAGATAAGTATTCACTATAAAAATTTCCTGCTTAACATCTAAATACTTGATTCTTCAACTTAGTAACTATACTAAATGTTATTCTTGCACATAATTTCTCTTTTAAATGAAACAGAAGTTAGCCAGAATTATTGCAATAGCATTGAAATGCTATCAACTTTAAAATTCAGATGATGAAAAGTCACATATTCAAGAAAACTAAAAATCCCCTTAAAAAATCAAGCAATTATTTTCCAGTCTTCAATACATTTGCAAGCATCGAAATACTGCATAAATTAAATTATGTATCTCCCCTACTTTCCTTGGCATTTAACGTGTCTTAAAATTGGTTTCTCCCCAAAATCAGGATATTAATACTGAAAACAACAGCACAGTGCTCAGTGACACATTAATGATGGAACAGAACAGAACTTTGAGTAACCTCAAACTGAAGCCACTGCTAGCAAAATTTGCGAGATAGTTAGGAAAAGAACTCTTTTTTTCTTTCTTTTTGGTTTTTCAATTTAAAGGAAATCTGCCATAGCGAAGACAGGAAATTAATAATAATTAAGACTTTAGCTTCCAGAATCTGTGCTCAATTACAATAATACACCAGGAAATATTTCTCTAGGATTTTGGAGTTTTGTACTGTGTTTGTCTGCTTTGACCTCACAGTTTTGCTATGGCTAAAAGAACATCACTTCAGCATTATTGTTTCTTTCTGTGAAGAGCAGCACAGTACTTTTACCGCTCAAATCTGATGAATTAATTTGGTTTAAGGGGATCTCTGCAATACAGAAAGAAATAGGAAGAACTTCACTCAATTCACTAATTTAATAGCCTGAGCTACCATTAGACCCAAAAGAAACTGTTGTGTTTTGTAATTATACGTGTGTTTATTACTTGTACTGACCCACCGCAAGCAGGGCAGCCAGGATTCCAGAAATAACAGAAAATGGACACGCACTAAAATCTCCTTCGTGCACTACATTTCCTCCTGCAGCAGCAGCAGAAGCCAAGAGGAGGCTTCAGACCCACAGGACAATGAACACCTGAGGATGACTGCTCCTCAGGTGACCACCTGCACCACACCATGAGCGAATCTGTGTCAGCACACACCTGGTGGGAGCACGACACCATGCTGGGTCACAGAGCAGGTGAGACTGCCAGGAGCACATCCTACTCCAGACTCTGACTGCGTGGGCCTCATCAGAACCCACCTCAACAGAGAATTAACTGCCAGAAATTAGGTTTAGCCTTTGTAATTTCTGTCACTAAAGTTAGTTTCTCATACTAACTTTATGCGCAAACGTACTTGCTATTAAAAGCTTTTCAAAGTTTTACTATGGTTTTCCTGATTTAAAAAACCCCAAAAAACAGAACCAGGTATTTAGCAGTGCGTGTTACGGATCTTGGCTAGAATTAAGGAAGCCCTGTCATTAAATAAGCAGATTTCCCTTTCCCAGCCATCGGAGGAGCCGCCGCAGTTTCCGCGGGGCGAGCGGAGCGCCGGGGGCCGCGCACGGCCGGGAGCGCCGCCGGCTTCGGGGGCCCCGAGCGGCTCTGCCGGCCCCGCCGCCCCTCCTGCCGGCTGTCCGCTCCGCTCCCGGCCGGAGCAGAGCCTCCGCAGCCGGCCGGGCTGGCCAGCAGCCTGCCGGAGCCCCGGCTCCAGGCTGTGCCTGCTCTCTGTGCCCCGCAGCCCCGCGCAGCATCCCTCCCTGCCTGCCTCCACAGACACTGGCAAACCCTCCGCATCCCCCTCGCTCACACAAATGCACACTCCAAGTGCATCTAGGTAAAAAAAATGAACAAAACCAAGACATTTCTGTCAGAGTTTACTGCCTCGTGGGCAGTGCATTTCCTCTTTGCAGAGGCTGGAGTGCCCCGCAGCCTCGGCAGGAGTCTCTGCTGCGCTAGGGACGCCCCGTGCTGTGGGATTTAATTCTCGAGGCACTGCCATCCTCTGGGTCACCTGTCCTGCAGGGATTCCGTACACTGCAGGGTCATCTTTGTTTAGGAACTAGAGGTCCCAGCCGAACACCCTGCCTTCCTAAGACCGAGCTGGATTTCTGCTTTTCCACATGTATAACAATGTGAGAAACTTGCCACGTCCAAGACCTCTTGTGTTCAAAACCCGAGGCTGAGCTGGAATGGCTTTTGTCAGGAAACTCAGCAGTTTAGTTTTTCAAAGATGTGAAATTTAGACGTCTTCATATTTACACACTTTTGTCCTTAGGCATGACACTTTAGCAACCCACATATGCAATAAGCCCTAAACATCACAGACCCTGAAATTTGCTGACACTGAACATCCTCAAGCAACATGATTCAGGAGATGCTCTTTAATCAGCCATGGAAAATAACTCATGCCTGCAGAATGGCATTTAATAGCTGTTTTCTTTCTTCTTCCTTCTTTGGTGTGTTTTTTGGGTCTTTTTTGTTTTGGTTTGGTTTTTTCTTTTTTTTTTTCCCTACATTGTGATAACCACTGTACATTTTAAGGCCACTACACAGCTGGCTGCTTTCTAGTCTTCACCATAGTTTTCAAAAAGCATGAATAATTTAAAAACATGACATTGCCAGTACTCCAATTAAATAGTAACCTGACAGTATCTTTCAAACTATCACATGTGCCACCAAAGGCATTACCTGCATAATTCCAAAGATGAGCTCCCTACTATTTGAAACTAAGTCAGGGGATTACTTTGGGGACAGAGCAAAAAGGCCAAGGAGTGCAATTTGAACTCTCAAAGGTAGAATTATAGACCTTTTGGCAAGGTGGGGAGAGGGCATTTAATGCACTTTGGATGATACTGTAACTCACTGCTAGAATTGGAAAGAGGTGAAAAAATTTTTAATCGGAAAAAGTAGGGAGAAAAAGAAGAGCACACTAGAGAAATCCCAGCAATGTTTTTGCTCCTTCAGGGCCAGAAAAAAGCCTTGGGACGGGGCAGCAGGACTGACTCTGTCTCTGCAGGCACACACAGAGCCCCAGCACAACTTCTGCCTCTCCTTCCTTTCCCGGCGCTGAGGATTCCTGCTCAAGCCCAAGGATGAAATGGGGCAGCACCAACGTGAAGAGAGCATTATCCTGAGACCACACTTCAGCCACAAAACACACTTCCCAGCACAGACCCTGTCACTGCACTAGTGAGACTGAAAAGTTTAACTTCTCCAATAAGATATGTGACATAGCAGTAATTTTTCAGTTTCCAAAGCAACTTGTGCCAAAGTCCATGTGATTTATTATCATTATTACTTGTTGCCAAAACTCCCAAACAGAAGGAAAGTGAGACCTTCCTATTAAAGGAAAGAACCATAATTACTGTGCTTTTCCCAACTTAAAGTGAAATAAGTATTTTTCCTGTTTTTCTGTTTCCTTTCAACTGATTTAGTGTTTTTAAAGTAATCATCAGGTATTTTAAGAAATCTCTCTCCAAAAATAAAAAAGAACCAAAAACCCCACCAAACAAATAAAAAACCTAAACCAAAACCAAACAACAACAACAACAAAAAAAAAACCAAAATCAAACCAACCAAACAAAAAATAATCAAAACACCAAACAAACAAAAAACCCCCCAATACAACAAAACCAAAAAACCAAACAGGAGTGGGAGAGTCAAACCAAAGAAGAAGCAACAAATGTAATTTTAAGAATTTGGCATTTGTGCAATTAGAGATATATGCATAAGAGCAAAGATTTTGCTGTAAATAAATATACAGGGATTAATGTTGTTAAATAAAATTTGAGTGTACAGAGATCAAAGCACACAGGTAGCATAACTATTTCTGGAAAGACGCAATTAAGTATTATTTTGAAGATCTGTGTTAAGACTATGATTTGTGTAAATATTAAAGATATTGCTCTATTAATTAGGTATGAACTATTGACATTGGTCACTAATTCGAACTTATAATTTTTAGTGTGGGGCTGGCTGAAAACAGCCTGATACTGAACCCTTGATGTCATTTTGGTTTTCTTACTTTTTGTTTTTTCTTTTCCTGGATAAGAATTGTCTGATGACTCAGATTTTTCATTTGTTTTGTACAGATTTGTGTCTCATGCAGCATTTTGTTTTATTAACAAATTTGGAAATTACAAGAACAAAGCTAAATGTTAGAAAACAAACTGAAAAGAACTGGCTGGCTGTCTAAATCTTCCATTCAGGCTAGAAGAGCATTTTTTTAATGGTTTGCTGTGTCCTTGAATGAACTGCAATTTGACAGTAGTTTTCATGTTTTCCTTGTGGATGGTAAGTATAATGTTAAAAAATAAAATGACCAGCTGGACATATTAAACCTCACCTGCCCAGTTGTTCCCTTTGCAGGCTTATAGTCTCAGAGCAACTACAGGAGAGAAGAGCAACACCTGAATGAACTGTTCTTGCATCTGAACATTTTTGGAAGCACTGACCAGGACTCTGGGGCATGTTTTCTATTTAAATCTATTTTTTGAGTGAGTCTCTTCCCTATAAGACAAAACCTGGAGTGGCAATGGAAGAACACGGACTGAGAAATGGTCTCAGTCTTACTGGTGGAAAAGAGATCAGGTATTTGCCAAACTGAAGAGAAATAAAGTCTCAATGAAGTTACCTCTTATAAATTTTCAGCCTTTCCTACAACACTAAAATAAAGAAGGACCAGAAAATTTTTCTTTTGTGAAGAATACAGCTCCTAAGAGCCTGCTTTCTCCTTCAAATTCCTGCAGATTTCAAGCTTCACAAAGCCACTCAGGATTAGTCAAGCTTTCAAATTTAAAATTCCATGTGCTCCTTGTAATTACTTAAGTTCACTGGGAAATTATTTTCAAACGTGCATTTCCATAAAAGGGAAAAGTGGTTTTCAGTCTTTGTCTTTTGGAGATTGCACGTGTGTTAAAAAAAAAAAAAAAAAAAAATTACATCACTGACATACGTCACAAACATGTCATTTGTGCTTAAAAAACATAAAATCACATTCCTGACACCTCAAAAACACATCATTTGCATTTTCAATTATATTTTTGCTGTTGTTTTGCAAAGTAAGACTTTTTCCTCCCCAGCAGCACTAGGCTGGCCAACAGCAGCGTGGCAGGCTGGTAGGGAGCAGCCCGGTGGGGAAGGTGCTGGGAGATGGGGCAGGATGGTCTGTGGGTCCTGCTGGCCCCAGCAGTGGCCACAGCTCCTGCTGCCTCCTGATGCCTGCAGGGACTGACGGCCCCTGGAGGCAGCAGCCTTTGGGGCCCACTCGCCACATCCTGAGAGAGAAACCACAGCACTACACAAAGGATTGTGACCTTCAGCCACCACTGAATCACTCCGTTTTCAGGGAAATGATAACAAGAACGGCCCGTTTCACCTGCACTAAGCTAACCCTCAAAACGAAATAAACACTATTACAAAAATCACAAGTGAGCGACCAAAGCTCGGCTTCCAGGCTTCATTTTTAACAAAAGAGTGTGTTTTAAACACGGGCTTGCTATCTGAAAATCTCAGTCACACAAATGCATCCCAACATGAGACACACAGACACACACAGCACCCACGCCAACTGAATGGTCCCTCTGCTCCAACTGCTGACACGGATTTCTTAGAGGGATCTCTGCTCTTCGTATTCCAAAAAAAAGTTATAATAACTACAGCTCCAGTGAGGACATCTCCTCAGCACACGGTCATTCAGCCTGAAGGACAAAGGATGCCAGCTTTGCCTGTGTCCTGGGAGCCAGGCTGGGGCACAGCTGAGATTTGTGCTGGGCTGTCACTGGCTGAAGGCTCTGACACAGACCCCAGGGCTGGGCACGCTGCTGTCCCTCTCACGGGCAGGCGGTGGGACACCACTGACACTTGTGTTCAAAGCTGGCCACTGTCCCCCTTCGGGCTGCTCTGCCCAGACATGGCATGGCAGCACAGGGCAGGGGGAATGCCCAGCACACTCAGCCGCACACACACCCACACAGCAGCCATGTGCCCGTGCTCACGGGGTGTGCATCCCACACGCCCTGCGGAGCCAACCCCGCACCCCCTGGCTCCCGGGGGAGCGAGGCAGGGCCCCCCAGGCTCGGCAGGTAAAGCTCTAGAAGCACCAGCCCCGGCTGCAGTGGTGTCTTACCTTTGGAAGGGCAGTGCAGCAGGAGGCAGGGCCGCCTCACCGCCCCCGCTCCAGCAGGGTACGGCCAGCTCTGGTGCCTCACCATGCACAGAGAGTTTCAAAAAGAGACCGAAAAGAGCATCTGGCAGCTTCCCCCATGCTCCCCCCTCACTGCCTGGCTGCTGAGGTTTTAAAGGAGTTGGTGGAGGAAGATTTGTCCTGAGGATGCCTGGCTGTTCCTGGTGCCTCAGGGGCTCAGAGGAAGGACAGGCACGCCACAACCACCCCCGCAGCACAATGCAGGAGAGCAAAGGGCAGAGAGATCTGCCCACTCAGGGCAAAGAGGTGCTTCTGTGACTGTCACTGGAACCTGCTGCCTCCAACGGGCCTATTCAGGCTCTCTGAGGGCAACCCCCTCATCCTCACCCCAAAAGTGTAAACAAAGGAACACCAATCACCACATCACACCTGAGGCTGTGCCAAGGCAGCAAAGCAACACGCAGGACTCGCACCAAACTGACAGCACAGTACACCAAACCAGTGCCAAACCCCACCAAAGGGGTGACAGAAACACCTCTGCAGCTGGTTCTGTGCACGTGGCTCTCAGCAAGGCATAGGAGAAATGTTACCAC
The DNA here is from genome assembly GCF_027477595.1 of Haemorhous mexicanus. Lineage (NCBI taxonomy): Eukaryota > Metazoa > Chordata > Aves > Passeriformes > Fringillidae > Haemorhous > Haemorhous mexicanus. Next base: position 11,704,654 of record NC_082381.1, read on the forward strand.
TGCCAATCCATATCCATCAACAAAGTCCAGGACTGGACAGAGAGCCTTAATTTTCTTCTTTCCTCACTGCTAATGTCAGTGTCTGACAGGACATATTCTGGATAGCTGGGAATGTCACACATTATGTGAAGTCAGAGACGTCAGCAAAAGCTTTAGAGGAAAGCAGTCAAACACCCCCACCAGGGAGAGGAGAAGCTGTGCCTAGCAGGGGGAAACCTTACCACTGCTGAACATTGCCAGGTAAAAAGAAACAGCTCAGACCAAAATCCCACGATTACAAAACCTGTCATGCTGGTGGGGACCCCGAGCAGAGAAGCTGGAGTGTGCACCCACGCTCCCCAGCGTGTCCCCTGCAGTCACAATCCCCCGCTGGCACAGGCCCTTGGAGTGGGGCTGTTCCGTGTGGGACACGGCAACACACAGCACGCACCAAGGCGAGCTCTGGAAATACCAATTACACACATTACCAGGATGGAAAGGCCACCACTGCCATCACCCCAGGCCTTGCCAGCCTGTGACACAGGCATGTGTGTACTTGGCCACGCAGAAGTGCTGCAGCAGCCTGAGGAGCTGCTTCTGCAATTCCTGCAGATGTAAAGTGCAAGGAGGGAGCACAGAGCCCTGCCTCATGGCCAGCATCACTGCAGAGATGCTGCAGGGTGCAGGGTCAGATCTCTGTCCCCCTACACCTGCTGCTCACCCCAAACTTTACTTTTTCTCTACGTCCTTCATATCCAGTATAGTCTCTACTGCACTTTTTAATTGTTTAAAGACCTAGAGCTTCTCCTTCTACAGGATTAAATCAGTTTCCCCTCAGTATCCAAAAATTCAGGTGCAGTGTGACAGGTTGTTATCACCTGTAAGAAACCCAAAGAAATAGGGACAAGGAAGAAATATCAAACTGATAACAAAAGGATGGGAAATCCCCTTATAACTATCACCAAAACAGAGGAAAAAAAAGTTGGGAAAAGCAAAAAAAAGTCACACAGAATATATGACCATGTAAGCATGGGCACTCTTGCAGAAAACCTAGTCAGCAATCCCAAGCCAGAGGAAATGCAAATGAGAGCCAGGTCCACAGCAGTGACGGGATCTGAACAGATACAAGGGGCTGCTCAGGTTGCAGGATGTGCTTAGCCTCGATCTCTTTGGATTTGCAAAGGAACTTTATTAGTTTTATTAATTTTTTTTAAAATAATCAAGAGATTCGAGTGTATCCACATAACACAGCGAAGAAGATTAAGATTTTTTCTTTAATCAAAATATCCATATGCATGTGCTGTATCTTCCAAGGGGTAGGTGGATTCCCACTGCTGACTCCCTCCCGCTCCGGGGCGCGTTCTGCCGCAGGAATTCATGCACAAACCACTCCCACCGCATTTCCATGACGGCAGGGATCCAGCAAACACAAGTGAGGAGAAAACCCCCCAGCCCTCAGGAAAGCGGCCAGCCCCGGGCGCTCGGCAGGGCGCGGCTCTGGGAGAGGCAGCCCAGAGGGCCCAGCAGCGCCGAAGGGGCTGTGCTGCCCAGCAGCGCTGCCACCCAGCCGTGCCTGCCGCCGAGGGCGCCCAGCCCAGCCCTGGCTCTGCGGGCAGGAGCTCAGTGCTGGCCCCGCGGGCAGGAGCTCAGTGCTGGCTCTGCGGGCAGGAGCTCAGTGCTGGCCCCGCGGGCAGGAGCTCAGTGCTGGCCCCGCCACAGCCTGGCCGGGACAGCGCGGCCTTGCCCTGCTCGGTGCCGCTCTGGGGCAGCCCTCGGCGGCAGGCCCCACACCGCACGGCACCCCGCACAGCCGGCTGCTAGAGGCTCGGACTTTGGAGACACACGCCCTCCCTGCGTGCCTCTCCATCCGCCGGGCACTCCCGGAGCCCACACTGCCCCAGGCGGTGTCACGGGGCTGTCCCCTGCAGCAGGGACATGGGCACAGCCAGCGCGTGCGGCCTCCAGAGCAGCCACCCGCCACAGCCCAGGGCCACCACACGGCCACCACAGGGCCACCAGGGCACAACCCCCTGCCTGCCACAGCCCAGGGCCACCACAGGGCCACCACAGGGCCACCAGGGCACAAACCCCTGCCTGCCACAGCCCAGGGCCACCACAGGGCCACCACAGGGCACAAACCCCTGCCTGCCACAGCCCAGGGCCACCACAGGGCCACCACAGGGCCAGCAGGGCACAAACCCTGCCTGCCACAGCCCAGGGCCACCACAGGGCCACCACAGGGCCAGCAGGGCACAAACCCTGCCTGCCACAGCCCAGGGCCACCACAGGGCCACCACAGGGCCACCATGGCACAACCCCCTGCCTGCCACAGCCCAGGGCCACCACAGGGCTACCACAGGGCCACCAGGGCACAAACCCCTGCCTGCCACAGCCCAGGGCCACCACAGGGCCACCACAGGGCCACCAGGGCACAAACCCCTGCCTGCCACAGCCCAGGGCCACCACAGGGCCAGCAGGGCACAAACCCCTGCCTGCCACCACAGGGCCACCACAGGGCCACCACAGGGCCACCAGGGCACAAACCCCTACTCTGGGGGTCGCTGACACTGCAGATGGTACATGCATCACACCAGCAGGAGCCCTGCTGCCTTTAAGAAAGCAGCACACACCTCTACATATCCGTGGTAATACGTCTAGGTATCAACAACAAAAATATTTTGATTGTGGAAGAAATTTCCACCTGGAATTCTTTTTACTTCTGAAAGCAACTTTGTTTGAGATTGAACCCAGTGATTCCACAACTTGGGTACCCAATAAGCAGAGGGAAGTGTGACTCTATACAGAGCACTTATCTGACCTAGAAAAGTGAAAAATTTATGGTAGTCATTTTTGTAGGAAAAAAATAAGTTGCTGCTACAAATCACAAGACTCCAAAACAAAAACATACTGTATTTTGCAAAGGTCACATTCAAAAGCAGCTGTCAGGGAAAAGAGGCAAAGCACAACTCACTGTATTTCGCTGTAAGCTTACACCTTTTCCATTTGAAAATAAATGGAGGGATTTGAATAACAGAACACAGAGAAAAGAAATACAGATGTGGTCAGATTTTTTCATAGTTTCTGCAGTACCCCACAGTTTAGATAACTTTAAGGTCAATGTCTATAGGAAGCCACTTCAAACACGGATAGTTCACAAAGGGCATTTCCTTTCTGATAGAGATGAAAATTAAGTCAGATTTATTGGAGACTGCTATTTCCATTCTGACTCCATAAGCTGTAGTTACTGCCACTAAATAGAAAACTCCTTCCTATATTATTTTGTAGGGAAGAGGCAAAAATTAAATGCTTTCAAATTAATTTTCTTTTCCATTTTAGGCATATTTTTTGTGTTCATTCACTAAATGTTCAAACATGTTTCTTTTTTCTCCTTTTCATTTTACAAGTGTTCTTTGGAGTCAGAAGCAGCCACACACCACAAACTTGCCAAGCCCAGAGTGCAATCACACTCACACCCAGTCTCTGAGAAAGGGGCCAGGCGGGCAAAGGACATAACAGAGAGAAGATAAATTGCTTTTTGGACCCCTTAGTGGCCGGACATCAATGCTGCAGCTCTGAAAGCTGTCTTTCCCAAAAAAAAAAAAAAAGGAGAGAGATTAGGATTGCAGCCACTCATGGAAGAAGAAATATGTTAAAAGGAAGGTTTTAATGAAGAAATGGATGAAAGACTTCCAACTACAGGAGATTAATGCTCTTATCATATAAACTCTTACTGCAAAGCAGAGAGAGGGATGGGGGGGGGGAGAACACTCCTCTAAAGACATGGAAACTCTGACACTGGAAATGAAATCTCTGCAATAGTGCATGGCACAGTTTGGAATGGTTCCTTTTGCACTCTTTATTATGGACTCCTAAACTTTAAACAAAAAAAGAGTGTAGATTATACCACAGACTTAGATTTGCTGGTTTACCCATTTTTGAAACACCCTGTGAGGAAGGTAGGACCCTGTAAGCACAGCAGCCAGCAGCAACAGCAGGCAGTTTTCTGACAGTCACACCAGGAAAGCCACCACTGACAGGTGGGGACACACAGGTACCTGGTCCTGCCTTTTGGCAGGGAAAGCAGGAATTTCACAGAAATAGAGGCAAAAATATGCTGTGGCTTAGTGTGGTGTTATGCAAGCAAAACCAAAACCTGAAAGGCACCTAAAACCATGGGGAAGGAAGCAGGGCAGAGGGGAGGGAAGACTCCCATCTGTGCATGGAACCCTGGTACTTGTGGGCCGGCCACAAACCCGTCAGGTGACAGGTGAGCAGCAGCAGGTAAACCTTGATCTGCCACCAGCACCCAGCGCTCATGCCCCACAGCCTTTCCTTCTCAGCTGATGCTGGAAACTGGAGATGGAGAGCTGCAGAGGGGAAAGACTCTGAGCACTAGAGGCACCAGGACAGCATTATTTGTTTACAGGGAGTATTAAAATAATAAGGTTGTTAGACAAGAGCAGGCTGGGCGAGTGAGGTGTAGGGGAGTGAGCAGAATAAGGAGATATGCTCCATTCCTTCCCCTCAGGAGCTGTTTCTGACTCAGTGGAAGCTCAGCATCTCTGTTCAGGGACTCAGACATGAAGACAGACTCATCAAATGACTGACACAACCGGCTGCTCCCAATGCCAGAGGACTGCTCACCTTCCAGCTCCCTTTTCCACGGGAAGCAAACTGGACACCAAACAACACAGCACTGCCACAGGAGGTCAGTCCAATGTCCAGCCACAGGCAGCTCCAGGGCAGAAGGCAAAGGCAAGGCCTCCTGAGCTCTTACATGCCAGGACCATCCCTACCGATACCACAGGCCCTAAAGTTGTAATTTATATAGAGTGATGTCACCAAAAACACCTCTCTCATTCCCTAGAAACCCTGAAAAAAGAACTGTGCATGTCCCAAAATATTTCAAATGAATGAGCAGAGAATATCTCTCAGAGAGTAATTTGCCAATACACATATTTTTAAAATACATTTCTTTGAACAAAAAATTTTTATATTCATGTTTCAGCAGAGTCATTTACAGAATCACAAAATCCCAGAATGATTTTGGTTCCTTAAAAATCACCTTGTTCCAAACCCCTGCCATGGGCAAGGACACCATATTACTGTCCATAGGATGAGAGACACAAGCTCAGTAAACAAATTACAGTTACTGCACACTAGGAACTTTTACGGCTTCTCTTCCCTACAACTATTTTGATGCTATTTTGGTTTTCCATTGCACACACATACCTTCAACACAATTTATCCTAAGCCTATGTCTTTGCATGGGGATCACAGTGTGTGTTAGAAAAGGAGTAGCTAAACTAAACTTCTGTGCATCAGAGCTACTTGAATTCCATCCACCAGAATCTGGAGGAGTTTGGAGAAGGTTCTGCCTACTGTTGAGAACAAACCAGAGCAGGAGAAGAGCAGGTGTATTTATGACCTCGTATGACTGTCTTTGAGTGCCCAGTAAAACATCTCAAAAACTGTTCATATTCCCTACACTCTACAGAGCAATTGCAGTTCTGACCAGTGTGACCCACTCACACAATGCAGGGAAATTCTAGCCCTGCTGTCTGCTCTGTATGCGGCTTGCTTATTGCCAACATTCACTATGAACCAGAAACATTACAATATTTGTCACAAAAACGTGGCATAACTTAACTAAAACTGCCCCCTCGTACCAAACATCCATTTGATTTTTAACAGCCCCCTCAGTCAGCACTGGCACACCTGCAAGGCAATTCTTAGAAACTTTTAAAAGATTTGTAAGGAGGGAAAACTACCAAACATGAATTCCAAAGATGGTGAGCTTATTAGGGCCTCTGATGCAGTGACAGAGTGCTTTACGTAGAAGTCTGTGCAGCCACAAACTGTGCTAAGCTATGCAAAAACACACGCAACTCCAGCAGAAGGTTATCAATTTATGGCCCTGAAATATGTGTTTCACCAAAGCAGGCAATTGTATTCCTCAGCTCTTCCCTCCCAAACAGTGCAGAACAGCATCACAGTTTATAGACACTCTGACAAAAATCCCCACTGAAGTCAGCCTGCAGGTCAGTGTCACAGAATGCTCCATGCCATGCAAAACCTCCTCACTCACATGTGCACCAAATTAAGTCTGGCAAACATTGTTTTTTACCTCCTTTCAAAGTACAGTCTATTTTACTTATTTTATAAACTTCTCTCCTTTATTTCTTTCTCCAGCCTTTGTTTGGGTGACGATTTCCCTCAACCTGGCAGGGGGGATGCTGTTCCCAGCAATGGCCTTGGTGCCCCAGGAGAGCAGTGAGCCAGAGGAAATCGTGGCTGATCATGCAGCAGAGTTTGCAGCTGCTGGTGGCAGTGTGCATGTTACACACAATGGTTACTACAGACACCTGCTGAAACTCTGTGGCACTGACCGCCACCTTCATGGACCTTCTTTGCTGCAACGGGAAGAACGTTAATCAAAACACCACAATGTCAGACTTCAGTAGCTGGGGAGAAACCTCTCTGAATTCAGGGCAGAATCCACATAAGAGTCAGACAACTTCAGATGAACAGCCCAAACTGTCAAGAATGCCGAGGGGCAGTCACCTGCTGAATTCAGGCAGGGGAAATGCCCAGGTCTCCCCTCTGCCCCTTGCCTCCTTCCTGTTACAGCTCATCCCTGTCCTGAGCTGAAAGGTCTCTGGTCTGGCACACAGCAACTTCTTATACACTCTCAGAAACACAAAGTACATGGCAAGGTTGAAAAGCTCACAGTATAAACCACTCTGATATTATTTCTAAATTCCTACCAGGAAAAATGCTGTTTTTCCTTCTGCATGCCATGCTGCTGAAATAAGGGTATTGAAATGGTACAAATAATGACCATTTCATTTACCAGAGCTTTGCCATGAACTCGTTTGCTTTCTGTTCATCTTTCAAGCACTGGCATCAGTGTCATTGCAGACAAATTGCTGTCCCCATACAAGCCAATAAAAAGCACTAACCTTTCCTGACAGGAGTGGAACAGCCCTCGAGGTTCAGTATGATGTCTCCATCCGTGTCATCAGCACCAGCTCCCAGGAGCATCCAGCTCTCGATGTTCTCGCTGTCAGAGATCGAGCTCTCCTCCTCCGAGCTGTTGTCTACCACCAAAACCTCGTGGATGGCTTGAGGTCCAGCAGAAAGGGCTGGGGCAGGCCTCCCACTAGGTCTGCTTCTCTTCCTTGGTGTGCCCACACCAGATCCAGGGGGGGACATGGCATTACGTCCAGCAGCTTTGGTGTGATTTGGCGTGGAAGATACCGGGCGTGGGTGTGCTTCACCTGGAGCTGATGAGCATCTTGGCCTCTTTGCCTTGCTTTTGTAGATGCTGTCTTCCTCAGGGGTATCAGACAGGACAATGACCTCGCGCTCATCCGAAAGCTGAGTGCCACCATCAGTGAGCTCAGTGAGGTTCTCATCTTCATCCTGTTTCTCAGTTAGACCTGAACTTTGGCCCATGACTTCTCCAGCATCAGCTTCCTCATCCATTTCCAGTGTGCTGATTTCTCCAAGATCCTGGGAATAGTGGATCTGGCTATAAAGATGAAACTCCACCTCACTATCAACACTCTGCTCACTGGATGATTCCTCGGGATAAAGCTCATCTTCGTACACTTCAGTATTCTCAGCACCATCATACCCAGCAAATATTCTGGAAAGTGAAGAGTCTGAGTCTACAAAAAAATCAAACAGTAATGTCAGAATGGTCATATGTCCAAAATAAGACTTCAAGTGATACCTTTGGTCTTCTGGAAATTGCTCAGGTGAGTTGTGGAGCTCTGCACACAGAATATCTGTGCAGATTTAACTGAGCAGATTTAACAGTCACCTGTGCTCCAATGTGGAACAGCAAAAGATAATTAAGGATGCATTTGCATTAACCATACCTCAACTGCTTTGGCCTCCAAAAGGGGCAATTACTGAGTTCTCCCCTCCCACACCCAGGTCATCAGGCCGCTCACTGACCACCCCCAGAGTGCTGTGAACTCCTCAGGCTCTCCAGACGGGAGTGAGTGCAACAAGGAGCCACTTAAACCATTAAGGGATTGGAACATGTGTCCTAGAAGGTCAGGCTGGGACTGCTGCTGCACAGGGAGGGGAAGCTCAGAAGGATTTAGAAGGATTTATCCTGCTCACAGACACCTGGGGCATGGGGAATAAACCAGACAAAACCACCACAGACTGCCCAGCAAGAACTTGAAAGGAAATGGCCACAAAATAACAAAATACAGAGAATTCCACTTAAATGTAACTCTGTTGCCCAGAAAGGCTGAGGGGCCTCCATTCTTGAAGACCTTCAAACCTCAGCTAGGCACAGCCCCGAGCAAGTGGCTCCAGGTCACTCTGCTTTAAATCAGGGCTGAAACTGCCAGAGGCTCCTTCCCACCTCAGCTGTGCTGTGATGCCAGCCCAAGGGCGAGTGTGTTCAGAGCTCACAGACTGCTCCCTTGCAAGACTGGTAATACAGGGACGTTCTAAAGTCACCCTGCCTCTTTGAGAGACTACCTTTGCATTCATGACCACACATAGCACTGAATATAGGACATGGGACGCTTCCTCCAAAAGTCTGTCTGTATTTCTGCATTAATTACTCCCATGGAAGTCATCCAGCTTTTCTAGACATGAAAACTGCCAGATGAAGTTCAGTTTTTTGGCTGGTGAAAAAGAGTTGCATGGTACTGTTTGAATCCACTTAGTTGCACACACATACAAAAATTCAGATTTGTGAGCTTTGTACAGAAGTAGCTTGTGTGATTATGGTATTTAAAGAACCCAAAGGATCCCATTAGGAAGGGTCTCTGCTCTTACCCAGGTTCCTAAGTAAACACAACACCTAATATGCTAAATATGTGACAGAACAAGGTGCTTATGAGAGACAATAAACCTACTTTGCACCACTACCTAGCTTTAGATGCTCTAGAAAGGAAGAAAAAGTACAACAGCACCTGAATGGCTGTAGTTAGAAAAACATTTAACAGACCAAATGAAGGCACCAAACTTCAACATTTTTGTCAGCTTCACACGGGGTCCCTGTTTCAAACAGGTTGGAACACACAGGCTGGAACTCCTACCCACACGGTGAGACCAGAGCTCCAATCAAGGACATTCACACTATTAACACGTGGTTATGAGGTGTGAGAAGAGGCCTTCAGCAATGTAGGAAAGTAACAAGTCCTCCTGAAAATGCTGTGTTTTTAGTGAGCTCCAAAACAGAATCCAAGTACTCCTTCCTCCCCTTCTGTCCCCAGTGGATAAAGTCACACACAGTAAGCAGTGCCCACTGCTAGAAACTTGCAGCTGAACAGCACTGGTGTCTCCCAAGCATCCAGGGGCTGACTCACAGACACGTCACAGCACAGGCATGAGCACAAACAGGCAGCAAGCACTGCACTCACTTTGATCCATCCTGCTCAGAAGGTCAAAGCACAGCTCCTCCTGCTCTCAGGTCCACAGGTGACTGGGATAACAAAGGGCTCTTCCTCTTGCTCAGCATGTACACCTGGGAACAAGGAACACCCAACATCAGCACCACCACACAGCCTGAGCACCTGCTGCTCACCACTCCACACTCAGGCCACAGCCATGCCCCTCCTCCTCAGGAAAGTGAAACAGCCATGCCAGGTATCCCACACCAGAGGAGACACACGCAGGCTCAAGGACAGGGAAGAGAAGCTCACCAAAGCCTTGCTGTTTTCCAGATTGTCAAGCAGAAGCAGTCTTTCACTGAGTTCATACAGGTAACCCAGAGAAGGACCTGACTGCAACTTCAGATTTCCTTTTGCCAGTGAAAAGTTTAGAGTATGGGCAAACATTCCTTTCCACAGAACCACAGCAGGGTTTTGGCTGAAAAGGACCCCAGGGTCCCTGTTCTCTCAGCTGTGTTCACCTCCAAGTGCCACACCTATCCTGCTCCCAGCTGGACTATCATAAAGGCACTCCTCACACCTGAGTGTGAAGAACACATTAAAAACATTGATCCTGCAAACTACCTGATTTGATAGGCTGCTGGGAGCAACAGCACACTGACACATCCTACTTTGGAACTAGATTACCTTAATTAAAAAAAAATCCCCAAACTTCAAACCCCTGGCAGCAGGAGAACCCCATCCCTCTATCAAGAGGAACTGCACTCGTACCTGAACCAAGAGCACAACCTCCCTCAAAAGCACCTGCCTGCCTGTCAGGCAGTAAGGACTGCCTTCAAGTTCAAGTAAAGGGCTAGCAATGTTAAAATGAAAAAATCACAGACATCTTAACTCCCCCTAAATATTAACAAAGCTGCAAATGGCTGCAGCTGGCAACGACAGGGATAATTTTCAAGCACTGCTTGCCAGCATTTCTCATCTGAGCCACAGAAACCTGACATCCCACATGTGATGCAGCAGCAGGAGTGGCAGCAGCACCAGGCAGTCACAAGGGAGGTGCCACTGGCAACTCAGAGCAGGAAGGAAGAGCAAGGCCAACAAACAAGGTAATTAGAACCCTCAGCCAAAATCCCAAAGTGGGTTTGGGGTGCTCAGGGCTCACCCATCTGCAGAAAGGAGTCTGAGGTAAGAGGCTCAGGGCAGTCCTTCTCATGCCATTCCTGCTCACCTGCCTCAACTCCCCCTGTCACCCCCTCCCTCCCACTGCTGCCCTCCAGCACTTCTGCTGCTCCTGCTTTCCCAGCTTCTAACAGCTTCCAGACCTCCTCGTGCTCAACTTCAAACACTGAGATTTCTTAAAAACTTCTAAAATCAAATTAAATTCAAAAACAAAACACAGAGATTACTTCTTCCACTGCACGTGGCTTTTTGGACAAGTGCACTGCTCCCATCACACCCCATCAGCGAGTCCCAAACATCTCCTTATTTATCATTGTCTGCTTGATCTCCACTGTCAAATCTAACCCTTTTTCATAACTGAGGAGCAAACATGCTCCCTACAGCCTTGGAAGGCAAAACACACCCCTGCTGTCAGGCTCTTACAGATTGCAACAAAATGGGAAAGCAAAAATGGGAAAGAAAGCTCTTCCAAGGAAATCACCATGCTGCCTATGTAAACACAGGGTCAGACACCACAAGAGTAGGAGCCAGCTTTAACGTAGTTCTGTTTGTGGTACATAGACTGCCTGATGCTTCAGACTGCTCAGACACTGCAGGGGCACAGACAGTGCAAAAAAGAATTTAAACCTTCCAGAGCATGTGAATGAAACCTTTCCCTTCAGCTGCTGTAGCTGCTTGTACACCCTGCACTGCCTGCATTTCATGAGAAAATTATCACCATGGAGCTCATGACTGCAAAGAAAATCACACCTGGGAAGGTATGAAAACATCAAACCTAAATGTATTTATAAAATCTACCCAAAGATATATTTATTAACAGAGGCCAGTGTCAAGAGACTGTTTTGCTTCCCCTGCTCTGTTTCTGTGCCTGATGTGATTCTAACCTGCCTGTGCCTCACAGGGGGCACCACGTGGCTCTCAGAGCAGGTGAGAAAGGCACAATCCTCCCCTGCTGCCCAGGCGAGACTGCAGCTGCAGTCACCTGTGGCTGCCCCACCCGCAGTGGAGAAACCTTCGCAGAAGAACATGGAAAAGTGTCAGGAGGTGGGCTGGGAGCAGCCTCTGCCCGCATTTTCTGTGATCTAACAGCGATTTTTGGCTAAATACTGAGATGCAAACCCTGTCCTTGTCCCATTTGCTGTTTGAGGAGACACAACAGCTCTGGACTTTCTTTAAATGAAGTGCAAAGAGAGAAGCAAAGCTTTGGAGAAGAAGACAGCAATTTTCTAGTGGCAGCTATACCTTCAAGAGACCACGGGAATATCTCTTCCACACCCGAACCCTGGAAAACAACAAAACATTTCACGTTCACTTAAGGCCTTTCTGAAGATTTTCTTCTTCCCACAGGCATTTTGCAGATCATGTTTAAGAGCAACATGCTTTTCCTGGGGTCCTAGGGCTGGATGTGTCTGGTGAGTGGGAACAGATAGGGACTGGAAATCCTGGGAAGGGGAGGAACATCCCGGGGAAGGGATGCACACCCCTGCACCGGCGGCGGAGCGCGGGTCGGGCACAGCAGAGCCCTCCTCCGGAACTCCAGGGCCGCCGGGACCGGGACTTGCTCCCAGAGGGGACCGGGACATGCCGCAGCCGGAGGCTGGGCCAGGATCACGGGCACCGGCGCCGGACTCGGGGCGATCCCGGTTGCGCTGCAGCCGCCACGGGCCGGGGCAACCGGGACGGAGGGAACCAGGCCGGAGCCTCGGGGAGTGAGGCCCGCGTGGAGGAGGGGTCGCGGTCGGGCTGGGAGGTGCCGGAGCCGGGTGGGGCCGGGTGCCGGTAGTCACGGACGACACTCACTCACTGCCGATACCGGAGCCCAGTCGGTATCAGCACTCGGTACCGGGACGGACGGACGGACTGAGTGACTGAGTGACCGACAGACCGGCCGGCCCACTCACTCACCCACTCACCCACCAAGCGGCGGTGCCCGCGCTCAGCTCCAGGACTCCCCGGTGCCGCCGTTCCGTGCCGGCCGCGCCGGGACCCGCCGAACAGGAAGTGGCGCCGGTCTGGCCCCGCCGTCCGGCCACGTGCTTCCGGCCCCGGCCAGGCCCCGCCCCGCCTCAGGCCCCGCCCCGCGCCCCACAGCCCCGCCCCCCACAGCCCCCGGGCCGCGCCCAAGGGCCCGGCGGGGCCGCGGCTTTGGGGAGAACTTACCGAAAGTCGGGGGCGCGGGGATGGGCGTTTCCAGAGCCCCGCTTCCTGCCCGCTGGCACAGTCCTGTGAGAGGATCGCATCTCCGTGTGCGGAGCGGAGAGAGCCCGCGCCGGCACCGAGGGAAGCGTGACCCGAGAAGAGACGGGCTGGGAAAGGGCCTTAAAGTTCATCCAGGCCCTCGCCATGAGGGGGGACAGGGACAGCGGCAAGGACAGCGCTGGGACAGGGACAGCGGCAGGGGCAGGGACAGCGACAGGGACAGCGACAGGGACAGGGACAGCTCTGGGATAGGGGCAGGGACCACAGGGACAGGGACAGGGACAGTGATGGAACAGGGACAGCGACGGGGACAAGGACCGCGCTGGGACAGGGACAGTGCTGGGACAGGGACAGCGGCAGGGGCAGGGACAGCGACAGGGACAGGGACAGCTCTGGGATAGGGGCAGGGACCACAGGGACAGGGACAGTGCTGGGACAGGGGCAGGGGCAGGGACAGCGCTGGGACACAGACAGCGACAGGGACAGGGACAGCGCTGGGACAGAGACAGCGACAGGAACAGCTGCCACTAGAGCGGGCTGCTCCCAACCCTGCCCAGCCTGGCCCTGGGCACTGCCAGGGATCCAGGGGCAGCCCCAGCTGCTGTGGGCACCCTGTGCCAGGGCCTGCCCACCCTGCCAGGGAACAATTCCTTCCCAGTGTCCTATCTAATCCTGCCCGTGTCAGTGAGAATCCCTTCCTCTTGTTCTGACACTCTTGTTCTGATTCCTTCCCACTGTCCGAAGGCCCTCTCCGGGTCTCCTGGAGCCCCTGTGAACGTGTGAAGGGGCCTTAGAGTCTCCCCAGCGCCAGCTTTTCTCCAGGGGACATCCCCAGCTCTCAGTCCATCTCCAGAGCAGAGCTGCTGCAGCCCTGAGGGTGACGCAGGGCATGTATCTGAGTGTGCAGGTACGTACACACAGCTGACACACACCCCACATTCTGCCGTCCATGCTGCGCCAGGCTGTCCTTGCTGCCCACTGTCCCCCGCAGCCCCTCGGGGGCAGGTGTGCTGGGTGGCACCCAGCCGGGCCAGCCTCACTGTCTCACCAGTGGCCTCGCAGGGATCCCAGTGTCCCCACATGCCCTTGGTGGTGCCAGGCCCGCACTCCCTCCCTGGCACCCTTGCTGACCAGCACGGCCTCGCAGCAGGCGCTGGCTGCCCTCGCTGGTGCTGCCCATTTGTCAGGGACCCTGCCTCCCTGCGGGGGCTGCCCCTCCACACGCACACGGATCCTCTGAGCGGGGAGCAGCTCCCCCGGCAAGCGCTGGGATCGGCACACTCAGGGCAGAGAGGAGCCCTTGCCCGTGTAAGTGTTACATCCCGTGTAACACTGCTAAACCGAGCCGTGCAGGGGTGTGTGTGCTGCGCTTCTGCTTCTGGCAGCACAGCAGCTGTGCTGGCCTGCAGCAAGGGGTCAGGCAGAGCCTCCCAGGGGCAGGACAGGCACGGGGGATAAGGGAGAAGATGCAAGGAGTTGGGGGAGACTCCAGCTGCATCTGCTGTGCTGGGGACAGTGCTGTGCTGTTCCACAGAGCTGCCCCTCCATGCTGCCCACTGCATTGGGGCTAGCAGGGCTGTCTGTCTGTCTGTGCAGACAGACATGCATGTGCTGCCGCATCCACTGAGCCCAGAGCTTTCATTTTCCATCTCACTGTAGGGCTTTCAGATTTTGGGGGTTTCCTTAAGGCAGTGCTAGTACTCTATTTTCAGCATTGCTGGCATGTAATTATGACCTGTGATCTACCTCTGTGAACACTAGCACAGGCAGGTATGTGTTGGCTGCAAAACTGCCTCTTGAAAGGCGCAATAATGTGTTTGATCCTCCAGGCTCTATGTCTGGGAAGGAGTGAACAAATGCAACCCACTAGTAGAAAGGTTTTATCTTCTGGCAGAGAGCGAATGGAACCTGACATAGCTGTGACACCTGGCACTGGCCTCCGGTACTTTGCTCTGATCTTATCATGGCACCTTTCAAAACAAAAATGCTTTTAATGCTTCTGGATGTTATGAAACCTACTGGAATATATTGGGTAATTAATTGCTGTAAAATATACACTGTTAAGATGATTAAAAGATGAGCTGAAACTGCAGAATGTGATGCAACTGTCAGGACCCTGAGGATAACCCCTGGAACCTGTGCTGTGTGTGACCTCAGTTTCCCACATTCCTGACCCTGACCCGTCTCTGCAGGCTCCCATCCTGACATGGCCTTGCCTTGTCCCCGTCCCCAGGCAGGTGCCTGATGCTGGGGGTGGGACTGCCTGCTCCTGGCTGGGGTGCTGGGCTGGGCAGTGGCCACCGGGCCCTGCCCCATCAGCCTCCCCTGCACAGCTACTGAAGTGGTGTGAAACACACCTTTGGATAAAGGTGTAATGGTGAAATGGTGTAAAACACACCTTTGGAGAAACATACCTGCAGGTCAGGTAGGTTTCCCCAGAGCATATTTATAGAAACAGCAGGACAAAGATTAGAGCATTTGGATTTAGCAGTGACTGTGGTGGTATTTTTTGCACACAATGACCCATTCTTGCTGGATTTGCCCCTGAAAGAAAGTTCTTTTGGGTGGCATCCTAGCAAAACTAGCCTCTGAGCCATCCATTGACAGTCACCTGTCCTAATGGACTCTGTCTCACATTGCCCCAGGGCCACCACAGCTCAGGGGACATCATTCACCCTTGGTGGCAGTGCCACAGCTCCAGTCCATTCTTGCTGCAGGGCACTTGGCTGCTGCAGAGGAGCAGACAGAGGTGCCTGCATTCAATCCAGCGGGACTCAGGAGTGATCCTCAGGGCCTGGCACTTTCACCCTTGCATGCACCCTTTGTCTGTCAAGGCAGTTGGGTCGGGCTGCTGCCGTTTGCTTCTGAGCACTGTTTCTTGGTAGGAGTGACAGACTTCACCTGCTGCACATCTGAGCCCAGCCCAAGCTGTTCCCCTGCTCCCATGAACATGCTGCCTTTGGTGAGCCAGTGATTCACCCGTGGGGGGAGAGAAGAGAGAGCCTGAGGTCGAGGTGCTCACATATGGCCAGGAGACGAGGAGGTGTCACTGCCTGACACCCCGTTGGAAGTGCTGAGCCCGGAGAATGTCCCCTCTTCCCTCACAGCTCTCAGCTTTCTGAGTTTTCAGGGTGGCAGGAGGCATCTCCCGGGCCGCAAGGCTGCAGGGAACAGTCGGCTTCGGAGCAGCTTTCTCCGCCGCCGGCCTGCCAGCGTGCGCTGCGAGCTGGAGGTCTCCTCCGGGCTGCGCCGCTGCGGCAGCGGCGCCCTCCGCACCCGGCTCTGCTCCCGGGGTCCCGGGAGGGACGGGGCGCGGGGGGTTCTGGCCGCTGGATGTGCTCGGACCCACCAGGAGCCCTGTCAGCGCAGGGAAAGGAGCCTCCATCCTCACGGAACCCTTGTCCGTGCCCTGCCCTGCGCAGCACGCCGCGGCCGCACAAAGCCCGTAGGAAGGAGAGGGCCCGCCGCCGCCTGCGGGCAAACCCAGGCGTGCTGCAGAGACAGGTGGCTTTGCAGCAGCCTCAGTGCTTGGGGACAGAGATGTGTCTCCTGCAGCCTTCCAGATTGCAGCAGACGGGTGGAGACCGTCGTTCTTTCCACCGAAACCTGTATGTGCTCAAAAAAGGAAAAGGAAGGAAGAGGGGCATTTCCCTGGGGTGTAACCTGTCAGCTCCCGGTCTAGGTGCCGGCAGGTGGCACCCCAGAATGCGCGGCCTTTCTGCGAGCCTGATGCTGCTGCCCGCAGCATCTTCAGCCTCGCTCGGCTCCCAGCATCGGGGGATCCTCGGTGGCTCTGAATCTGGGGCCAACAGCCATCAGAAAGGACCTCGAAATTATATTTTCGAGTCAGTTCTTTCCAAAGTGCTTTTCTAAATGCTGAGGGAGACAGCATGAAAGTTCTGAGGGTCACAGCACAAAAAGCACCCAGAATATGCCTCGGTGGTATTACATATTAATAAAGTGTCTGTGTCAGGGTGCTGGCTCCTGTTCCTCTAACTTTGCTAGACACCAACCCTATGAGATGAAAAGGCTTATGAGAGATGCAGCTTCACCTGGAATTCCTAGGGGAGTTCACAACTGGAAGGTGATGTCCTGTCCAAGGGGGGTGCTGAGGAAAATCTCAGGGCACTTGGCCATGGTGGAAATATAGGGTGATGTTTCTTCCACTCTGGAGCAACATGAAGATGTGATTGAAAATTGTAGGCATGCAAGGAGTTAACTAAATCTATTTGGGCAACGATTTTCTTTTTAAGAGCCTAATTTTGCAGTCTTGTCAAACACACTTTTTATCTGGCCTTGTTGAATCGAGTGGGCTGTACTTGCTTCTGGTCACCTGTGCCCAGGGGAGTTGTCTTTGACTTGCATAGTCTGTTTCCTCACAATCTTATTGTTTTCATCTGGAAACTGCAACTGATGGGGTGTTGTGTGTCTGGGCACATGAACTCCCTTTTCATCTGTCCTGATCCAGTAAAAGAGGTGAGCTTTGAGGTGATGAACCACTCATCCTCCTTGAAGATCAAAGATGGACCTGCCCTCTCTGCCAGGCAGGAGCAGGCAGGGTTCTCTGCACTGGCCTCATATGGAACCAATACTGAGTAGGTGGCAGGTGCAGGAGGGCTGAAACAGTTCAGGAAACACCAGGCAAGAAGGCAGGGAGAGGGAGGCAGAGCCCCAGGCCATGAGAGGAGGAACTGAACCAGGACAGGGAGGAGGTGGCTGACATTTGCCTCTGGAGATGACATTTCCCCACCTTGCCTCCCACTTCATCAGCAGCAAATTGCTTTGCCCATGTCACAGGAATGACACTTTAAACGACCTTAGAGTGAAATGGCTTGAAAATCATCAGTGTAGTACCCTGGCAGACCTCAGGTGCTGTGCCCTGACAGGGTCTCCCTTCATCATAGTGTGGAAGTGGAAGTGATGTGCAGCTCCCAAAGCCACTGGGTCTGGGCACAGGCCTTAGGGACATCAGTCACCACATGGTGCTTGGACCTATGCAACCTCCTGAGCCACAGCCCATCATCATCCTCAGCTGTCTGCAGCAGGAACAGGAGCATTTCAGAAGTTAATTAAATTCCCACCCCCCCACCTGATCTGCTCCTCCTCTTCCCAGTGCTCCACTTTGCTGCTTCAAACCGAGCAGCGGGAGAGAGGAGGGAGTGTAATTATTCAGCTCCTTAGAGCCAGCTCTACAGTGCTTCAAAGCTTGTTAATTACAGTTTCAGCCACGTGAGTCAGTGGAGGACCGGAGGAGCATGTGGGGAGTGGGGGGCACGGGTTGAGGGAGGGGAAGGACTCTGTCAAGTCAAAGCCACCAAAGCTGACAGCGAGGAGAACCAGGGTGAAACTGGGCAGAGAGCCAAAGGCTTGGGTGTACAGGAACCTGGGAAAGAGCCACAGGGAGTGAGGGGCAGCTGAGTGCAAAGGGAGGTGGAGAGAAGAGGGTAAAAAGATGGACCTGTGTAGGGGAGTAGCACAGAGTGTCTCTGCAGGGTGACAGGGACACAGATTAGGCACAAAGCGATGTTGTGCACTGTTGTGCACAGCGTGTCCTTTATGCCCACCTGCTTTCTCTGGCAGAGCAGGTAACTGCCCAGGCACTGGGTCAAAGCACTGACAGTGCCATTGGGTAGGGCATGGTTGCTGGAGGACAGATGAATTTTACACCATATTGACCCTTGACAGAGAAGATATTTCCTTTCCTCAATCACTTTAATTTTCTCACTAAATGAGCAAAATAATTGCAACAGTGTTCTGCCTCTCCCAATTCCATTTGATAAGAATCTCCAGCATTTTAAGGGCAAAACCTGTAACATCATTCCTCTGATGAAAAGAGAAGATAGTTGTCCTGAGCTTCTCTCACTCCTAAGCCAGCCTCTGCTAGAGAACAACACTTCTGTTGTCCCTGGGCTGAGGGTCCTGGAATTTCAGAACATCCACAATTTCTGAAAAAAATTTATTGGAAAGAGGGTGCTGGTGGTAAGAATGTTCAGACCTCCATGGGAAACCATTAAGAGCTTATCTGCAGCTTCTGAAATGAATGTATGTGTATTTCATCTTTGACAGAAGTGAAAAGACAATTCAAACCCAGAAAAGATTCTGTGCTTGAAGACCTGGTGCCGCACTGCCAGTAATTCTTAGCTTCATGATTTTGATTTTCTTTTGGCCGGGCCCAGTCTCTGTTTCTCTCTTTTACTGGAAAATTTCCCTTAAGGAACCACCGGTGATGGCCCAAGTGACAATGTGTGAATGCTTTGCATTATGTACTGCTTTGACATTTGGCACTCCCATGGCATTTTCCCCATTATCCCCCATCAATGCGAAATAAGCTGTCAGAGCATGAAATTGGTACTTTTACATATTCTTAATGTACAGATGTCAGTCTGAAAGCCATGCACAAGCATTATGATTAAATTCTCTGTTTCATCCCTTCGCTTATGCACGGATCTCTTTGGAAGACTTCATTCCTTTTGGGGGGTTATTGCAAAAAGGCACAACCTTAAAAAGTAATAATCCAGCTTAGTAGCACTATCAGAAGGTGAAAGATAAGTTTAAGACATTGTGCACTGAATGCACTATAGACATATAAATCCAGAGCAGTAGTATTCAAATTTTAGCACCTGTGTTCCTGGCATGGCAGCAGAAAGTGAACAACAGGTACCAGATGCATAGAGGGAATATAATCAGTGACCCACTTTCTGGTGCCAAATGCATCAACATGTTCCAAATCAAATCTGCTCAGAGTTTACAAGTTTGTTATTCTGTGTTAATTAAAATGTAAGAATGGCAGTGCCTTATGGGAGGATGATTATGCCTAAACATAATGTACATGGAGAGAGAAGAAGGGCATGACAGGATCCACCCAGGACTCCAGATTGCTTGATTTCATTGGTCTGATCACAAATACAAAAGGAAGAGGAGGAAAGTCACCTGCCTGAAAGTAAATCAGCATCAACACCCTCTGCTCTCAGCTGGTCTCAAGGATTTGCTCTGCAGGCAGCAGCAGCAGTGAATATTGGTGCTAAATGAGACCAGAATGGTGGAGTCCCCATCGTTAGGAGCTCCCAGTAACAGGATGGGTAAAGAGCAGAGCATGCTGATCTGGTCTAATAGCTAGCCCTTCTGTGAGCAGAGGATTATTTAGAGAGTTCTTGAGGTCCCTTGCACCTGGATTGTCCTGTGACCCCATTCTCTGCTAGGCAGAAGGTTGCAGCAGGAGGATGTTGGCTTCTGTGTAATAGACCTTTCCGCTGGAGTTCTGAGAGTTTGTCCAAACAGTCCTTAAGGCTGTGTGGAGGTGTATCCTGGATCTCTGCTCACCATGCCTGGAGGTGTGGCAGGAGTCCACAAGCATCAGCAGGGTAACGTGCTGCTCCCCCAGATTTCTGGTTTGCAGTCAAATCAGGAGAGAGGCCAAAAGTCTGGTTTTTCTTCATGTAAACCCAAAGCCAGCCCCTGGACTATTTTTAGCTGAATTTCCCTAAGCAATGAGTTATGCAACTGTGTCATCAGTCCTTGCTCCTCTTCCCTGTCTTACTTTCCACCCTACCAGAAGCTTGTGGTGTACAAGCCACCAGCTTTAGCCAGGTGCAGCCAAATGGCTGGTGACAGTGTGTGCAACTGCTGCAAGGGCTGGCTACATGGCCACTGCAGAGGCTCCAGTTCCTGGGCTCTGACATTGTCTGCAGTCACCATGTAAAATCTGTTACAGTCAGTGGAAAGTCTGCTGTGGTCTCTTGTGGCAGATAAGCACTTTCAGTGTGGGGTGTTCACCCCTCCCAGGTGCATAGCACCTTCCACAGCTCACCCTTTCATTTGGAAGTTGATGGATGAAGATTTTTCACTTTCTGTAGGAATTTCTTAACCCTAAATTTCTGAAATTAAGGGTTGAGCAGGGACTTCATGGAAGCATGAAGAGTTGTCCCAGGAAAGTCACTTCTTCCCCCAGAATTAATATTTCTCATCGGCTCAGCTGCCAGCCTGAGCATCAGTCTGACTGGGTAATGCAGCAACCAGTTTTCCAGCTGGAAGACTTCCATCAGGTCTGTGTGGCCCACCGGGCTGCATCCAGCTGCAGAGTCCTTTGGGCAGGCACCGTGCCTGTGGGGGGTCCTGCCCTGGGGTACCACCCAGTGCAAACAACAACCAAATAAACTATTTAGTGCAATACAACACCCGAGGGCATCAGGAGCAGAGCAGGAGGATCTGCAGGCAGTACCTCTGTTCTGCTGCTAAAGACAGCCTAACACCAAGTCTGTCAATAAGTCTCTGCCGGGAAATGAACCAAAGCCAAGCAGTTTCAGTGATGCTTAGGCAGTGCTCCGGGACTGTAGCAAAATCTCTCCCTTGCACATTTTGTCCAGGAAACAACAGGAAGTACAGCCTTTCACTGTGAGCATGAGAGACAGTGATCCACTACACAACCACAGGCTACCCTCCAGTGCACTTCACAAGACTGCAGGTCTCCTTCACCAGAACAAGATGTAGATATGAGCATGTGTTATTTTCTATGGGAAAAAAAGGCAGTCTGGACGAGATGCATGCAGAAGTCTGTCACTTCCAGGACCCTGGGGCATTGTGACCCAAGGGGTTGTTGGTCCAGCTACAAAAATGTGTATTGTCAGGAATAGGCCAGCAGAGGACAAAGTAATCTAGCAGTGATGGTAAAAGGCTATCCTGAGCTGGAGGACCACTTTCATTTACTGCAGAAAATGTTTGTTTTTCTAAACAGGGGCATGAAGTTAATCCTCATAAGGAGAAATCTAAGTCCTGTGCTACTCTCTGCAGGATTTCTCCTACTTCATTAAACTCTGACATCTCAAAGGGCAAATCCACATTGTCATGTGCCACTTGTGCTTGAATAAAATGTGTGTATCAGTGCTTAATACAAGCTTATTTTTCCTTCTTATTTTGCAAGTGTAATTGCATAGTAAATCGAGCCACAGGCTTCTATTTACTTGTTAACATTAAGAGTGTGTCAGGCCGTATGTAAACAAGGGTATTAGCACAGATCTGGAGCAGAGTCAGTCTGTGCCAGCTGGAGACATGGTGCCTGTCTCTCCATTTACTGTGAGCATTTGAGGCACTGGGAAGGAGTGATGACTTTAGGCTAGTAAATACCCTCACTAGCAAACACAGCTGTAGGATATTCCTGTCTGGTTATTTTACCACCAAGATTTTGGTGTTTTCTAACATTGCTTTTCCTACAAGTTTTCTCTCTCAGATGATGAAATGTTAAGTGCTTGCAGAATAAATATTCCAGGAAGTCTTGGAGCACAGCTCCTTGATGTGAGGTGTGCAGAGGTGTGCACAGCCAACCTGAGACATGTGCAGCCTTTGGTGAGAAATGGACTGTTCCTGCTGGGTGCCTGTGGAAGAGATTTCTGCTTCAGACTGACTTAGCCCTGGCCTGAAATGCTCCAAATTTTGGGTCATGCTATAAGGGTGTCTGCTGCACTGAACAGCCCCCTCTGTGAAATTTCTTCTCTCCAAGAAGGTGCCTATAGATAGTGTTTTCAATCCCTTGGACAGATCCAGCAGCCCATGCAGGCAGTGCCCACAAGGGTTCCAGCCCTTTACACCCTGTGTGGCTCCTCCCTGAGTGCCTTCCCCTGATCCCTGTCTGGCCTGGGCAGGAGGGCAGGATGGGACCCGGTAAGGTGACACAGAGCCAGTGCCACCCCTCTGCTTCCAAGGCACTGCCCAGAGCTCTGTGCTCCCTCAGCAGGACACGAGGTGTCTGCATGGCCTCAGTGCAGAGGACCCCTCCACCCAATTATCCCCTCTTCTCCTTGCCGTGTGCCCCCTGTTGGGAGGGGGTCTGGGCTGCCAGCCCCAGGGTCACTGGATGTGTCTCACCTTTGTTTCTCACTCTCAGGTGATTCACCAAGCTCTTCCACTGCCTGTCTTCTAGGGATTCACAATTGTGCACATCGCTCTCACCTTGCAAGAGCATCAGCAGAGATTTTACCCTGTCAAAAATCTGGAACATACATCATCAATACATCTGCAGGAGTGAATCCCAGAGGTCTCACTTCTGGTAGGTGTAGGTCTACTTTTTGTAGTCCAGATGACCTTCCTTTGGTGCATGAGAATTTCCTGTTTAATCCAGCCCGGCTAGTTTTCCACCTTACCCCATGGTTGCTTCAGCAGCAAGGTGAGCCCCTGTTCTGTTTCCTGAGCCCCACCTGAGCCCTCAGTTTGGCCCTGGGCCCCAGCTAGCCAGGAGCTGTGGCTGTGGGAGGACAGACGCTGGCAGCCCTCCCAGCCTTGGTGGGTGCCACAGCCCCTGCCACGGGCTGGCAGCAAGCAGAGCAGTGCTGAGGTAGGGCTGAAGGTGGGGGTCCTCCAGAAGGCCGGATCAGGCAGCACCCAGGGAGTGAAACACACTCTGCTCAGGCTGGGGATGTAAGCCACATGCCCCATTCCATGCAACTCCAGAACCTGCTCCCACACTGTGTTTCTTCTTGGCAGTCTCTGCAGTGCTTGTGTATGGGAAGAAGGTCCCAGCAGAGGCTGCTCCTCTCACTCCAACGATGGGTGGGTCAGGTAGGTCAGGAGAGTGATGCTGGGAGTTCAGAAAGGCAAAGTGAGCTCTCAGGTTTGCTCTCTCCTGATACCATTCCTGTGGATGTTCAGGACTGATGACCCCCAGGGGCTATGTGGTGTGCAACCCCAGGTGGAACAACAGCTCAGACAGAGACACCTGCACAAGCCCTCTTGCCTCTGGTGTGTCGCAGCTCATGGCATGTGAAGCCTTACCCCTGCAGCACCCTGAAGAGCTTGGTCACTGTTCCCCTGGGCATTTGTGAAGCCATGGCTGATCTGAGGGGCCTTCAGGGGTGGCTGGCTGGGCACAGGGACAAGCCCTAGATGTCTCCTGCAAGGCTTGCAGTAGGGAAGGGTAACACAGACTGTGCAGCCAGTGCAGGGGAAAAAACACCAAAAGCAGCCCAAGGTGAGGTGCCTGCAAGTGTGACAGCTGGAGCCAACAGTTGTTAGGACAGATGCAGCAACATTAGCCGTGAGGCCACCACACATCCCACTGCCTCGTCTTTCACTTTTCCCTTCTGGAGGAAAAGCAGAAAAGGAACTGGGTGGTTAACAGTGTCCAGTGAGCCTCATCCTGGCATCACTCCTCCTGCCTTACTCGGTGCATATGCCTTCCAGGAGAACTCCTGCCCATCACCACAGAGCTGTGGGAGGGGCAGCCCATGGTGGTATGTCTAGACACCACTATTTGGGCACAGCCTCTGGCCCTTGTCACTGGAGATCTCTGGATTCACAGGGTCTATGCTTTTTTGGTGTGAACCAAAAGAGCTGCCATGCAAGTGTGTTTGCTGGGCAGAGAGGAGCCTCTGAGGTGGTGAGGCATCCACGTGAGAGCTGCTCTGTGAGGTGTCCGCTGGGACTGCCTTGGGGTATTTGGTCCCTCTCTTAGAGGCTGGAGAAGCCCATCCCTGGGGACCCTGCAGGAGCAGAACGCCGTGTCTCCTGCAGAAGGACATATTAAGCCTAGGCAAAGCAGGCTCAGGGCAGCACATCTCTGGGGAGGCAAAGCTCTGTGCCCTCTGCCAGGGCGATGGAAAGCCCGCCTGTGATGGCTGCTGACCTGGCAGGAGGCACTGGGGGCACAGGGCTGCCACCCCTCCTGAGCTGACAGGAAGCAGGGTGGCAAAGATCTCTGCCAGCACAGGAATGTCGTGGTCATGATGCTCTACATGGAGCAATTTTTAAACATTGCAATTTCAGCTACTTCCATTGCAAACATAAGTAGTAGATAACTAGCTCAACATCCTGTTGAGCATCCAGTTGAGCTGCTACTTACTTCAGGATGGGAATTAACAAAAATTGCTGATCTCTTCGTGGTGACTGGGGCTGTCCAGGTATTGCACACAATGGGAGCAGAGTGGACCAGAAGAACACAAGTGGCAGGGTTTCATATGGCAGTGCTGGAGTAAGGAGAGGAGTTTTCTCTACTCAGTGCTATTAAGGGTCTTTTCCAACCTAAATGATTCCATGAGTCTAGAAGGTGGAGGAACAAATAGTGGTTCTGTTTAGTTGAATTCCCCTCACATAGCAGATGAGAAATGTCTCTAAAAGCCTCTTAGGCTGCTCCTGTGGTGGAGGGAGGCAGACTGGTTGCTTGTCAGTGGGCAGACAGGCTGCACTATGTGCTCAGAATATGACAGTCCCGTGTTCGGGGAAGGATCTAAATTCTCTAAATTCTCTGCTGAGCCTTGTTTCCTTCCCTGGGAGTCCAAAGTCTAGGCTGAAGGGTTCTCCATTCAGACCAGGGTGAAACACACTTCTCACTGACCTCATGGAGCCAACACAGCTGGGCTGGCGAGAAGTAGGAGGAGGAATAGAAGATGCTGCTCAACGTGTGTGAGAATCTGGGGGTCTGAACAGGCAGTGATCTAATGTCCACAGATCACACAGGAATCAGCAATTCACAGTGTCCTCAAGCATGTACAGCTTTCTGTGGGGAAAGGTGGATGTGTCACCTGGAGGAGTCCCACACCCAGAAATGTGATGTTCTTATGGCAAAAATGGTCAAAGCAGTGTTCTGAAACAAACCTACTGTGAAAAATAAGTTGTGTTAGGATTGCACCAGTGACTGTCAGGAGTTAGACTTTGCTGAGCCTTGTGGGTCTGTTCCAACTTAGGATGATCTATGATTCTGTGACTGTTATATCACTAAGAAATGACTAGTTATAATCAAAGCCTTTTCTAAAACAAACAGACAAGCAAACAGGAACCCCAAGAGGCAAGCCATAGTCTGCGTCACATACACGATGTGGAAAATCTCAGCCCAGACTTTTAAAACCTCGTGAAGGCGTCAGCAGCTGAAGATCTTGTGGGAAGTGATGGCCGTGCAGTTGGGCAGTGAACCTTGAGTCACCTATAATTAGGCAAGGAAACAAGTGTACCGGAAACGATACAAACAAGTTATTAATAGCTGCTTCATTTTCACCACTCTCCATCTGCAGGCTGGGCTGGGCTGTCCGCGGGGCTGTGCTGGGGTGCCCTGGCACCACGGCTGGGCTCACTTTGGGCCGCTTGCCCCAGGGAGAGGTGCGGGCTTTGCCTGGTGATAGGGGGCTCCATCTGTGCAGGAGGCTTCCAGGTACCTGCCAGGTACCCCTGCTGCAGTGGGCACAGCTCAGCTGCCTTGGCTGTGAAACCAGAGGCTCCTTCCCTCGGTTTCAGTACATAAATACTCGGAGAATGACTCATTCCTGTGTTTTGTCACCTTGTTACTGAAGTGTCTGGGAGATGTGAGCTTAGCTGGGAGTCCTGGAAAAAGGGCTGTTAGGACAAATCCTGGAGGTTTAGTTTCAGACAGGCGCTGCAGAGCATTGGAGCCCTGGCTCTTCCATGAATATCCATCTCTAGAAAAAAAGCTACAAATCTCCTCAGTGTTTGTCCTGCTTAGTTAGAATTCACTAGTTTCAGCTACTGTTTCAATATTTTACTGATAGGAAAGCAAATTTCCCAGTTTGATTGACAAAAACAAGATACTTTGAGAGATGCATGTTAGATGGGCAGGTCTTTTAAAATAAAGCATTTAAGAATTAGTTTGAAATCATGCCGTGGGGGTGTCACCTTTCCTCTGTGGGGAGTTCACACAGTGAGGCCTCCTATTTAGCATACTGTCTGTTGAATCACCCTATAGCTTCCAGGATGTTTTCTGAGGTATTTAGATTTATTCCAATGTTTACAATGTATTTGTTGTTCATTAAACATATTTACCCAGGCTAACCCAACATGAAAGAAATTATCTTGTTTACAGTGGAACTTTGACAAAAATCATGCAGGAAAGATAGACAAACACACATAAACTTGGATTGCTGAGTGGAACATTGATTTGCTGCCACTTCCAATTTTTCTCATTAGAACTTATTTTATTTGAACATAACTCAGTACCCCGTGTAAATGCGAAGTTGTTAATCTTATTACTATACAGAAAACAAATTAATTATTATGCATGATATTGGAAATGGGTTGTTAGGTTGGCATTGCGAAAATTAGAAAAATACACTCATTACTTCAAATGATATCTGATATACATGTACAACTCTGTTTTTAAAATCATTTGCAATATTCAGATAGCAAATACAGCAAGTAGGAAAGTCCTCATTTTTTTTTCTGTGTGGTTTTAAAATTTCAGGCCTCCGTCCTGAAGGTTGGATTAAAGACTGCAGTACACAGTTGGAATTTTATATTTTAAAATGCTGGTATTGAACCGGAGAAAATGAAGTTGTTAGATTGAATTTCATCCAGCTGCAAGGCAGGATTCACCATGTTCATATAATTAATTAGTATGAGAGCCGGGTGGCTTACCTGTACAGGACAAGGATCTGCATTTCAGGTCTGCTGTCTCACCATGACTGCTTCTTGAGAATGCTGTGATAGGTGGAGAAAGCCTACTAGTGGTGTTCTTTTGGGGAAAAAACCAAGCCACAGTGTTTGGAGCAGGAGAAGTGTCTCTGCTGGTGCAGCTGGCACGGCTGTCAGAGTGCCTTGAAGGCAGGCTGTGGCCGAGCCCTCTCCTCCTGTGGCACCTCTGTAAGCCAGTGTGGATGTGAGGAGGGCTGGGAGGAATGGGGGCCACGCTGCCCCCCTTGTGCTCTGCCTCTCTGAGCACGTGACATCCCTGCTGTTGAGGCAATGACACGGTGGGTCTGCTCCCCTCACCCTGGCACAGGCACTGCCAGACTGATGCCAGGGACAGGCACAGACGGGCTGGGCTCACTCTGCCCTCTAGGATGCCTGTGCTCCCTCTTGATGTCCCTAGCCGTGGCAGTCATCAAAACTCCTGCCACGCGTAAGTGCCACTTCTACAGATAAGGAGGAACCTGAGCAGTCAGAACTGTTGAGTCACCAGTCACAGGATGTCAATGCAGTTAGCAAAAGTCAGTTTTCCCTTCTAAAATGGAGCCCCCTTGCTTACTGTGAGGTGGGCATACCCAGAAGCTGCCACTTGAATCTCTTCTCTGCAGTCCTGCCCATGTGAAATGCCTCGGTCTCTCTGCAGAGAGCTGGCAGCCTGAGGAGCCTCACAGGAGCCAAAGTGGCAGGGCTTTCAGAAAAGTGTCTCAAAACCTGAGGCAAAAGGGTAAAATAACAGCAGTGGAAGGTTTCTGATCTTTACCTTGCTCACCACCTAGTTCATCCTGGAGTCTTTTTGCCCTGATCACAAGCACCTGGCAGACCTTAGCACACGTATAACCCTGCCCTGCATCCCAAGTGCCCACCAACACTCTCTTCCACGTTAGAGCCTATTTTTGCAGGCTGAACCCATTATTCTCTTTGTAATTTCCCTCACTGTCCATCTGGTACAAACACACTTCCCTTCTCAGGCTGAGAGCTACTTTTGAGGAGTGCCACTGCAGTAGCTTGCCTGTTGTCCTCTCTGCTGGACCAGGCAGTGGGACAGAGAGATGGGAAAGCACCCACTGATCACCCGTGCCAAGCTGCTCTGCACACACCAGCTGGACTCACAGACCTCTGACCAGATCAGAACACCTTCCTACACCAAGGTGACAAGTTCCACCTGTCCTGTGCTATGGGAGCAGTTTGGACTGTGGTTTCTGTGTGTGAATTCTTTGGAAACTCCTACAGGCAGGGAGGGAAAGACAAAAAGGCAGCCCTATAAAAAATCAATATCTTTGTCACAATTGGAGCCTCCAGAGGGGACTTCCAGCAGGGCAACTGGCATTGTCCTTTGGGAAACAAGTGTTTAAAGACATCCCATGTGCATTGCTGCAAAACTTTTGAAAAAATTTCCCCCAAATTGGTTGCAATACTCAAAATAATGCATACCCCACAGGGCAAGAAATAGAGACAGAACTAAAATAGCAGCACTAATGAGTGAAGTAAATATCAGAGCAGAGCTGTAAAAGCAGTGAGGAAATTCCCCTAAAGAATGTTTTGTTCTGCTTTAGTGACGCTAAATACGAGGGTTTATCTTCAGTCCCTCTCATGCCATGAGGCTGCCAAGAGCCATGTGGAGAGGAACACACCTGGGCATTTTTCGGACACTGTTTCATCCCTGGAGCCGCACTTCAAACAAATCTCTGAGACTGAGAAACAGAGGTCGTGGAAAGCGAGTCTTTTCCTCCAGTTTGAGCAGCTGAGTGGGCAGTGATACAGCACTCTCCAGAGAGCAGTGTGGAATCACTGAACAGTTTTGGTTGGGAGTGAGTTTAGGAACCACCCAGCCCCACCCCTGCCATGGCAGGGACACCTCCCACTGCCCCAGTGTCCAGCCTGGCCCTGGGCACTGCCAGGGATCCAGGGGCAGCCCCAGCTGCTCTGGGCACCTGTGCCAGGGCCTGCCCACCCTGCCAGGGAACAATTCCTCATTCCCAACATCCCATCCAGCCCTGCCCTCTGGCACTGGGAGCCATTCCCTGGGGCCTGTTATATCAGATCCTTGTCTAAAGTGCCTCTTCAGATCTGTTCAGCATTCTTTCCTGCAGAACATATCATGAAGCAAATGAATTTTCATGGTGGTTATAGATATATATTGAGCAAACAGCGTAAGTGTTATCAAACCACTCCTTTTTCATTTTCTTCTTATTGATTTCAAAATTTGCCTAAAAAAAGGTTTCAATTACAAGAAAACATTTTTATATTTCACACTTGGTAATTTTCATAGAGCTGTATAATTGGAGGTAAGCAGAATCTGGAGTTAATGAAATAGATTTCTGCATTGTTCTTAAAGTCCCCGGCTAATGACCATTTACAGTACAATGAGAAAGAGCAGAGCTCTTTGTCATCTGCTCCAAACACAGCCCCCACCCCTGCAGAATCAAAGTGAATGCAAATAAAGAAAGAGAAATTACACCAAAAATACCTAAGGAGAAGAGAAAAACAATCTCGTGTGGTAATTATTCTCAAAGGAACGCAAGAACTGAAAGCACCCTGACCTGTTGCTGTATGCAGCAGGACCAACAAGAATAACCCCTCCCTGCACACCCTGCATCTACCACCACCTTGCAGGCCCCTGGTGGGATGAATTCCATGGAGAAACTCCATGTGCAGTTCCATGCACACGTGGCTCCCCTGCTCGTCTGGGGGAGCAGCTGCTTTGTGTACCACGGGAGGGGTGGGGCTCCCAGCTTTGCAAGCAGTGAAGGTGAAGGGATGGGAGATCCCAGGACACAGCAGGATTTGGGCCCTCTGGAAGCTGTTGCTGCCACTTCTGACATTAGTCAAGGCCCAGGGTATTGAAATAGTACCCAGAAGCTTTTCCAGGGGAAGAAAGTGCTTTGTTCTCTTGCATGGCAATGTAGAAGAGGCTATTAGCTTTGGAACAGGTGAGAGAAATGCTGCAGAAGCAAAAAGGGGGAACCTTCCCACTCTGTTAAAGTAAAATCACTGATAAAGTAAAATAATAAATGCCTCTTTTCCTTTTTTTTCCCCCCTATTTCCATGTAACAGGTATTTTCTGACCCTGGTGGCAGGCAGAGCAGTGCCCTGCCGAGCAGTGCTGTGCGACAGAGCAGCCTGATGGGCAAGCAGCAGAGTTCAACAGGGGTCAGAGAGGACCAGCAAGGAGGAGAGGTCCAGCCTGGACTGTGAGTATCTTGGCAGAATGCAAAACAGAGGAAATGGTTCCCAGAAACACGCTGGTGCTGAGCAGAGGTGGTGTTGCTGTGGAAAAGGTTGCCAGGCCGGCACTGACCAGTACTGTGAGTGCTGTGTCCAGTCCTGGGCCCCCTGTTTTGGAAGGCCATGGAGGGGCTGGAGGTGTCCAGAGAAGGGCAGCAAGGCTGGGGAGGGCTCTGCAGCACAGGTGCTGTGAGGAGCAGCTGAGGGAGCTGGGGTGTTTATCCTGGAGAAGAGGAGGCTCAGGGGACACCTCCTCACCCTCTACAGCTCCTGAAAGGTGGCTGTGCCCAGGTGGGGCTCGGGCTCTGCTCCCAGGTGGCACGGACAGAACGAGAGGACACAGCCTGAGCTGCACCAGGGGAAGGCCAGGTTGGACATCAGGAAAAAATTCTCCACTGAAAGAGGGGCTGGGCACTGGAATGGGCTGCCCAGGGAGGTGCGGAGTCACTGTCCCTGGAGGGGTTTAACAAAGCCAGGGTTTCGTTGATGAAGAGGTGCTGGGTCATAGCTGGGACTTGATGGTCCCAAAGGTCTTTTCCAACCTGGCTCAGGCTGTGATTCTGTGACCAGACATAGTGGAGTCACCCAAATGAGGATGCAATTCACAGGGCCTGCCCCACTGTCACAGTTTGGCCATTTCCCCTTGGTCAGAGACCATTCTAGCTGGGTCTGAGGATGATGTGCTGGTGGAGAGCCTGAGCATCAGAACCAGAGTATGTGACCTTTGTGCATGTCCACCCATCATTTGCTCCTTCCTGGCATCTGAGTGGGCTCAGCTGCAGGTGCTGTGTGGGAAATCCCCTAGCTGCCCCTGTGAGCTGCTTTGCCACAGCCCTGCACAACATGTCACTGATGTCACACATCCCTCTCAATCCCTGCAGGACCTTGCTGGTCCTGGTCCCCAGCCACACGATCCCATAGTGTCCCTTCCAGCCACATGCACCTTCCAGCAGGATCTGTGCTCATGGACCAGTTCAGGGAGCTAGCCCACAGGACAGCCTCCAGTCTAAGGAACATTTGCTTGTCCACAGTAGTGAGATGAAGATCCCAGTTGTTTCTGGTCCACATTGTGAAAATCTAGCAAAATGCTGTTAGGGAGTGTGTGCTGCCCCAGTCCCTCATCACAAAGCCCATTTTAGAGACAAATCTGGCACCCCAGGGTGTCCAGTCCCCCTCATGCAGCCCAAATCCTCCCCAGACTAGGTGTCTGGTGGGGCTTCTACCCAGGGCTGCTGTGAATGAGAAACTTCCTCGGCTGTAGGAGTGTGGCCTGGGGGTTGAAAATGTACAAACATTTTCATCCCTCTTTGGTGTACTTCTCTTCTTCTGAATATGTGCTGTGGACATGCACACAGGCTCTGCTGACTAGCATGATTAAATGCATGTTTACACATTCTTGCATTGACAGACTTGTTTCCTAAAACCATGGATGGAAACCTTTCTATAGGCCACTGAAAAATGATGGTTAAACACCTATCTAAAGCAGCTGATACGAGGTTTGTGGTAAATTCTCAAGTAGAAATTTGAAAACTCTTTGAAAGCAAAATATGGTAGGATGAAAATCCTTTGGCAGCTAGGATTTACGGCAGCATCTATTTGTGTGTGTGGCAGAATGTCAACAGAGGGATGTGCTTACTTAACAATCCACCTCTGGCTAACTAAGGAGGATCAGGAGAATATTGTACTCTGCTTCTGTAGGCATTAAGCACCTGATCTGGAAAGATTCTGGACCATGTTGGACTTTGATACTACCCAGTTTCTGATCCTCTCCATTAATTTGATTTGAGTTAATTGCTTGTTTGGAGACGGTGACCTACCATCCTTTTTTACAATCAGTTGAGGACAATTAGTTTAATAATAGGAAACCTAATCTAGGAAAGGTAACAGTTAATTTATTGAATATGTCTACTTTTGAGCTCAGAGAAAGCCTTAGATTCTTCAGCATCCTGTCTTCTGCTTGCACTTTCAGAACATTTCTATGTCTAGCAATGGGCTCACATAATACACTGTATTTTCTTCTTGGTGGGTAATATTTGGAAGCAGACTATTCAGTGATTTAAATTATGGTCTTCCAATCTCCCTCTTCTCCCAGAAATTATCAAAAGCAAAGGAATCAATTTTACCTTTTTCAACATTTTAATAGCAGCAAGCACAGAAGTTACAGCACGACATGAAGCTGAGGTGATTTTTTTAAAGTTTCTCAAGAGAGACTAGAAAAGCAAGCATTGTGTAGGGAAGTCGACTATTTCCTGCTAGAGACCCCATAAAAAACCCCAAAACAAACAAATTCTTGGTTTGCTTACTTTGCAACATAGCTATAATGGGCCCCTCCTCTTAAAATGTCCATGGCAGGATGCTTTTAGGCTGTGGGAAGCGAGGCTTACAACTTAGCGAGCTGTTCCGCCGAGCACAGCGGCCCATAGCCAGAATCTCTGTGGTGCTTGAAGCAGAAGAGAGGTGACAATCTGCCCCTCCGGGCATCTCGCTTGCCGGGCACCCAGGGCCATCCTTAAAGTCCGCGCACGGTGACAAAGGGTGGACTCCAAGGGCGCTGTTTCAGGAGGTCCCCGACCTAGAGCTGCGAAGATTCAGTTCCTGCTCTGTGCTCTGCCCAGACCTCTGCAGTCCCTGGGCATCCCACGGCACCTTCCGACTAGCAAAGGAATCAGGGCTGCTCTCTATCCGCAGACCCCCGGAGAGCCTCAGGGAGCCTTTTTCCTCCGCTGCGCATTTGGTCACACGAGCAGCACTCATCCCACCGCTCCCACTAGCTCCGAGCAAGCACATTTCCTCCTGGGGGCTGCCGGGTGCCCGAGGGCCGCTCCAGCTCTCGGGCGGGCGGTGCGCTCCCTCGCTCTTCCCCGGCTTTGAAGGAGCGGCCGCCGCACAGAGGCCGGGGAAGCCCGAGCTGCCGGGCCCCCTGATGGCCCGAGCATCCCGCTGTGCTCCCGGGAGGCCGGGCCCCAGCTCCACCACCTTCCTGCAGTAATCTCGGAGGATACTGTGGGGCTTCTCACAGAGCTCTCCGGAAGGGCTAGAAGCCTGCACTTGGTGGGGGGGCTTGGCCTCCCTTGAATCCTGGCTCATTTTCAGCTGTGTAAGCAAGCATTTGACCGGGCAGAAGGTTCTGCAAAGATGACTTTTTAAACCGTGTCTTTTCAACTATCAAAGTAACCACATTTGAGATCAGTGAAAGTGACTGAAGGGAGAGACTGAAGGGTTCATTGCAGCCCTGACACCTTCCACATTAGGCTCGGGAAATAGTTTTGGGCTATTCATTGCTGTGATAAACAAGGTTAGCCTTCTGCTTTGACACAGGTTTATATCCAAAACCAGGCAGGCCCCAGTCACTATGGTTGTGGATTGGAGAAAAAAAGTCCTAAGGGCCAGCAAGGGGAGTGCCAGACAGAAAAGCTCCATGCAGGTCTTTTAGAAAAGCATTTCACTCAGTCATGGTGCTGGGAGTGACTCTCTCTGCGGAATACGCCAGAGAAAGACCCCTGGGAATACACCAACGAGAATGAGGCAACTGGCAGCACAGCTGAGACAGAACTTACTGGTAGGTGAGGGGAAAGAAAAATAGTTATGAATATTGGCTGAAAAAGAGAAGTCTCTCATAATTTCCTGCCCTCCTCTCACGCTCTCAAAAATAAAACCCGCTGCTTTTGTCAGCTGCGCCGCCTCGGCTCCGGCTTCTGTCTGTACTGACTAGACAGGACAGGGGCACGGAGTCCTGGCAGGACACTCGGCACCTCCCGTCGTTCCTGTCTAGCTGCGAAATCATTCTCTGAGGGGACAGCACACTTCCTCCGTGCGGACCAGCTCCTCTTTCAAACCTTTATTTTCTGATGGCTTTCCGTGCACAGCTCTGTAAAAATCACTCAGGATATGAGAGTACCCTAGTGCTCTCAACTTTACAGCACTGTCCACCGAACACCTCTTAAATTGCTTCGGTCTAATTAGCATCCCCATCTCAGATGTGACATTTTCTCTGGGAACACACTGGGCCAGGATCGCTGACAAATCTCCTCTACTTTGAATTTAAAACGATAGACATCGGAGGAAAAAGAGACTGTAGTGCTGCAGAAGAGCACTGGCTATTTCCCAATCAGTAGCACTCCCCGCCGCACCTTCCCTCCTCCCGCCCCCCTTCCCCTAATGCTGCCAAACAGAACTGAATTGGTAGAATTTGTAGCAGCGCTCCCCCTCTCCTGTGTTTGGCGTCGATGTGCTTTACAGAAATATGAGAAAATGCAGGTAACTGTTAAAGTGGTGCGGGTCTTTGGATGCTCCCTGCAACCTGTGCCCCTCCAACCCCCTAAAATACGGGGAGAGGAGACAGCTCTTGGAGCAGCTGAGGCCAGTACCTGGGGAAGCGAGGCGCTCTGCTCCGATCGCTCCAGGTGTTTTGGGTGACAGGTGTTAGGCCAAGCCCCTTGCAGTCTCGGGCGTTGCAGGACGAGTGCGAGCGTTGTTGGATGGGAGGACAACCCTTCACGTCCTAACGTTATGCATCAGATATAAAAGGACAAAAGGTTGGCCCGGGCTCGTGATCTCCTCTCTTCAGTGAGGGCAGGAAACAATAACTGTCCTAGGAAAACTCCAAACCCAGAATTCTGCTAAGCCACGTTTTTTTCCTCCTCGCTGTGATGCTACCGTTCCTCGTGCAGAAAGCACAGCATCGCTCCAAAGTGTGCTTTGGGACATGCCAGCGTCGGGGGCCCTCGGTGTGGCCGCAGCGTCGCGGTGATCTGACCCCGAGACCCGCCTCCCCGGGGATTTCTGCCATGGCACGGCTCTGTGCCCCCTCAGATGCTGCTCTGGTGAGAGCGGAGCATTTTCCAGGGACCGTCCTAGGGGGATCCTGGCAGCCCCCAGCCCTGCTGGGTCCCGAGGCACTGCCCCTGCGTGGACACAGCAGCGGCTTCTTCCCGGCGTCCGTGAGCCGCCGGTTCTCGCACCGGGCCTTAGATGCCAGCCCCGGTCACGGCACCGCGGGCTCGGGGTCCCGCAGCCGCGCTCCGGGGGTCACCGCGCGGCCAGCAGAGCGGGTCCCCGCCCTGCCCCGCTGGCCAGGGGCGAGGAGGGCCGCTCCCCGCCGCAGCCGCCGCCTTGTTTTCGTTAGCGCGGCAGCGGGGATGGCCGAGCGGGCCCGGGGGTGTCCGCGCGGTCCCGGCACGCGGCACCGTGGCTGGGGACGGCTCCTCCTCGCCCGGCCCGCAGAGCTGCGCACCCCGCAGAGCTGCTCAGCCCGCGGACCCACGCGGGTCGGTGCTTGCACCTCTCCGCAGCCACGGCCGCGCTGGCACACGCGTGGGGCCTGGTCTGCCCCGCTGCAGCCCCGCCGCCGCTTCCCCATGGTCTCTTTCAGGCCGCGTCGGGCGGCGGGAGGGGAGGTAGGAGCCCTGCAGCCTGTTTTTAGGACAATAAACTGTTTGTCGTTCCTTTCCCTGCGTGAGGTCAGAGCAGCTCTCCCGTGCTGCTCGCGTTGCCGAGGCCGGCTCGGCCGGGAGAGGCGAGGCGAGCGCCTGAAGGGACGAGAAAGGGGCTGGGGGTCTGCCCTGCATTTGCGCCGCTTCTGTGGGGGCACCTCCCCCGGGGGAGAGGTCCCCTACCCCGGAGCAGCAGGTCGCGTTTCAGGGCGAGCCCGCGGAAAGCTCCGGTGAGGCTATTTTTGTGTAAGAAAATTAGAGCGAAGAGAGGTTGGTGGGAAGGGAAGCAAAAGGGAGAGAGGCCGCAGTCGGCCTCACTTTCGGAGCCGGCCGCCCGGGGGTCCCGTAGGGCCGGGCCCGGCCACGCCGCGGAACCCCGCGAGGCCGCCGGTCTTAGGATGCGAAGGCGGAGGAATGGCCGGGAGGGAAAAGACAGAGTTTGGAAACAGAGTTGTGTCCATGTTAGCGCTCAGCGAGGGCCGGCGTGGTGGGGGTGGCAAGGCTGTGCCGGGCGAGTCGGCCGGGAGAGAGCCCCTTCGTCGGCCTCGCGTCTCTTCCCGCGGCTCATCCCCCGGCCCGGCAACAGCCCGAGCGGGGCTCCCCGGGCCGCTCCGCGCACGGCCGGCGGCGGCGTCCCCCGCTCCCGAACCCCGCTGCCCCTTGCTCGACATCACGGCGCGCCGGCAGCCGTGGGGCAGAGGGGGAAGCTGGGGCAGGGGAGCAGAGCCCACCTGCGACCGCGCCAGCGGATCGGTTCCGTGTCTCGGCCGGTTCCGTGGGAGATGGGCTCGGGTGCGTGGCTGCAGGCGCCGGTGGGCGCGAGAAGCGGGACTGCCCGCCGGGCTTGGAGCCGAAATTTGTTTCGGCCTTTGGGAAAGGCCACTATTTCCCGCTTTCCCCCACAGTCGTTTTGCTGAAAAATAAACCAATAAACCTCGGAGCGGTCGAAGCTGCGTGATTTTTTTCCCTTTAACTTTCCCCACCCTCACTCGCGGCCGTGGGTCTGCATCCGCCACGTGGATGGGAGGTACGGGGGGAGGAAACCCGAGTGAAGCCCCCTGGGCCGGGAAAATCCTGCCCAGGGCCCCCGCACTTCCACTGGGCCGCTGTTCTCCGGTCCCCGCCGCAGTCCAGGGGCTGTCCCCTCGTCGAGGGGCGCGGGGCAGGGCAGGGCAGGCCCGGAGGAATGCGGGGGTCTCTCCCGCAGACGGCTCCCTGTCCCGCCCCTGCGGCGGCCCGGCCCGGCCCGGCGGGGAGCGCGGCCCCGGGGGCGGCAGCGTCACCCCGGCCCGGGAAGGGGAAGTCGGTCTGCTGAAAAGTTGGTGACAGGTTGGGGCAGCGGAGGCAGAACGGGCAGGTGCCGCCGCCGCTGCCGGGGCGGCGGAGCGCTCCAGGGGCGGCCGACTGCGAGCAAACTTTGATTCCTGCTACAGAACATGTCAGAGTTTTCCTGGGTTTTGGCTGCGTCTGGGGACATCTTGTGATGTTTTAGAGAACAGGACATGATCTCACATGGCGAGGAGCTCTTTAGTTTCTTAATCATTTCACGGTTCCTTCAGAGGCTTTTTTCCACCTAAAACGTTTAGTTTCAGCTCAGTGATCAGCTGCAAAAGCTCGGCGGGGAGCGGAAGAGTTGAATTATTCCAACCTGAGAGAGCCCCTCACAAAAAAAAAAAAAAAAAAAAAAAAGCACCAAAAAAAGAGGAAAAAAAGAGAAAAAATAAAGAAGGAAAATAAAGAAAAGAAAGAAGGGGGAAAAAAGAAAATAAAGAAGAAAAGACAAGAAAACAGAAAGGAGGAAAAGAAAAACGGAAAATACAAGAAAAGAGGAAAACAAAACAATAAAAAGAAAAGAAGAAACAGGGAAAAGGAAGAGGTTGCAATACGACGTAGAAACTTTTTCTTGCCTCTGTTTCCCCAAGTCCTGAAGAGCCGGAATGGAGCTCGAGAAAACCTACGCGACACCCCGAGCCGGCCGCACAGGTGGGACTCGGGCCAGGGGCTGCGGGGAGCGCGGCGGCTCCGCGGACAAGGGGGGCGCCGACGTGAGCGGGGACGCGAGGCAAACCGGGCGGGGTGGGACCAGCTCCCCGCGAGGCCGTCGGGGCGGCGCGGCGGGCTAGCGAGAGCTCCACCAGCTCCTCCAGGCACCCTCGTGTCCGTTTGCCCCGCCGCTGCGGCCAAGCGGGCAGTGGGACACACACCGGGGAGTGGCGAGAGGCTGCGGGAGCCCCGTCACGGCGTCCCCGCGGGTAGCGCGGCGGCGGCGCGGTCGGTGGAAAGCGCGGAGGCGGCCTGGCGGCTCGGTGGCGGAATGCAATTTCGAAGCGATCGATGGGGCCTTTTATTAGTTAAATCGCCTGAATAATCGTTTAATCGATAAAGCATTTCATGGCGCGGCGGAGGCGGCCGGGAGCGGGGCTGGCCGCAGGGGCAGCAGCACCAACAGCGCTGCCTGGGCCGGGCAGGATGACGAGGACGGGCCGGGGCCCCGTGAGAAGGCGCTCCAAAGCCTCTGCGCCTTTGGCCCCTGAAGAGAGTTGGGCCCAGGGGTCTTGACCTCAGTACCGGGTGAGCGAGAAGCAGGAGGAGGACGGGGGGGGCATGTAAAGGACAGAGGCCGGGCAGGCTGTGAGCCGGTCTTGCCTGCCCGCTGGTCCCCTCCGCGCAGCGGAACGCTGCAACCCGGGCCGAGCCTGCCCGCCATCCCCGACGGCCGCCCCGAGCCGAGGAGTCGAGCGGCAGCAGGGAGAGCCGCCCGACGGACCGGGCTGGGCTGCGGGGCTGCGCGGAGATCGGCCCTCGCCGTGCTTCGGCCGGACTCTGCGTGCCGGCTCCGCGCGGCGCCTCGGCCGCGCCCCGCAGTTTCCACTTCAACGAAAACTCGGCCCGCGCCCGCCCGTCCGCAGCGGACGCCGGCCCCGCGCTGCCCAAGGACGGGCCGGGGCACGGCCCCGCTGCCGCCGTGACCTAAAAGGTTCAGCGGGGCGGGAAGGTCTCGCCCCGGCTCGGGTTTAGCTCTCCCGCACCCTCGTCCGCACAAAGATCCCCATGGGAGAACATGCGGGCGGCGGGGCCGAGGGCAAGTCGCCGGTGCAGCGGGCTGTGCCCCGCCGCCAGGGTCACCCGTCAGGCGAGGCAAACTGCCCGGGCCTCCGTCAGGGGCTCGGCCGGGGCAGCACCGCAGCGGGGCGGGACCCACGGGCGCGGCGGCCTGAGACGGAGCCCGCCGCTGCTGGGCGCGTCGTCGCCGAGCCCCGGCGCGACCACGGGC
Organism: Haemorhous mexicanus; assembly: GCF_027477595.1. Classification (NCBI taxonomy): domain Eukaryota; kingdom Metazoa; phylum Chordata; class Aves; order Passeriformes; family Fringillidae; genus Haemorhous; species Haemorhous mexicanus. The sequence goes on from NC_082381.1 coordinate 11,743,704, forward strand.
GGAGCGAGCCGGCCAAGAACCTCCCTGACCGCGGCCTCGGCCCGGGCTCCCGCGGGTGCCAGGACCCACGGTCCCGACACGCGCCGTCTGGGCGTCGGGGAGATCAACGGCCACGGGGAACGGCGTTGGGCCGGCGGAGTTCGCACGGGCTGGGCTGGGCTGGGCCGAGCCGGGCCGGGCCGTCGGGGGTCCCGAGGCCTGCAGCCCCGGCGGGCCCCACCCACGACTCGGTCACGAGTGGCTGCGCCCCCGCGGCCACGCCCCCGCCCTTTATTGGCTCGCAGCCCGCCAATAGGCAGCGCCCGCGCTCGGCGGCCAATGCGAGACGCCGGCAGGTTAACTTTGCGATTGGCCGCGGCGCTGAGTGACGGGCGGGCCCCGCCCCCGCCGCTGTCCGCCCGCGCGGTGCTGAAGCACCGCCCGCCGCCCCCTCCGCGCGCGCTGCGCGGGCCGCGCGCTGCGCGGGGCGGGGCCGGTCCCGGGGCGGCCCCGAGGGCCCCCCCGCCGCGCCCGGCCCCGCCCCGCCCCCGCCGCCCGCCACAACCCCCGCCGCCCGCCGCCGGCCGGCAGCGCGCCGGGCGCACCGCCCGAGCCAGCCAGGCGCCGCCGCCCCGGCGGCCGACGGCGGGCGGAGGGGAGGGACGGGGAGAGAGAGGGGAGGGGGCGCCGCGGCCCCGGCGGGCGGGCAGCGATGGTCGCGCCGCGCCGGCGCCCCAGGTCGGACGGCGGCCGCTGACGGGGCGGCCCGGTCCCGCGGGGCCGCGGCGAGCCCGGCCCCCATTCTGCTCCCCGCCCTCTCGCACACCTTCCCCCGCCGCTCCCCTCGCCCACCGCCGCCGCCCCGCCCGGCGCCGCGAGTTGCTGCGAGCGGCGCGGCGGGGGGCGGCACAGGCGGAGCGCGCCGCCGCCCCGGGACCGAGCCCCGCGGACGGGGCGCCCGCCCCCGCCGCCGCCCGCCTCGGCCGCCGCCGCCGCGCAGCCGCCGGCACCGCCAGCACAAAGAGCCGTCGGGCGGGCAGCGCTGGGCTCCGGTCCGCCGGACAGAGGCGCTCGCCCCTCTCCGCGCCCAGTAACGCCCCGGAGCCCGGCGGTGGGTGCTGCGCATCGGCAGCCGCCCGCGGAGCGGCTGAGGCCAGGGGCTCAGCCCGGGGCGGCCGCTCCGCGGCTCCCCGACGGAGCCTCCGGAGGCTGCGAGCAGCTCGGGAGCCGCGTTCGGCCAGCGCTCTTGGATACCGCGACCCGTCACGCGGAAGGACTCTCCGCTTTTTGAGGGATTTTGTTCTATTTTTCTTTTCTTTTCTTTTCTTTTCTTTTCTTTTCTTTTCTTTTCTTTTCTTTTCTTTTCTTTTCTTTTCTTTTCTTTTCTTTTCTTTTCTTTTCTTTTCTTTTCTTTTCTTTTCTTTTCTTTTCTTTTCTTTTCTTTTCTTTTCTTTTCTTTTCTTTTCTTTTCTTTTCGTTTTTTTTTTGTTTTGTTTTGTTTTTATGTGTTTGTTTGGGGTTTTTTTATTTGTTTGTTCGGTTCTGGTCGGTCTCCGTCCTTTTTCGCGGGCTCCCTCCCTCAGCCCGAAACCCGAGCGCCGCCGGCGAATCGAGATCAGCTCGGCGAGGTCGCCCGGCCCCGGACCGCTCCGATGGAAATACACTGTAAGCACGACCCGTTCGCAGCGATGCACAGTAAGTGCCTGCCCTTCAACTTGTCTGAGCGGCCGCGACGGGCTCCGCGCGATCGTCTCGGTCCGCGGCCGTGCCGGGCTGCCCGCCGACGTTCTCCCCCCGGCAAGATCGGGGTGCCGGTGGCCGGCCGGCCGGCGGAGGGGTGCTGCGGGAGCGGCCGGTGCGGGGGCTGCTTCCCGTGAAGAAAGAGCCGATGTCACCGCGTGTGTGTATCTGTAGGGATGGATGTATAAACACGTCTCTAGACGTATCCACAGCCATCAGTACATATGGACGCGCGCTGGTGTACATGGATGAACACACAGATGTTACATGTGTGTGCGTATGCTTATTTCTCTCCGTAAATCAAATATCCGGAAAAAAGCCGCCAGGTATTTCCGACGAACGGAAAAGTTTGCTGCACGATATTCTTTCTCTTTTTCAACATTTTGAAATTCGTTAATTGGAAATAAAGAAAAAATAACAAAAAAAAAAACCCCAAAAAAACCCCTCAACAACTAAAACTCCTAAACAAACAAATAGAAGTCCCCCTAAAGCCCCGAACAAACTGAACTAGTGCGAAAGGCGAGGAGCGGGGCTGGAGGGAAGATATTTGTCTTTTTGAACCCCGAAGAATGGCGTCACGATCGCGGCGTGGGGCGGCGGAGCGGGCAGCCGGGGAAGTTAACAGGTCGTGCGCGGTGGGTTCGCCCGAGATTTGTTGTGCTTGAGAGGTCGGGGAAGACTTATCCATTAGCACAGTGTTATGTGAAATGACATCTTCTCTCACGGCGAGTTAAACGCTGCATTACGGCGAGAGATTGCGAGGGAATTTAACGTAGAACTAATCTAATTTCCCGGTGCACCGCAGCCTTTCGGCTCAAAGAAATTTGTTTGCAAAATAAACCACCGAGCTCCGGAGCTGGAGATTCCCTCCCTCTCTCCCTTGTCCTCTCCGCGCTCCCCGTTCATCTGCCCGTTTCCCATCCCTCTTCCCGCCGCTCCATTTCTGGGGCTGTGCGGAGCTGGGGCGCCGGCCGGTGGCGGGCTCTGCGGACTTTCCCTCTCGCGGCAATGAAGCCCTCGACCTCCGCGTTTATTTATTTCTCTCCCGGCATTCAACCAAATCGCATTTTTTCAAAGGGGAACTTTGAGGTCGGGAAGCGCGCGGTGCGGGATGGGGGGCGGGTGCGGAGTGCCCCGCCGCCGGAGCGCCCCGTGCCCCGGACACGCAGCCCACGGGAGCCCACGGGAGCCCACGGGAGCACGGGCTCCCCGCGCGGGGCCGGACAGCCCAGGCGGGAGCAGCCGCGGCAGGTTTCAGCGGCGCCTCTGCCGTCATTCGCGGCTGTGGAAAAACCATGTCGTCCTCAGGAATTTCTGGGCAAACAGAAGGAATAAAATCAAAACGCCGGTGCCTTTTTTCCGGTCCTGACCGCGGCCGGGAAGCCTCCGAGGTCATTTGCTGCCAAACGATCTCCGGACCCGCGGCTGCTCGGGGGCGTGAGGGTGGACGTGGGGTCGGGACCCGCAGGCAAAAAGGCGGAGGAGGACGGGGAGCCGGTGGCAGCGGGAGGAGTGGGGTGGCAGCACGGCCACGGGGAACGGTGGCCGGGGCCGGGGCGGTTCGGAGCGATATTTCGGTCCCTCCTGGCGCCGACGCGGTCCCGCTTCTTCCTCGTCCCGCGTGGGCAGAGCCGCTGGCCGCGTCCGTCCAGGGTACGCGAGGACGACGAGGCGGGCTGGGCATGGTCGGAGCGGCCCCGACCCGTGTCGGCGGGTCCCCAGCATGGTTTCCCTTCGCTTCCACTCGCTCCCCGCCCGCCCCGGCTGCACCATGGCTCTGGGTTAGGCCCGCGGACCCCTCATCGGGGTTCCCCCCTCCCGAAATAGCCCCCGAGTCTCTACGCGTCCCCCCTCCCAGCGGAGGGCAGGGGCGGCTGCCTCATCCCCGCACCGAGGCGCGGACGGAGCTCGATGCCCCCACGGCTCCAGCAGCCCCCGGCCCGACGGGGCCCCCGGTCCGCAGCTGCCGGGGAGCGCGACCCCGGCAGGGAGGCCCCGGTGGGCAGGAGCCGGGCTCGGCGGCGGTGCCGCTGCCCAGGGCTGTGGCAGGTTTGGAGGAAGGGACGGCCGTGGCCCCAGCCTTTGTTTCCGGCGCCTGGAGGGTCGATGCTCCCGGGCTGGGCAGGCCCGGTCCCCGCTAGCCTCCGGGGGCTGGGGACGGGCTCCAGGGGGAGAGTCGGCCCCTTCCCTGAGGAAGGCATGTCTTAATGATGCCTTCTCTACCCTTTTCTTCCTGTTCTTTCCCTTTCCTTTTGTTTCTTTTTATTTTTCTCTAATTTCCTTCCTTCCTCTCCTTCCTCTCCTTCCTCTCCTTCCTTCCTTCCTTCCTTCCTTCCTTCCTTCCTTCCTTCCTTCCTTCCTTCCTTCCTTCCTTCCTTCCTTCCTTCCTTCCTTCCTTCCTTCCTTCCTTCCTTCCTTCCTTCCTTCCTTCCTCTCCTTCCTCTCCTTCCTCTCCTTCCTCTCCTTCCTCTCCTTCCTTCCTTCCTTCCTTCCTTCCTTCCTTACCCCCTTCCCCGACCACCACCCCCCCAGGATCTTCCCACTCAAACTGCGCGCGATTCCTCTCACTCGGAGCCGTGCGGAGCCGAGGTCTCATTCCGGGCAGGTCCCGTTTCCCGGAGCTGTTTCCCACCGAGTCTCGGTGTCCCGGGCACGCACCCGGGCAGGGTCCCGGCGCCGGTGAGTGCTCCCGGCCGAGAAGCGCGGGCCGCCGGCAGAGTCCGCGTCTCCCGCTCCGCTGAAGGCACAGCAGGCTCCTGTCTGCTCGCCACAGCCTTTAACATCACCTATTTCCGCCAGTTCATTGTGTCCTTACAATGTTAAAAGGTGTTTGCGAAGTTTGGCAGCAGTTTATCAATAACGAAACAACAAGATTAAAATAAAAATAGCTCTGTATAATTTTTTTTAAACACTGAGGCATTTGGCTTGCCAGCCTAGTCAGTACAGTTCCAATCCTGCTTAAACAGAGACATTTTCTGTATTACTTTTGTTTCAGAATTGGCATCTGTACTATCTCTATGGCTTGTTTTTAGCTTCTCTATCCCTCTGTAATATGAGTAGTTGGATGAATAACAACATAAGGGTTAATTATATTACCTTCTAGTACGGGGGATTAATGTGTGTTCATGGGGTTTACACAGCTTACTGCTATTCCTCCAAGTGGGTCTTGTATCCCATCAGATACATAATTCACTTTGCTAAACGTGAACGGTGAAAATCTGCTCAAAAAGGAGTCATGCTCTAGGCTTGCCCAAGTGTTCATGTTTTATTTGTGGGATCATAATGTCAGCCAGAACAGTTGTAAATGCTAGGAGCAGAATCTCTTTCTTTTCTTTCTGTCTTTCTTTCTCTTTCCTTTCTTTCTTTCTTTTCTTTCTGTCTGTCTTTCTTGTCTTTATTTCTTTCTGTCTTTCTGTCTCTCTCCTCTCCCTTTTTTTCTCTTTCTTTCTTTCTCTCTTTCTTTTCCCCCTCCCCCCCTTGATTAGTTCAAGGCATCTGGGGAAAACCAAAACAAAACACAGCGTGTTTAATTTCAGGTATCTTTCCGTGCTTAGGCAGAGGCAGTACGTGGGCTGAGTGATCGCCCAGCCTTATTTCTCGCTCTGAGAAGCCTCCGCTGCCCGGGACAGCTCCGGGCCTGCCCCGCCGTCGGTGGCTGCGCTGAGGCGGCTCCGGGAGGAGCGTGCTCCGCCGCCGGGGTGCCGGCCGGGACCGAGGGGTTCCTCGTTCCCCCTCAGGCAGGAGGGTGCTCCCCTCCTCACAGCAAGTGTCGCTGCGGCGGTGAGGTCAGCTCCCCGCTCCTCCCGGGGAAAGCGGGCCGGTGCTGGGGAGGCGGTTCTGGGGGTGGAGGTTCTGCCCTGCCGAGACGAGTGAAGCTCTCTCACAGCTCTTGTCCTGCCCTTCTCCCCCTCCCCGTGTGTTTCAGGACACGGAGGCGTGAATCAGCTGGGGGGTGTTTTTGTGAACGGCCGCCCTCTCCCAGACGTCGTTCGCCAGAGGATCGTGGAGCTCGCCCACCAAGGGGTCCGGCCGTGTGACATCTCCCGGCAGCTCCGCGTCAGCCACGGCTGTGTCAGCAAAATACTCGGCAGGTAAAGGGGGACGGCAGATCCTTCCGTGTCCGTCAGAAGTGTCGGTGCCAGCCCCAGAGCCAGAGGCTGCAGACAAGCGGGGGCAGGCGAGCAGCCCAGCGAGGGGAGCGGCTGCCCGAGGAGTCGTGTTTTGTGTGTGTGATGAGGAAAGAAACAGCCAATATCCGTAGGTCTTGTTAGCTCCTGTCACAGCTTCTAATTCTAATGCAAAGTGCAGAATGCCATGCGTATTTGCTGTATGTAGTGTATGTCCTGCACCTGTCTGCTCTGAACAGGAAGGGAAATCTGGGAGTCATATTCTGCAAAATGTGCAAAAAGTAGAAGTTGTGGAAATTACTTGTTTTGTTTCCTGAGTAGAACTCCTTTTAAACAGTATTACCATGATATATGTCATCAATATTGCGGCATGTGCATTCATGCAAGCTATTCTGCAATCTATCCCACTGTTTATAATCAAACATCTTTTTCCAGTCTTCTGCTGGATTAAGAGAGCACAGAACACCATGACTAACTAGTAACCATCCTAAAGATATTTTGGCTACTTTGGGAGTAACTCTCTGTTTGGCCAGGAGCTGCTTCAAACACTGTGGCAACAGGATATTAAACTCTGAATTAATATTATTTCCTGATTGCCGTTTAAAATTTGGTGTAGATTCAGGTGAAAAATGCCATGCTTGCTTTTTCCCTTTTTGATTTCTTGAACTTATGTGCAAACCTAAACCTAATTTGCGTAAATTACCATTTTTAAACGGTTTTGAACCCCAGGTATTCTTACAGATTTTGACAAGTTATATTAAGGGGATTTTTCTTTTTTACAAAGAATTTTTCTTTATGATCTGGAGAAGTTAATTACCGAGTTGTTTGTTGTGATTTCACAGTTAATTTCGTTGTTTAGCATTTTACTATTTTTGTTTGAAATTTTTTTTCCAGTTCCTTACAAACATAGCATAGCTGCAAAGAGGATTAAGGCATTTAATTGGTAGCAACACGCAGGGGATGTGTTGATCAATCAGTGGCTGTGTTAGTGTTCAGATCTGTCAGGATCACAGGTCCCAGTTTTGCAGTTCTGGTCGCTGTTTTCCACAGAACCATCTCACCTCTGCCTGCCCAAACTGGTGAGCAGCAGCTCCAGTGTCAGGGCTGAGTGTGTTCCTCCTTCACCTCTCATCCTTCCTCCCAGGGATGTGCCTCCCCTGCAGCCTACATGCACTTCTCCTGCTGGGGATTTGAGAGCACAAATGGCTTGAGCTGGTGTAGAGAGGAGAACTTTCCCTGGGCTTTGTACTGCCCACCACGGGCTGTTTCACTCAGGTACAGCTCCTGCTCCTGCCTGGCTGACATGGTTGGGCTGGTGATGCTCACTGTTGCATTGGAGCTGCCACCAGTTCCCATCAGCACCAGCACACAGCTTGGAAACAGGCAATTTATTTATCCACCAGGCAAAAGTCTGGTGGTTTTACTTTTGTCAGTTAGGTCTGCTGTTAGGTATATTTGCACTATGGAGTTCAGAGTGAGGTTCCAGAGCTCTGTCATTAAAGTTGTCAACAATAAATTGGAATTTCATAGCTCATTATTTTCTTAACTAATAATTACAGTGGGTGAAATGTCTCTGTAATTGCATCTCTGTGTGTATATGTCTCCTCGTATGTGTGCATGTGTGTGAAAAGTGGGAATCCTTATGATAAATCCTTGCATTTGGAATTTTATCATCAGAAATTTTCAGTACTAGATGCAGTTTTAAAAATCCATCCAGAGGCAGGTAGCCAGCTGTTGCAGGGCAGGTGAAGCTCCTAACCCTCAGAGGAGGGTGCTGGGGGGTGCCCACCCTACACCTGCCTTTGCAGCTCTCTGGAGCAAAAAGCCCTGACCTGATGCACATGGAATAGTGCTGGCTGCAGCAATCCCTGCCTTTAAAATGGAGATGGGAGTCAGAAAGGCTGGAGCCATGCAGCTGCAGGCTTTGTGACTGTGTGATTTAATGCAACACAACATGACTGCGCCCAGATTCATTGCCGAGGGAGAGGAGGGGTGTCTGTGACAGGGCAGGGTGAGGACTGTCCCCACGTGTCCCCAGGGTGGTGTCCTCCCCCGAGAGCAGGGAGGGATCTGGGCTCAATCCTGCAGCTCCCTTTGGGGTGAGCCTTCCCTGGGCTCCTCTGTGCCTGGGCCATGGCAGCGGGCAGGTGGGCAGAGCTCAGAGGCTCAGAGGGGAGAGGTCTGGCTGCTCTGAAGAACCAGAGCAGCTCATCACAGCTGCAGCACTGTGGTGGCAAGCCTCTCTGGCTTTCCTGCGTGGGATCAGCCACGGGAAAGCCGTGGCTGGTCTGCACAGGCACAGCATCCTGTGCTGTTGGGAGTGCTCCTCTTGGCCAGGCTGTCCTGGCCTGCAGGGCACTGACCCTGGCACTGCTGCGACAAAGCACTAAGAAACATTTGTGAAATCCACAATTTTTACTAGATCTAAGGAAATTGTGACTTGTTGTCTGGTAGCATCTGCAGTGTTGCCTGGCTGTGTTCTGCATCCTCCTTAAAGAAGTGGTGCCAGCAAACTCAGCCTCAAGGTTTTGAGGCTAGAAGTGCAAGATTTTAGGTTTATGGGCCGTGTTTGCCGTTGTTTTGTCATGTCCTCATGGAAGTGCAAGGGGAACTTAATTTTTCCCCTCTGCCTTAAAGCTCACAGCATTTAGGAGCAGAAGGAGGGTTAATCCATCTCTAACACTCAACACTTGCCATTACTGATATTGCATAAATGGCTTATGGAGGCTGGTAGCCCTGAGTCAACATTTGCACACAGAGTATCTCAGAACATGTATGAACAATTTGGTGTCAGTCTCTTTAAAGGAACTTTAGGCCCTGCACACAGAGCTCTCCCAGAAACACTGAGAACAGGTAGCCAGGCAAAAATTGGATGAACATGATTGCATGTTTCAGGGAGGCAGGGAGGCAGACTTTGGCTGTTGGAGGCTGTTTGTGCTCTGCTCAGGCTCAAAAGATGGGAAAAATGGTTTCCTTTCTTTTGTATAATGGTTATGTCAGATAGTTGCAGGGAAAATACATTAATAAGCAGTCTTATCTTCCTGCTTGTGAGTTTTTTCTGAGCTAGGAAGGGGGGCACAGAGCAGTGAGCAGTTGTGATTGAGCTGCTGCAAGTGCAGCTCGGTGGGCACCTGGGTGAGAGGCTGCTGCAGGATTAGGGCAGCCGGGGTGGCAGCCTATTAGTTGGGGTCTGTTTTTCATCTGGTCATGTGAAAATTCACAAGATGCAAATAAGTTCAGGGCTGTGAGAGAGCCTCCTGTGTGGAACGCCCTGACTGCAGCCTGGAGGAGCAGAGTCTCATTCCTGGTCTCTGTTCTGGCCCTCGGCACGTGAGATGTGACTTCTGCTCTCACAGCACGGCCCAGCCTGCTCTAAAGGGGGAGCCTGGCAGGGCCCGGGGATCTCAGCTGCCCTGTGTTATGGCAGAGCTACCAAAAGCAGTTGGTCTTGTGTGATGTACGTGTGGAAAATCGGCCAGATTTATATTGCTTTAGGGATCTCATTCTCCACCAGCCCTTCTGTGACCAGGGCTGGTCACAGAAACCAGCCCTGCCTCAGCTGGACCCCTCCGGAGCATGAGCAGCTCCCTTTCCCTCAAAATTTGTCATTGGAGCTACTGAGAACTTAGTGATGAAAGCAATACATTTTGAAAAATACGAACTATTAAAACCATAATATGCATTATAAAATCGTAAAACAGGAAAAAGATGTGCTGGCGTATTTATTCCAGAGGTGCAAATAAAATACAATATCTAGCCTCATTTCACTTTGAATCATAACAAGCTGTGGATGTTAATGACAGCATTTCTGTAGAAACAGTAATTTGCTACAAAAGAGTCCACTGCAAAAAGTGGTCTTTGCTGTGATTTGTTTCTATTATTGCCAGTACTGCTGATTAATAACACACATTTTCAGTTAATTTTGGATCTCAGCATGCCCTTTAATCTTGCATTGTTTCTTTTGTCTTGCTATTACAGAAAAATATATATTGTATCCTGAGGCCCAATTCCAATTACTATAAGTTAATCTATTAGGTGATGAAGAACCACACAGGCAGGAAATGTGTGTGTGAAAGTGAAGATGTATCTCAGGATTTGCTGGGGTTTGGTTACCTTGAAATGATGTTCTCTATGAATCTCAGAGCATGTTCTCTGTCTGTGTGTGATAACCAAAGCTTTGTTTTGGATGTTGTCCCAGGTATTATGAAACTGGGAGTATTAAGCCTGGAGTGATTGGAGGATCAAAACCAAAGGTCGCCACACCCAAAGTCGTTGAAAAAATTGCAGAGTACAAACGCCAAAATCCCACCATGTTTGCCTGGGAGATCAGGGACAGACTCCTTGCTGAGCGAGTGTGTGACAACGACACCGTGCCCAGTGTCAGCTCCATTAACAGGTAAAGCTGGCGGGGCTCTGGGGTGGGATGCTCCGTGGAGCACTGCCACCATGGCTTTGTCTTTTGGCAGTGCTGGGTGTTGGGGCTGTTGGTGAGAAAAGCAGCTTCACCTGTTTCCTAGGGCACCTGGGCCTGGGAGCAGCTGCGGGCTGACCTGGTGGCTGAAGCACCACGGATGATGAGGGTTTCCTGGGAGTGGGCAGGTTCTTGGCTTCTTTTCCATCCTTTCCCCTGTCTCTGAGTTGGAGGTCCTTGCTGGGAATGACCCTGTGTGTTTGCTACGGGCAAAGCCCCTGCTCTGCTCTGTGGGGTGAGGCTTCAGGGGGACAGGCTTTGCCTGGCAGGAAGCTCAGACCATTGGGCAGGGTGGCAGTCATCTGGGTAAGAGAGGGACCCAAGGCAGGGGTCTGAGGCACCATTTTGTCACCTGACACCCGACTGGTGCTGCTGACAGTGGCCCAGGCCTGTGTTCAGCGTGAACATTGGTGGGGGAGTTTGGTCGGTAGTGTCTGAGGGCCTCCACTGTCAGCTTTTTGCATTGGGGAACTTAAGTGGCCTGGATTGCCCCTGAAAGTGCAGGGGAATCTCATTTGGAGACTGAGTCCCGTGTTTGGGTGCTTTGCCATGGCTTTGCAAGCCAGGGCTGGGCCCATCGAAGGCTGGTTGGGGGCTCTGACTGCTGCCTTGTCCATGGCACCTTCTGTGGCCACGGTCTCCTCCTGAGTCAAGTCATGTCTAGGGCTGGAAAAACCCAGGGAAATACTGCGTGACATCTCCAGCCCTGCCTGAGCAACAGTAAGAGCTGGATACTTGAGCAGCAGAGCTTTTGGGCACCCACGGCCCTGCCAGCAGGGTTTGTCAGTTTGTTTTTCACTCTGTTCTGGGCTTCCTCCTCACCACGCCGGTGAGATGATTTTCACTTGTGCAACTGCATGCAAATTCCTTGAATGCAGCTCGCTATAAAATCTCTCATTTGCGTCCAGACGTGAAATAAATTGATGCAATATTCTTTTATTGGCTATCCCAATCTGATTTGCATTCATGGAGCTGCTGCTTGAGTAGCCCGAGTGGCTTCCCCAGCGTTAGGGGAGAGTGCAGCCTCTGCCCTGATGGGCTCAGTGTCGAGTCATGTGTGGGTGGAATTAAAAGGAAAAATGGGTCAGTTCAGTGCAGCCTCTGCTGCTGGGGAGCCCCTGCCTTGGAGGATCCAGAGCATCATGCAGTAACTCTGTGGGCATAGTGCCTTCAGTTTAAAGAGGGTTTGAGAAATATTACAGGCACCAGGAAAACCAAAGGAAAATATCAAATACCTAAGGAAAAGCTCTGCTTCCAATAATGTCAATGAGTCAAGACAGCAGCATGGCTGTTAGAAGCAGCCCTCTGCCTGTGTAGGAGACTGTCGCATGTCTTCCAAAAAACTACCAAGAAAGGCAGTCACAGCTCTAGGTAAAAGGGAGATTTAAGTAGCTTCCAGTCATATTTGAGCCAGTTTCCATGTTCCTCTTGCTGCGTCCTTGTGTGCTTCCACACTCATAATGCCCATACCCTGCTGCCCTTGTGTCAGAACCCAGTCCATGATCTGATGTCACCGGCACGTTTTAGGAAAAATCCTTTCCTTAGGGTTTTTCCCTCCTGGGAAGCTGAGAGGCCTCAGGAACAAACTGTAAACAATGATTACCTGCTGCTGTGGAATGCAACAGGGGAATCTGTGATTGGTCTCACCTGGTTGTTTTTAATTAAGGGCCAATCACAGATCACCTGTGCAGACTGTCTCGGTCCGAGACAAGCCTTTGTTATTCATTCTTTTTCTGTTCTTAGCTTAGCCTTCTGATGAAATCCCTTCTTCTGTTCTTTTAGTATAGTTTTAATATATTTTCTATCATAAAATAATAAACCTAGCTTGCTGATACATGGAGTCAGCTTTCTCGTCTCTTCCCTCATCCTGGGACCCTCGTGGACAATACTACAATCTGCCACCAAGTTTTGGCTGTAAATCTAATTCTTTCTCATCTGCTTGTGACTCTGGCTAAGATCTTCTCCTTTTCTCAAAGGTTTGCAATCCCTTTTAAGAAATGCATGCAATCTGTTTGAGTCAATCTGTTTACCCAGAGAATTGTTTTTGCCAGCTTAGGTGAAAACCCAGACTGAACAATAATGTGACAGAGAACCTGGAATTTACATCAAAACACTTGGCTTTAATGCTAAATCCTACAGTTCCAGCAGTCTGTGGGGTTTATCCTCATATTTAACACTGAGTGTGTACCTTGGGGCTTTGCTGGTGGGAAAGGCTGCAGCCCTGGCCCCCGACCCTTGTTCAGCACTGAGGTACAAACGAGGGGCTGCCGGGCCAGCACAAACCCGAGCCTTGGTCTGCTGAGTGCTTCCTGCCCTGCTGCAGCTGCACTTCTGCACGGGCAGGATGGAGGCCCTGCTCTGCCTCTCTGTGCCTGTCCCCACGGGGTGGGTGTGCTCTCTGTGCCTGTCCCCATGGCTCTCTGTCCCTGTCCCCACGGGGTGGGTGTGCTGTCTGTCCCTGTCCCCATGGCTCTCTGTGCCTGTCCCCATGGTACGGGTGTGCTCTCTGTCCCTGTCCCCATGGCTCTCTGTGCCTGTCCCCATGGTATGGGTGTGCTCTCTGTGCCTGTCCCCATGGCTCTCTGTGCCTGTCCCCATGGCTCTCTGTGCCTGTCCCCATGGTATGGGTGTGCTCTCTGTGCCTGTCCCCATGGCTCTCTGTGCCTGTCCCCATGGTATGGGTGTGCTCTCTGTCCCTGTCCCCATGGCTCTCTGTCCCTGTCCCCACGGTGTGGGTGTGCTCTCTGTCCCTGTCCCCATGGCTCTCTGTCCCTGTCCCCATGGCTCTCTGTCCCTGTCCCCACGGTGTGGGTGTGCTCTCTGTCCCTGTCCCCATGGCTCTCTGTCCCTGTCCCCATGGTGTGGGTGTGCTCTCTGTGCCTGTCCCCATGGCTCTCTGTCCCTGTCCCCACGGTGTGGGTGTGCTCTCTGTCCCTGTCCCCATGGCTCTCTGTCCCTGTCCCCTCGGGGCTGGGGCTCCATTGTTCCCTCCCACGGTGCTGATGCTGCTCCTGTGGAACATTGGGCTGGATGGGGATGGACTCCTGCAGCTCATCTCTGCTATTGAGGGGCCTTTCAGCAGACAAGTTTGAGCTGCTCTATGTAGGAGTGAATAATAATAATTATTATTTATTAATAACATTAATTTTAATAATAGGCTACTCTTCCATAGCAGAAGCAAGTCTGCGTGGTTAAGACTTAATTAATCATTGTGATTAGCTTTGCTCAAATCAGCTGAGAGCTGTCCAGCTGCTTTCAAGTGCTCCAGTCTCATTCCTCCAGAGATAAAGACGTTTATGTGTCAGAAGGCCCTGGACACCCTTTCTTCACCATGACAGTGCTGTGCAGTGGGCTGTTTGGCCGTGCAGGGTCTGTCTCCTTGGCTGTGCTCCCCCACCAAAGCTGCTGTCCCAGCTGTTCTGCCCCTCTCACTGGGCTGGCTGCTCTGGGTCTGTTGCTCTAACCCATCTCCTGGGTATGCCTGGCACCCAGCAGCTCCACTCGGGGGCTGGCAGCTGAAAGATGGCTTGTGGACACGCCAGACCTCTGCAGCCTCCAAGGAATGGCAGGGAAAGGGGATGGCAGTGCATCCTTTAGTGGGGTGGAGCTGGGTGTCACCAGTGGTGGTCCCTGGGCCTGCTTAGGGGGGCTGCCAGCAAGGAGCTGCTGTGAATTCCTGCAGGTTCACCCCCCAGCCCACTCCACCCGACAGCTCTCCTCCTCTCCTCTCCTTCAAATTCCTGGCAGGCAGGAATGGAGGGGAGTTTGTCAGGCGCAGGGAGGGGAGGCGTTCCCTCTGGCATTGCTGCTGTGACAGTGCCTGGGGCTGGGGAGTGCATGGTTCCTCCCAGCCTGTTCCAGTTCTGCCGCAGCCCGAGGCAGAGCTGTGTGATCTCCAGAGGTATTTTTGACCCTGTCTGTCCTTTCTTCATAGCACACGGGCAGGTAAATAATGTGTGTAGCATCTCCCCAGAATCTCCCCTCGCAGCAGGACCCTCTGTCCTGCACACCACACGTGCCTTCTGCTTTACCTCTGACTCTGAATTTTTTCTTGCTGATGTCGCTATCAATCAGAGTAGTGACTCATGTACCCAGTGATGGTAAATGCAGTCATTCAGCTTTTAAGATTAGCATTTATACCAACACTTAAAAAAAAATAAATTTGTCTGAGCTGATCGTTTCCCAAGGTGTCCAACCCCTCTAGCCATGTGAGTGTGCCCTAGGAGCAGCCTTGCAAACGTGTCCCAGCGCCCAGGAGTGCAGACCACAGCCTGCTGGGGCTTTGGGCTCCCTGCCGAGGGTGTGCTGGCCTGCTGGCTGCCCAGACAGCTGTGGGTTTCTCTTTCCTGGGCTCTGAGGACTGGGTCCTCAAAGCCACCAAAACGCCAAAGTCAGAAGCGTGCTGAGAGCCATGAGGAGCAATCTGTCTGGTTGCTCTGGGATGGCCTTGCCTGAGCAGGGAGGTTGGACAGATGACCTGCTGTCAGCTGTTGTCTCTTCCAGCCCGAAGCATTCTGTGATTCTGTGGCTGTGGAATGTCCCCCTGATGGCTCGAATGGCAGGGGCTGGGGCACACGTGTGCTCCTGGGTCCACCTGCCAAACTTTGGTCTTGCAGGGAATGATGAGGGGAGCACATGCAGAAAGGCATTTTTTGTATTGGTGTAGGTGTCTGCACTGGAAAAATGGTGTCTAATGCCTCCTGCCATGGCGTGCCTAATGCTAGCTAAGTGGTCATGTTTTTCCATCCCTCACAGGATCATAAGGACCAAGGTGCAGCAGCCACCCAATCAGCAGGTCCCTGCTTCCAGTCACAGCATAGGTAAGGAAAACTTTTTTAAAAATACATTAAAAAAAAAAATGGATTACAAATATTCTGAAGAACTTTTAATCATTCTTATGGACAGATAATTCTGCATAAAACACTTCAGCACACGTGCTAATGTGCCTTCTTTGTCATTCTCCAAGGGCTGAACATAGTAAATGAATTTTATAAATACTGCTAAAAGGTTTTGAATTTTACTGATTATTATGATAAATAGCTTTCACCATGAGACAGAAAATTGAAATCTAAACCAAAAAAACCCTACTAATAGGGGTCTATAGAATGTCAGATAATTAAAGTAATAAATCAAGAAAGGGATACTTATTCATAACATTTTCTGCATCATTAGTCAGTAAGTAGTTTTGAATGTGTTTTTTCCATCTATCAACCATCCCTTCCATAGTTCTTTGTGCACTTGCAGTCTTGAGTGAAGAGGTAGCAAAACTTTCTGAAACTTTTAATTCAGCCTCAGAACAGTGATGCTGCAGCCTGAGGGAGGTGATGCTGGTGGAGGGTGACCCAGAGGAGACCCCCAGGCTGCTGAGACACCCTCAGGCCTTCTCGTGGCTGGGTGTCTCTCTGAGGGGAGTGGGTGTTTCTGAGCTGCAATGCAGCAGGGATGGAGGGGCTCAGCCCTGCTCTCTTCTTGTCCCTGTTCCATCAAACCCTTCAGGGCACTGGTCAGCCCTTGCTTCAGAGCAGCTGGTGGGGGGCCCTGGTTTCTCTCTGCCTTTATGTTGTCGCCTGTGATATGGTGAAATGCTTGCTGCTTCTCTCTTGGCGAGGGTGTGCTGGCACTGGGAAAAAGGGGGTGGAGGTGCAGAGCAGCCTGCACTTTCTCAGCTGGTCAGAGGAGTCACCCTGTTGACCCTGCGCCCTTAGCCTTTCTCTCCAGAAAATGCCAAAACAATCCTGGGGAAGAAAAGCTCCCTTTATCTCACTGTGGTGGCTTAAGTGCTTTCTCTTCTTGAAAAAGCCAAGAACAGAGAAGAAAAATCTTGTTTCTCGGGGCTTGGAGTTGATAGAGGGAGCATGGATTCCTGACATGGGTTTGCTCCGTGTGAGTCGTGTCTGGGGGTCTTTGGTGTGATCCCACGTGTGCATCCCCCCATCCTGTCCTTGGGGTCTGTGTGGTGATTTCTAGGCTGTAGGGACCTGGCAGGAGAGGCTCAGCCTGTAAGCTGATGGAGGTGATGGTGGTGCTCCCTCCTCTGCCTGCTCCTGTGAAGCCTGGACACCCCCAGCGTCACAAGGGCAGTGTTTGCTGTGCAGTCTGGCACATCCACACTGCCCTTGCTGGACACAAGCACTACCCTTTTCTGAGGGCTCTTTCAAAGCACAATGGATTTGGGTCGTTTTTCTGGAACCTCAGGGTCTTTCAGCCACCCATCCCTAGGCAGCTGCAGCTGTGCAAGGTCTCCATGGCCAGAGGCAGGTGGTGTGGTCTGACAGGATGCAGACAGCACAGTGCAGCAAGTGCAGGGTGCCCTGCTCCCAGGAGCTGCCTGTCCCGGGTACCCTCTTGTGGCAGCTCCTCTCTCTGCATGACTGCTCCCAGCCAGCTCTGCCCACCTTGCTGGGCTGCTGGGTCCCTGGAGGGCCTCTGCTGTCCCAGCTTTTCTACCGAGCCTTCTGTGAGACTGACTGCTAAGGAAAAGCATCTCCTGACCCTCAGCACACACACCCAACCCCTTGTGGTGGGGGCAAGGGCTGGCCATGCCTCTCCTCCCCCCTGCACGGGGCTTAGTGGCTTGCTGCTGGAGTGGACTGGGCATGGCTAGGGTGGGTAAGGGCTCTTCCTGAGCTGGAGGGGCCACGGTGGCCAGCTGAGCCCCAGCCCACCAACCTCATGCCATGGGGGCCAGTGGGTTTGTGTGAGCTGCTGACTGACTGCCTGTCCTTGCCTTGCAGCCTCCACAGGATCAGTCACCCAGGTGTCCTCTGTCAGCACTGACTCTGCTGGCTCGTCCTACTCCATCAGTGGGATCCTGGGCATCGCCTCCCCCGGCGCCGAGAGCAACAAGCGCAAGCGGGACGAAGGTAGCGGGGGCTGGTTTTGGGGGAGTGCCTGCCTGGGGCACCCCGAGGGCTGGGGCAGGGCTGCGTGCTGTGTGCCTGTGCTGTGATGGAGCTGGGGACATCCCCTGCAGGGCCGTTTGGCTCTGCTGCAGCAGGACTTTGCCAAGGTCGCAGAGAAGCCAGGGACCGCCCCAGTGACCCAGGGGCCAGGAGCAGGGGCTTCTCCAGGGGTTTTGGAAAGCTATGGAACTGTGTCAGTTTGGAGCCAGGCCTTCCTCCACACCGTGTTGATTCTGTGGCCACCTGAAATAGGAAACATATGCAAAGTGACAGAAAATGAACTGTGTAGACATCTGCTGCTTCTCTCAGGACTGCTTCACCAGGGACATTTGTCAGTCTTGAAGGGTAGAAGTGAGTACAGTCCAGTTGGGGTTGGATATTTTTGATAGACTCCTCAGACCCACAGAGTGTATGGTCCTGTTTTGTTCTGCATCCTCCTGAAAACAATGTTTTGGAGAGAAAGGAACCAGAGGTGGAGTGGAAGGGACAAGAGGAGAAGTTCTCTGCTGGTGTCTTTTTAAAGTACCTTTAGTTTAGTTTCATTTTGGAAGTACCTACATAGAGGTCCATGGCTGTGGACACAGTTTGTATAGCAGAGGGGACACCAGAACTGCAGTGGGGCTTTTTCAGCTGGGGATGCATGTGGAGGAGGGTTGACTGCCTTTCCTGCTCAATCAGCCTCCTGCCTCTTGCTGAGGAACCTCCATGTTTCCTCAGCTGGTGCTGCTGGTGCCCTGCAAGCAGTGCAGGTCCAGGTCCCTGCACTGCCCCCTGTCCCATGTGCCCAAACCCTCCTGGAGGGAGGGGGTGGTGGGGGTAGGCTGAAGCTGTAGTGGCACCCCCAGCCCACCCCCATCCCCTGGGGGAGACACAGCTAAAATCAGCAGCCTGGTGCCTGTACAAACAGGGTCACGGACCCGTGCATCCTTTAGTGGAAACACATGATCAGGTGCAGAGTAGACCCAGATTTACTGAACTGGGAGAAAAACTGCAAGAGGCTGGGGGGCCAATTTCAGCCACGTGGGAGCTAATTTGATGGTGGAAGTATAAAGCTCTTTGTGCTCAGGTTCTTGCTAAATATACCATTGTTACTTAACTCTGTGATTATACACCTGCTTTTATTTTTCCAAATCCAGGTTATAAATGCATAGTTAAATATATGCATTAAAGCAGGTAGGGTAGAAGTTTTATGTTTTATCAGCCAGGTCGGAGACAGGCTGTCTGTATTGATACCACGTGGCTCCTGAGCCACAGAACCATTTTTGGGTGCCTGTCAGAATGCACTGCTTTAACTGCAGAGAAAAGGATTAAGTGTTTCCTTGAAAAGCAAAAGCAGTTCCAGAAGTCGAGCTGAGAACCTTCTCAGCTTTTTCCAGTTCACGTTCAGAAATGTGCATGTGATTGCTAAAGCAAGCCCCATCAGCTTGGCAGGATGAGTCATGGGGTTTGAGCTCCTGGGCTGGACCATTGTGCTGTCCTCAGCAGGCTGCTTGAGCTGCTTCTGTAACAGGCTCAGGGCTGCAGGTTTGGAGAGGCACAGTCAGGTACTCCAACCTCTTTGTCTGTCAGGGGGGAGCCCCAGGAGCATCCATAGCACCCTCCCTGCCCTGCTTACCACGAGGTCCTTCTGGATGGTCTGAGTGGGGGCACTGTGCTCGAGGAGGAGTCCCAAGGCTCTGTCCCTGCTACGCGTTCCTCTGATATACAGAGGAGAAGCATGCCACCTGATTTTGGCCTGTGTGAGGATGGGGGTGCCCAGGAGTGGCTACTTGAGCCATTTCCCGGCTTTGGGGAGCCCCTCCCATTGTGTCCTTTGTCTGTAGCTGCTGGAAGGTGAGTGCCTGCTGCTCTGCCTCCCTGCACTCGTCTCCTGGAGCCACTGGCTGTGCAGGGCTGTACAGATGTCCTGGTTGCCCTCGGCCTGGGGGTGAGGTGAGAGGGACTTGCCCTTCCAGCTGCACTGAGCACTTGATATAATTCAGTAATCAGTTTTGTTCTCCTCACTCTTGACATTTTATTAGCAGATGTCACCAGTATTTAACCCAGTGGGGAGCTTGCTGGGTAGCAACAGGGGCAAACCAAATCAGACAGTCTTTATTGGTTTTTATAGCTGAAGGTGTCATTTTTTTCCCCTCTTGTAATATGGACTTGGAGCAGATGTGCCTTGGTGGGGGATCAGTGGCTTTCACTTTTGGTTAAAGGACATGCTGCTGGAGGCTGGCATGAGGAGCAGGCTGTCCTGCAGTGAGACACAGGCAGCTGCTGCAGCCTCAGCAGTGGAGGATGCCAGGCAGCCACCTTGCTGCTCTGCCTGCAGATTGCCTCCTCAGGTGCAGTGGTGGCAGGTTTGCCCAGCCCTACATCTCAGGGAGGGTTGTAGAGGTGCAGATGGGCCCAGAGTGACCTTGAGGGGGTGCCTGCTCTCCTCGGGGTCTGTTTTAGGGCACCAGGACCCCAGGTCAGAGCAAGCTGAGTGCTCCAGGCAGTGCTGACAGCCAGCCCGGGTGTGGGGGCTGGTTTCACTGCACCAGCAGCAGCTGGTTGGGGGAGCAGTGCTGATTTCATGATGGACACCTGGTGTATTTTGTGCTGGGCATCTCCTGTCTGAAAGAGCTTTCTGAAGTGGGATCAAACAATCCTTATTGAGCACTGAGAAAAGAGCAAAAGACACTTTAGTCCACAGGTGCATAGGAGGCTGGGGTCAGGACATGTTCTGGGGACAGGAGAGGTTGCTGGGCCGTAAGTGTCCAGAGGATTCACTGAGGATGATGGGGGAGGAAGGCAGAGCCCAGCTCTCCTTCTCCCTTCACTCCTCCCTTTGCTAGCCCTGGTCTCCATCCTGCAGAGCTGTGCAGCTGTGGAAGAGGTGTCAGAAGGGCTTCTGCCCAAGAGTAAGCACAACAGTGTTTGTGCCATGCCAGCTGAGAGGGATGCTGCACCAGGAATGCAGGCCTGAGGCATGGGATGTGCTTCTCACCTGGATCTCCTTGTGTGCTGGGCCTGCCTCAGTGGGAGAGTGGCACCCCTCCAGCCAAGGACTCTGGCACCTCAGAGAGCCTGTGCTCTGGGGGAATCATGCTGTGCCTGCTGCTGCTTGCCAGGAGTGTTCACAGGGCAAGGGGAGGCTGTGGGGGTGATGCTGGCACCTACATGCTGGAAGTAGGGCTCTGTTGTGCCCCTAACAATACCTGTATGCTGTTAAAATACAGACTGTCAATGGGCACAAGTGTCATGTGGCTCATCCTGCTATGGCTAAAACCATAGAATACCCTGAGCTGAAAGGGACCCACAAGGATCACCAAAGTCCCTCTCGTGGGAAAAAAGAAGCACAAAACCAAAACCCCACTCCAGGGCTGTCACAGCCCTGGCCCAATGCTGGGGTGTGCAAGCTGGCACCTTCCAGCCTGTGGCAGGTGATGCAGGGGGTGGCACAGAGGGGCCACTCACTGCTCCGCTCAGGGGCAGCCAAGGTGGCACGGAGGGAAATCAGTTTCCTCACAAGGACCTGGGCTGTGCTAGACCACTTGGGCTGTGTGCTTCTCTTTATAAAAGCAGCTGATTGAAAAGGCTCTGTGCAACCATTAGCCTGGTCTGCCCAAGTTCAGCAGGACACCTCAGCAAAGTGCCACACAGGGAGCGAGTGTCTGCAGGAGAGGTTAGGCAGATATAGATAGATGCAGCAAAGAGCTGCAGAGAATCTAAAAATCAGTCTTAACAGAGACTTCCCAGCAGTGGAGGAGTTTGGGGAACTGAAAGCAGTGTTGCAGGAAACTTCCACTTGTACCAGTTGTTTTGTTTTGTTTCCATTCTCAGCCGCTATAATCCAACATTGCTGTCAGCATCTGGAGTGATGATGTAAGTGCTGGTGCTTTCTTCCCTTGACTGAACTCTTTGAGAAATGCCTTTAGTCGCAGATAAGGTGTGCTCCCAGGTGTTTGGGTCACAGCCTCCTGTCTGAGAGAGCAGGCCTCCAAGAGGGGCTGGGACACTAACAGAAATGAGAAGGAAATGAGAAGGGTTCCACACGACGGTGGACTGTGCACAAAGGATGACACACAATGTCTGTAAGACACTGCAGAACCTTCCCCTTCTGCAGTCACTGTGTTTTCATGAAGGGATGCCCTGGGTTGGGCATGGCTGGGTGTCCAAGCAGGCCAGGCCAGTGCATGGAAGCTGGCAGGGATATTTCCAATGACAGCAACACCACGGCCACTGTGGACATCAGCTGGAGAAGTGCTTGGCAGTGACAAAGGTGCACAAGAGCTCACCAAGTCAGTGACATGTCAGTGATAGACAGAGAAAAGCAAAGCATACCACTCAGCCTGAGTGTTTCTGTATTTTGTGTCTTTCCTCCATAACAGAGCCCATGAGCTATGTTTTCCCAGGGGGACAGCAATAAGAAAATACACTCACATCTAGGCAGAGGTTTGAAGGGCTGTGAGCACAAATGTCTTGGAGACTGCTTGGGAGGGTCAGTGGCCTCCAAAGAGAGCCTAACCTGGAGTAAGTGCTGCCACGTTCTTCTGTCATCTCCTCTTGTGGTCAAGCGACAATGTGCCAAGGAATCAACTCTAGGAGGCTTCTGGAAAGGCTTGCAGAGTATTTTTTCTGCCTTTGCCTGAAGTCCACTTCTTTAAAAGTTGAACACTTTGAGCTCTAAGCTTTTCCCAGAACAGTCAGGTGTGATATCCTCATCTCTGTTCCTGTCTGCAGTTGTGCCATGACTTGCAGTGGGTACATGTGACAGTGTTCAGGGGCACTCTGCTGCTCCCCCTCCTTTTGCTGGACACAAACATTTGTCTGTTCTGCCCACTGGGTCCCAGTGTCCTGTCTGTGACAGCAGAGAGCTTCCCCCTCATCACCGAGCTCTGTGCCATGGCAGAGCCCTGGGTGGTGGGAGCTGTGCCAGCCTGCAGCTCCCTGCACGGCCCAGGGCTGTGAGCCAGCCATGAAGTCAGTCAGGAGTGTGTAAGTGTCCCTTTCCAGCCGTGGCTTTCCAAATTTTCATAAAGGTAAAGTAGATCTTACTGCAGGTACCCTGGCAATAGAAATACTGCTCGTTCAGATACCAGAATATTTGGTCTCTGGGGGCTGAAGGCAGGACTTCTGTCTCCACTCAGACACCCCTCTTCCTGGCAGTCCGTGCTGCCTCTGTGTGTGCTCCCTGCTCATCCCAGGACACCTCTGGCGAACATCTGCTCTGGTGCAAAAGCCCTGTCCCCTCCTGAGAAGGGACGGCTTCTCTGCCCACCCAGGATTTACTCTTTGTGGTTCCTTGAGTTGGTTTAGGCATTTTTGGCTTGGGGTGCTGGGGCATCCCTCCTGGGGGGCCTTGCTGGATGAGGGGTCATGCTGCTGGCCTGGGAGTGTGGATGGTGGCAGAGCCCACAGGGGTGTCTGCACTGCCTGCCCACGCACTCAGCAGCCACAGGTGATGGAGTTCAGTGCACAGATTAGCCACTGATGAGGTCCAGTGTTGACACAAGTCCCTATTACACGGCTCACTTCAGACAGGGACCAGAGCCTGAGGGTGTTGGGGACTGGTGGGATACTGCCCAGGACTTTCTTGGGGTCTTCTGCACCATGCAAGTGATGTGCAAAGGACCAGACCCTTTGGGAATCCTAACTGCAAGGGAGACAGTTAAAAGCAGACAAACACTGAGTGGAAAAATGCAGGAGGTTATGGAAAGAAAAAAACACCTGCCAATAGAAACTCCAGATTTATTATGTCAAAAGACTTAAGTGTCAGTCTGGGCAGTGGTGAGTAGGAAGGGACACACGAGAGACTTCCCCAAGGGAATGGGAAGGGGCTGGCCCTGCCTCCTGGCTCTGTGGCACACTGGGGAGACGCCCACGTGGAGCCCCTGGGATGCAGAGTCCCACTGCTGGGTCAGCAAAAGAGGTAGCTGAAAAGAGGCAGTGGGAAAACACATAAAATTCAGAAAACGCCTTCTGTACTGCAGTCAGGTTAAACAAGTGCAGACATCCAAGCCCGCACAAAGGTGAAAGAGAAAGAAACACCCTCCAGAGTCCTCAGGAAGTGCTGGGGTTCACTCTAATGACTTCTGGCCCCACTTCAGCAGCACTTACTCTCTGGAGCTGTCTTTACCCCAAGGAATAAGTCCAGGGACTACAGTGAGATGAAGCTTCTGAAGGGTATGAGGTTTGCAGGGCTGGCAAGTACTGATCTGAATTTCTCCTGCTGATGTAGACTGTCCTTTGCCTTCAGGGTTCCATTCTTGGGGTTGCACAGTGGCTTGGGCTATTTGTCCCATTATTTCTTTATTTCCTCAGAAGAAATGGTTTTCCCTCACCACACAGACCCTGACATCATTTTAAATAAGGTTTGATGTGGGCTTTGCTATTACGTTGCAATGATGGCTTCATCTATGTTATATCCATAGCAATCTACTTTTGGGGCAAGTTTTATTTCTTTTTTTAACATTTCATTGGTAGCTCATTTTTCAGTTCTTGGACATAATTTCTGAGAAGTCTTGTGGTTTTCTTTCAGTTTTTGCATTGGCTTTTTGTGTACCTTACATGGTCCATCCTGAGTGTGCTGACACGGCAGCAGGCTCTGGCCACGCTGATTTGACACCAGCAGTGACAGTGTCACACATAGATGCTTGTGGATGTCTGAAGGAGGAGTTTAATTTAAGAATTAAGCCCTTGAGTGTTCCAGGAACCACCCTGCATCTGGGGTCTCACTGATGCTGATCCAGCCATCCCAGACATTAACAGGACCAGCTCAGCTGGCACCGGTTTTCTCCTTGAAATTTCATTCCTCATGAAATTCTAGGGGGAAAAAAAAATAAATATAGGTCAGCTCAGATCTCCAGAAAAGCAGCATTAAAATAATGCTGTCTCAGTTTCTGAGAAAGTTCTGCATGTCTAAATTCACAGAAATGAAGCAAAAAGCCACTTCAGCCTCCAAATGGAGCTGTTGTGATGTTTGAGAGCAAAGTGTTTGCCTGAGCTGTGCTCAGGCAGGACAGAATTCTGGGGAGGGAAATTCCAGGCTCTGCCAAGCCAGCTGATAGAGCCTGTGGGCTGAGACCCTCCTCGTGCAGCCTTCAGTTCTGTCAGACAGGGAGGCATCCGAGTTCCTCACTGTCAGTGTGAGTCCCAGCTCCCTTGAGACGCCCTGGCAGGCTGGGCGCGGGGTTTGCCTGCTCCCTGAGCTCCGGGGCTCTGCTGCCTCTGTGGGATCCCTGTGCACATGGCCACGGCCGGCTGCAGGGCAGTGCCTGCTGGGCAGCTGTGTCCTGGTGAGGGTGTCCCCGTGCCTCGTGTCTGAGGGGTTTGAGGGATGGGCTGGTTCTGCCCTGGCCATCAGTGACGCTCACCTGTGCTCAGCTCAGCACAGGAAAACTCCCTGCCAGCACAGCTGCCCTCTCCGAGCACGCAGGTTACCAGCTGTCTTGTGTGCACATCAAGCATGTTTGTCACTTCTCTCCTAATGTGGTCCCCGGGGCCCCTGTTTTCTAGAGAGCTCTCCTCTGGCTCGGAGGTGAAGCCCTGCCAGTTTGCGACTGGCTTCAGTGGAGCAGGGATTTTCTCAGAGCTGTGTTAATGAAAAGCCCAGACTTCCACCACTCCTTACGGCCCTGCTGTAGCTCCAGCTGTTCTCATCAGGAGCTGTCAACTGCTAGATGCTTTTCAAGGAACAACCTCTTCATATAAATTTAGCTGAAATTCAGTTTAGGGGTAGGTGACTTGTCAGATCATCCTGATGGTGCCAGTACTGGGGCTGGCCAGGATTCTTTCATAGGAATGCATTTTTGAAAGAAGAAGCAGTTTTGTGGAAAAGCAGGACTTGTCAGTTTTGATGTTTGTTATAAATGTCAGGATGTTTGTTATAAATGCTAATATAAAGTAAGTAGAGAAGTCAGGAGCAAGATGAATAATTCTGATTTATCAAGGAATCAGTAGACTCCAGAGAGGAGGAAATGCTGAGGTGCAGTCACAATGCATGTATGTACCTATGTGCCTGTACAGAGCATGTATTTATGTGCCTCTAATGCATCTGCCACATATATGTATAAACAGAGAGGTGACAAAAGTTTTGCCTTACAATGGGTAAATTATATTACTCAAAAACTTTTACAATTAGTACTCTATTTTTTAAATTATGGCAGGGGTTAGTGAGAGGTCTGAAGAACAAAATGAACAAAAGATTGTTTGGCTCTTTGGTGGTTAGTTACCTTCACCTGCAGCTCTTGAACAAGGTGCTTCTGTGAGAGGAGGGTCACACACTTCAGACCCTGATGTGCGGTGCTGGGCTTTCCCCTCTTCCCTGTTTGCACATCAGCTCCCTTGGGTCAGCATACATCTGCACTGTTAAAGGCTTGGTTTTCAAACGTGTTTGGGATGAGGGGAGCTTGGCGGAGCTGCAGTGTCTCAGCCTCCTTTAGGAAGAGAGACGTGGCCAGTCACATCTCACATCTCAGTGGTGGCTGGAAAGAGGCAGGGGCACTATTCCTACACAAAAGGTCCAACCCCAGAGCATAAGGTAAGTGATTTGGCAACTCTGTCATATCAAGGGCTCTCCAAGCATCGTGTATTTCTGTGTCAGGCTTTCTCTGTGCCCAGAGCAGTAATGGGTTTCCCATTGCCTTGTTCCATCTGTAAGGTGGGGTGACCACCAGGGCGAGGGTGTGGCTAGGGCAGGGTCTCCCTACACCCCCCAGGTGTGCTTCTGCCCCTAGGGAAGAAGTAAAGAGTTCTGCAGGTAATGTCAGGTCAGCTGCCTCCTCACAAAGTGCAGCCCTAGGGCCAGGATTGTCATGGAGGGACTGAGATTTGCTGCTGTCGGAGTTGGTTCGATCAATTCAAGCTTACTGGAATTTTAAAATCAGAATTATTCACTTGACTGAAATGAGAGCCTTGTGAAATCCTGAATGATAGTGGAAGACCACTTTGTGTTGGTGCTTTGGGAAGCTCTGGAGTGGGCAGTGTAAGCTGTAATTGCTGTTGTTGCTGGTCGCGAAGCTCCCCGTGAGCATTCAGAGCAAAACCAGTGAGAGGCAGAAAAGGGAGGTGTCCTGAGACTGGCAGCTCTCTCCAGGTCCTTTTTTGTCTGCCATGTCCTTTGTGTGTTTCTTTGCACTGAGGGCTTTGCATTGCTAGAGGTGGTTGTTCAGTGTTGACCGAATCCTGCCCATTTTGCCCTCTCCTGGCATTTGCAGAATAGTCCCATTGGGGATTGCTTGCATCAGGCTTGGTGATGGCATTTTGCAGTCACTTGGTGTGGGTTTTAGCTAATTATATCAATAGCTGGTCATGCTGAGTCTTCAGGAGTGTTGGATTCATACCTGCAGGCTGTCTCTGTTTCCTGGATGTGCCAGATCTTGAGAAGAGCCCCTTTAGGAATTTGTCATGGCATAGGGAGGAGGGTATGGCAGAGCTCAGAGAGAGTTGTGGTGCTTGCAAGAGGTGGTGGTTTCCTTGCTTGTGTTGAGTCTTGTGCTGAAGCACAAACCTCGAGTCAGGGCTTGCTCTGCCATGGACTGACAGATGGGCACAGGGGAGGATATGAAGATATATGAAGATGGGCACAGATCTGCTTCTCAGCAGTCAGACACTGGCTCAAGCATGTGCAGGGCACAGCAATGTGCCATCAGCCCCTGGTGCTCAGGCTGCATGCATGGCCTGCACCTCCCGAGGCACGGGCAGCCTATGCCTGCCCAGTGGCTCTCTGGGGCTCTAGACATCCAGCAGCTCAGGCAAAGCAGCAGCAGCCATCGTCAGCAACACCAAAGGATGTATTTTAGGTGCACCCAGAGGTGCTGCAAAAAGCCAAATCCCTCTTTTTATTCTTTTTTTCCTTGAGAAGATTTTACAGATGGAAAAGGAAGTCCTAATTGGGAAAATCTAGAGATGGGTGTGCCTACCTGCTCCAGTAGGACTTATGAGTGCCTGACAGATGATGTATTGCACCGGTGTTTTGCCGAATTTCCACAACAAGACCGATTTCAGCTTGTTTCCTTATTTCACATCCATACAATCTCAGACTCACAGAATGGTTTGAGGGGGAAGGACCCTCAAAGGACACCTAGTTCCAGCCCCCTGCCATGTGCAGGAACCTTCAACTGCACCTGGTATTCAGTTAGGAGCTCAGCTAGAGCTTTGATTCTGTTTGGTGTGTACTGCTGTGCAGTCTGCCCCAAGTGCTCTGAGGTATGTTTCTCTGTACTCCAGCTCTTCTGTCATGACAGGAGTGCACTCATGCCACTGCCCTCCATCTGTAATGCTGGAGCAGCTTTTCTTGAGCTGGGAGTTAGTTTCAGAGCCATGGCCTTTGTTGTCTCCATTTTTTTCATGAGCCTTAGCTAGGGAGGTGCCTCCACAGCTCCTTCCTTGGTCTTGTGGGCTGTTCCTTCTGGAGCAGTGACTGTCCACAGAATGGTGCCCATGACTTCAGGGATGCAAAGAGCAGTTGGTCCTCTGAAAGCAAACAGTGTCTTTTCTTCAGATGACTGTGAGATGTTAGTGTGGAGCTTGCCAATGTTTTATCTCATCTGAGATTCTGCTAAGAGGTATCTGTAGTCAGCATATACCTATGATAATTCCTGTAAGGTAATAGCTCTAGCTGGAGACTGAGTATCTTTTGCTCCTGCAGATCCATATTTCAGGTGGAGGTTAGGAACCAAGGATTCTTGGCTGAGATGTCTTATATTGAAAGGAAATCCAGTTAAAATCTCCTATCAGCTGGGTGCTGATCTGGCTGATTTGAACATGGCAAAAAGGATGTCTGCAGAGGAGGTCAGGTGTTGAAATTCTGTCAGGTACCACCATCAGTGAAATGTGAAGGTTTTCTAATCACATGGACACTCCATCTTCATAAAACTGCTTCCCTGTAGCTCTGTAACAGGGTGCTGGCTGCAGGGAAACTTTTGTAGACTGCATCAGCTGCTCTCTGGTTCTCTTTGGTTGCAGACTGAGTGGGATGTGCATCCACCATCAGCACCTTATTTGTTTAGAAACTCCCTGCAGCCTGTCATTATGGTTCTCTGACATCTCGCAACATGTCCCAGAGGCAGGGAGAATAGGACCTGGAATGACAGAATTGCAGAAGGTTTGGTTTGGAAGTCTGTCTCTAAAGGCCATCTAGTCTGACCCCCCTGCTATGGGCAGGAACAGCTTCCTCTAGATCAGGACGTCAGAGATGCTGATGAGCAGAGCAGACAGGGTCTGTAGGATGCTGCTTTGTGGGAACGATGGCGTCACAAGGTTCTCCTTTCAGGTGCTTTGCATGATCCACATCCACTTTTAGTCAACAAAATATGAATAAAGCAAACTTACAGTGAGGAAACATCCGTAAGAACAGCTTTGGTTGAGTGGTGGCCATCTCACACAGCGGAGCCTCATTTCCCTTTGATGCTGCAGTAACTGCTGGGCTGCTGGGTTTTGCCTGATGAGCTGTCACAGAGCTCTGCTGGAGCAGGCACTGCTCACCCCCACGCTGCTGCATCTAATGGCCAGGATACATTTCCTCCTTTTGCATTTCAGTGCTTCGTGAGAGAGAGAAGCACAGCCCTAAGGGAGAAGCTGTGAGCAGTTGATGCACAAGTGTGCACATCAAAGGCTTCCTGGTGGCTGAGCATCTCAGGTGAAGACAACAGAATGTCTTATATTGGCTAAACAGGCTTCAGCCTCCCCCCTTATAATTCTGAACAATTATTGTTGAACTTTGCAGTCAAGGTACTCCTTCTGTGTTCCCTTTCCCTGCAGTGCAATCTTCTGCACCCGCTGTCCCTGGGACATTTGACTATCAGAGTACTCTTTGGAAGGTGTCCAAATTAGCAGTTCTTGGGCTTGTTGGACTCAGGTGCCACACTGCCCTGTGTACAGTTCCTTTGAGTTAGACAGATTTGGTGGTGCAGGCTTTTAAAAAACTCAGACCTTTCAGAAGTGGTACTGGTTTCTCAGCAGTCTGATTACAGGGCTTAGAGTGCCTCAAGACAGGCAGAGGGTCCAGTATCTTACATGTTGCCTGGAAATACTTAAACAATACCTTCTGGCTGGATGTCAGAGCCTACAGTGTGAGGAGCACATTCCTGCTCCCTTTTTTCCACCTTTTCTTGGCTGGAGGTGATGGGAAGCCCTCAAACCCACTGGCAAGTCATCTCTCAGACGATGTTTGCTATGTGCTTTGGCTGGAGAGCACTCTGGAGCCTCCTGCTGTGCCAGCTGGGCTCCTCTGCATTCCCTTCCATCCACTGTAATGGATTTTACACCTGAGAGGTTATTTTTGGTGGTACGGTTCCTGTCTGTCCCAAATGGGATATTCTGCCTCTTGTTACAATTCACAGAGCTAGATGGGGCTGCTGGTTTCATGCTGTGCAGCATCGACGCATCATGCCCTTGTAAACATTGCTGTCAGCAGTAGCAATTCCATCTCTATTGTCCCAACAAGATTTCATGCTTGACAGTGCCTGACTTTTTTTGTCTGAACGTCAACTAATAAGAAATAGTCATGCAGCAGTCTTTTTCTTCTCTGATTCCTTGGGTTTCCAGTTGGTTCCTTGAGAATGAACACCTACCCACTCTCTCCCCATTCTCACACTGATTTTCTCCCGGGCAGGAGCACTCAGGAGTTGGCATTTCTGGAAGAGGGAGGTTTTTTGGTAGAGCAGAGCCTGTCTTTTTCTGCCTAGTGCCAGTCAGGGGACAAAGACCAGCCCCCATCTATCATGGCCTAGGATGGCAATGGGGAGTGGCCCAGAACTGCTACGAGTGCTCAGAGATGGGAGGAACATAATTATAGGCATGCCTGAACCCAAGGAAGATTGTTTTGGAACAGTTTAGGTGTGTGCCTTTGAGTTTTAAATTTGTGTAACTGTTAAGTTTACCTGTTCTCCCTCTCTTACACCTACATGTTCCTTGTTGCAGCAGCACTTGGGACCTGGTGGTTTGAGCACCACAGCACCTTACTGCGCTGTTTACTGTAAAGAAGGATATCAGGGTGTGGGGATGCTGTAATATGTCATGGCTCCACATGAAGGTAGTATCTGGTGTGTCAAATCAGTGTAAATGTCTGGAACTCCTTGGTCTTGTTTCTGAAAGCTGAGTCTCACTTCCAGATCCTTGTCACAGCCGAAGCAAGTTCCCAGGAATGCTTTCTCTTAGGGGGTTATGGATGAAAATGGAGCTGTTGAGTTGATGGTTTGGCTCCAGAGTGTGAATGAAGCATGTGCTACTTCACCACTCCGAGAAGTGGAAAATTGGTTTGCAGTGGAGTATCCGTGTGTGGTTCCCCTGGTCACCAGTGGGGCAGGAGCTGCTGGCCACCAAGGACAAGTTCTTGCCAAGCCTTCCAAGAAGCTGATATTCTCTGTCCTGCCCCTCTCTGGGCAGACCCGGAGGGGCGCTGGCATAGGGTGGGGGCTGCCCTCAGCACAGCCACCAGGAAGAGTGGATGTCTCAGACAGGGGAGGCATCTCCAGCCAGGTCAGTCTCACCCAGCTGAAGCTGTTGGCACTGTCCTCACTTCAGGAGTGACAAATCTTCCCCTGCAAGCTGTGAGCTTCACCATCATGTTGCACCACCAGCCATGACCTGCTGTGTACCTGTTTGTCACCTTGGAGATGAAAACAAGTCAAAATCGTTAATCTCTGCTCTGTCCTGTGACTTGCCCAGCCAGGAGCCTTTCCTTGCCCCTGATATTTAAAAACAGTAATGGTGCTACTTGAATTTGCTTCCTGACACCCTTGCTGAGTTTGTAAGCTGGTCACATCTAACCAGTTGCCACAAAATTGATTCTGGAGCCTTCAGTTTAGAAACCTGCGAGGTACATTCCAGGCAATCACACTATCTCCATCAGGAACTGAATGAACCAGTCAATAATCAACACTGCCAAGGGTGAAGAGGTCTTTTCTAGTACCCTTGATTTTTTCTTTATGAACATCTCTTCCCAGGTAATAGCTGTATAGATGGACAGATGAACATAAATGGTCACTGTGCATACATGTACATGCAGGGCATGTATGTTTTAACTGAAGACACAGTTGCAGGTGTGTATGTGCACATTGGTGCATTCCTCACTGTTTGTTCTCTTGCTCTCTGACTGCATTGTTCAAATACATGGGCCCAGGTTTTTAAACCTTGCTAAACCTTTACACAGAGGTCCAAAACCTTGTTGTGAAGATAATTGGCAATGATGTGACAATCACCCTGATACCTGGCAAGCCCAGAATAGACTCACCTGCGTTTTTCTAAATTGCCCAAGAATTTTTTGACTCATTAGAGACAGTTGTAAGAGGTAGGACTTGGCTGATAGGAGATCACAGTGTGTTCAGTGCTTGGCTGGATGAAGGTGCATGTGTGGCAATGGGTGTGCTCTCATGCTGTGCCCCTGTGTGCCCCTTCTTCTGCAGCCACTCAAGGGCCCAGTGTGTGTGCACAGCACAGGAAAAGGCATAAAGGCTGCCTCTGCATCTGGAGAGGCTGTAGATGAGTTTTCTTGGACTTGTGATCTGTTTTTTCCCTGGTGAACCCATTCACTCTGGGAAGTCAGAGGCAGTGTGCTGCTGGGTTAGGTGTGGTCTGCACGTGAGGGTTCTTCATTTGTGGTTGGCATTCTCCTTTTCATCCTGGTTGTGTTTCAACTGTGCTTTACCCTTCTTGGTCCCCCTCCAATTCTCAGTGCTGCTGTCAGTCTCTGCCTGCCAGAGATATTTGATTTGATCACTGATGCTCACCTCCAGCCCCATCAGAGTCATGTGGTCCCACTCCCTTTCTCTCTCCTGCAGCCATGGGCAGAGGTGCTCTCTGGTGGGGTGTGTGTTTGCCTGGGCAGTGAGATGCTTTGGGGCCTTGTGCCAGAGCTCTCCATGGGCTCTGGAAGGTCGTAGCAGTGAGGGTGTGATGTCCAACACATTGCCTTGGTGCAGGTGCCAGCAGGTCCCGTGTCTGGGTTAGACTTCCCAGGTCAGAGGAGACCAGGTGCTGGCTGGCTGGTGGGTGTGCACAGGTGCAGGCTCGTGGCCATGGCAAAGTAAGGTGAGCCCACCTGCAGCCACTGGATAGGGTCCTGCTCCCAGTGCTCACCGTGTGTCAAAGCCCACTTGGGCAGCTCTTTGTCATGGGTACTGCTCACAGTCTCTGGCAGCTCTGGCCACCCTGTCACCTCCTGAGACACACCTGTCAGGCGGCAGCAGCCTGAGCTAACAAGGGTCTCTGACAGTGGGACAAGCAGAAAGCTGCGTCATCAAGATGATAAACATCTTGGGACAGGAGGTGGCTGTGGCAGGAAGGGGTGGGCACACTCTGTGAGATCTGAAACCCATTCATCTGGTGGGCACTGGCAGCTGTTAAAAACAAATCATAAATGGAAATACAGATACAATTGCATTGAAATGGCAGAGGTCTGAGGAGTCCTGATGGGCTGGCCATAGTCGGCTGAAACAAATTGCCCACTGCTGTGATACCTCAGCTCCCAATAACAGAGGGCAAATGGCCTTCCAGGGGGAGATATAGATTTTCCTTTGGGATATGGAAAGGGAAATAAACTAAATTATGTTTGAACACAGGGTTCTCTGGTTCTCTCTCTGTCTTTCTCTCTCTCTCTCTCTCTCTCTCTCCCCCCCTCTAAGAAAAAGAAAGGGAAAAGGAAAGAAAGAGAGAGAGAGAGAAAGAAAGAAGGAAAGAAGGAAGGAAGGAAAGAGAAGGGAAATGAGGAAAAAGAGACATAAAATAAGCTTCAGCAGGCATTTGCAATTTAATTGATATTTGGCGGCAGGAAGCCAATCAGTATAAGTAAATTGACGTTATAAGATAAAAATAATCGCCTAATGGCATGCCTTCCCCCACGGCTGTGAGGCCAAATAAATTCGGGATCGCGTGTCGGAGCAGCGTGGCGGCCGCGGCCGGCGCTGAGCCGCGGGGCTCGGCGCGGGCTGCGCATCATTTTTATGGCATCTGTCTCTGCTCCCCGAGAGCAGGCAATGAGGGGTTGCACATTGATTGCTGCTCCAGCCAACAGCGGCGGAGGGAAAGGCTGTAATTAATGGCTTTATTTGCTGGAGCACTGCTGAGAACAATTGAGTGTGTTATGGTAACCACTGGTGCCCACATTCCAGGGGCAGAAGAAGGAGTGCGAGCGGGCGGGCAGCCCTGGCACACAGGCTGCCTTCCCGAGGGTCAGGGACAGGGCATGACGGGGATTCCACAGTGCTGGAGGGGCTCGGCTGGTGCCAGTGGGCATCTGGGCAGCCATGCAGGTGCAGCGTGCCAGCAGTGTGCTCCCAGGCAATCCCAGAGCCGGTGACGGAGCAGACCCTCAGTCACTGCTTGCCACAGTACCGCCAGGGAGAGGAAAATTGGCATGGATGATAGTGGAGGGACCGGTTAGCAGCCTTCCTGTCCAAGCCCCTGCCACCCTCTTCTGCAGCAGTAGCAGAGTTACATGTTACACGTTTTCTTTTTTTCTTTTTCTTTTTCATTCTTAAAAAAAAGGTCTCTTTCAGAGATTTTCCCTAGTACAGTAGTGCAATCCAGTAACTTTTGTGAATTCTGTGTGGTTTTGTCTTGCCATCTGTGTCTTTGGCTGGGGTGTGGGGGAGTGGACATGGTTCTGTGAAGACACATGGCTACATGGAAATGTTTCTGTATACACGTGTATGTATGTAAGGAAGAAACATTTTAGGCAGTGTGCATCTTCAGTGTGTTTCCTTCCTTTCCAAAGAGAATAAAGTCGAAAAGAGGTGGGGAAGTGAAACGGTGAAAAATAATAATGAGCCTCTCCTAAAGATTCTGTAAACCTTTCTAAAGGAAAAGTTCTTGTCTTTTACATAAATAACAGGAGAACCTGCTGGGTAAGGAGAGACTGGTGCCCACCCAGGCTTTGTTAGTCATGAGGAGTGGTGGCTTATTTACATTCAAATACTTCTGACTGTAGATGATAGATAGATAGATAGATAGATAGATAGATAGATAGATAGATAGATAGACAGACAGATAGACAGACAGATAGATAGATAACAGCACAAGGGGTGATGTCTTCAGACTCACAGAGAGCAGAGTTAGATGGGACATTGGGCAGGCCCTGGCCCAGGGTGCCCAGAGCAGCTGGCTGCTCCTGATGCCTGGCAGTGCCCAAGGCCAGGCTGGATGGGGCTTGGAGCAGCCTGGGATAGGGGAAGGTGGAATGAGAGGGGCTTTAAGGTCCCTTCCAACCAAACCAGTTTGGGATTCTGTGACAGGGTGAGAGGCAATTGCCTTCAGCTGTGACTGGTTTAGATTAGATATTATGAAAATATGCACTGAAATGGGTGCCAAACAGGCTATCCAGGACAGTGGTGCAGTCACCATGTCTAGTGGGATTTAAAATATCTGCAGGCATGCTGCTTAGGAACATGGACTAGTGGTGGTCTTGGCAGACCTGGGTAAATGGCTGGTCTTGACAATCTTAGAAGACTTTTCCAATCTAATTGAATTTGTGATTCTATGATTCCATATAAGCTGATTATCTTCTATTTGAGCGCTGAAATGATTTTGAACTGTAAAACTAAAATAAATTTTATTTTTAAATCTCTGGATGGAGTCTACCCACATGTTCAGTATTTTACCCAGTAGGGCTTTGTGTCACACAGTTCTTCAGAAATGCTCTCTGCTTGAGAACAAGATTCAGTTTCAGTCTACGAGTGCTTTTCTATTGAATGCAAAGCCTTGAAAATTTCCCCATCACTGCAAATTGGCAGTTGCAGTGAGAGTCCTGCCCTTGGCTCCCATGGCACCATGCAAACACAGAGAGACAAGACTCAGTCTGCCACTCCAGGCATTCACCCTCAGACCACCCTCACTGAGTCATGGAAACCTCTGGTTTGCAACATCTGGCTGTTGGGAGCAGAGGAAACATTGGATACAGTGGTCTTCCAAAATTATTTTCTGGGATCTGGCCATCTCTCTCCTTCTCTCTCTCTCTCCATATATTTTTATATATATACAGAAAATCAAATAAGTAAAAAAAAAAAGAATATATATATAAAATTATTATTCTTTTCCTGGAGTAGCTATCTAATTAGACGGAATGGAAATAAGTGAGATTAGAAAAATTGGCACAGAGGTCAGCCTCACCTGCTGGTGTGGTGAGGATATTCCTGCAGTCTTTGTCTGAACTGAAGCTGTAGGAACAGGCTCTCCAGCTCAAGAGATCTTTGCAAGAATTCTGTGATGTGGCCCAAACAGTGATCCCCTCAGCCTCCCACTGAATGAAATCAGGTTTTGAAATAGCACAAATACATGCAGGGAGATTCACCCACACGTGCTTAATAAGGGCTTCTGTATGATAGGCACAGCATCAGGGGAGTTGTACTGTAGATTGCTAAGTTTACTCCAGGATAAATAATTAATGTTTAGGTGACACTAATTAATTGCAGCAATTAGAAAAGGGCTACACTGTTTTTCCTTAAAAGTAAAATCTCAGCTGTTTAATTTTGTTCAGTCTCCAGTGTGTCAGAACATTTATGGCAGAACCATGAAATGCAAGCATACACAGAGCTTATTTTTGTTGGGTCACCACCTACCTTTTTCATGCAGAATCCTAGAACACCAGGCTGGAAGGGGCCTCAAGCCCTGTCTGGTCCAAACTTTACTGGCAAAAGCATGGCTTGGTGAGACAGTCCAATACTCTGCCCTGCCAAATTCTAGGAGTGCCCAGCACTGAGGAATCCAGCTCTTCCCTGTGGAGGTTATTCCAGTGGCTGCTTGCTCTTGTTGCAAATAATTTTCTCTGTGTGTCCAACTGGAATCTCTCCAGGACTCACTTGCACCCATTACTCCCTATCTTTTCCATGTGATTCCTTGTAAAAAAGGGATCTTTCCGTCATCTTTGCAGGCACACTTTTATGAGTGGAACATGACCATAAGGTTTTCTCTAAGCCTGCTTTTCTTAAGGCTGAACAGACTCAGATGACTCAGTCTCTGCTCTTATGGCAGCTACCCAGCCCTTGGTTCATCTTTTTGGCCTCTTCTCTGTCCCCTCCAGTCTGTCCACCCCTGTCTGGCACAGTGCTGTCCAAAACTGAGCACAGCATTCCAGATCCCGAGTGCAGTGTGGCAGTGACTCCTCTCTGCTGGCAGCACCTTTGTGGATGCAGCCCAGCATCCTGCGGGGCCACAGCACACACTGCTCGTTCTCACTGAGTTTGGTGTCCACCAGCACCCTCAGGGCCCTTCAACAGACCTGCTTCCCAGCCAGGCTGATCCCACCTTCTGATGCACTCCTGGATTATGTCTTCCCAAGTGCCAGACTTTGCATTTGTCTTGGCTGAATTTCAGAAGGCTGCTGTGAGCCCACTTTTCCTCCTATCAGTTTCTCCGGGAGGAGATGGTGGGAAACCACGTCAAAGACCTCAAAGACATTGGGAGAAACAGTGTCCACCCCTCATCCCACCAGATTTTGCTCTGCACACCCATTCTTTCACAGCATCTCCTGTGCCAGCTGACAAGATCTTCCCAGGTGCAGTGGTGAGAGCTGGGCTGGTGCCAGCAGCATCGTACCCTCCTTCCTGCAGGTGGGTGCCAGAGGCTACCCAGCACAGGGTGGGGGCAGCTGTGGGCACCTCCCATCACTGCCAATGGCTTGGGCACTGCTGCTGACCTCCCTGGCTCTGGCAGCTGCCAGAACATGCAGCAGACTGCATGGTGGTGGCTCGGGCACTCTCCAACCGTGGCACAGTGTGTCTGTCTTCAGGCAGGTAGGAAATGAAGCCAAAGAGCAGCAGTGGCTCCTAGGCGTAGGAAGTACACAGAAATGTCATGGTGATTTTTCCTGTATTTTGCATTATGGCTGCAAACCATAGTGCTGGTGTCATCTGTGCTACTGCTTCATTCTTCATGTCGACACCTGAAGGCTTGAGACCACTGTTTGTGATTTTGTAAAATCAGGCGATATCTCATTTATGCACAAGAAAAGGCTGCAGGTGTTAAAAACTCTTTATTAGTGGTCTTTGTGGATAATTGCACAAGAAATGTGCAAGGACACCCCTCATTTGTGAGTGCAGAGCAGAGCACTGCTGCTGGTAGAGCAGCTGCATCCTCCATGGGCTTTCTCTCTCCTTTGCTTTTAGTAAATCCAGCCTCATCATATCTTGGTGGTACAGCTTCAATGTTCTGCTAGGAGTGTGCATTTTAGGAGGAGTAGCATTGCTGTTTGGGAGTCCTGTGCATTTCTTAGGAAGTTTGCCTTGCTTGAAGCCTTCTCACCTCCAGCAGAGCTTGCTGGGTTGCAGCAGAGCTCCAGAGCTGGTCACTGTTTGTGCAGACCCCATTGGGCTGCCTGTCCTACCACTGCTTTTCCTCTGGCTGTCAAATTTCTGTCTCCTAGTATTTTTCAGAGCTGTAGACCCTCTCCTGCTCGTTTGAAATGAGAGGCCATTTTAGCATTTCCAGACCTACACAGAGCACAGTTTCATTCGCAGCCTGCATTAGTCCTTGTCACTCAGGCATACAAAGAAATTGTGTTTTTGAAAGAAATGACAAAAATATATGCTATGACATGGCATGGAAGTAGGTATAAATGATATTAAAACTGCTTCAAGAAGCTTTAAACAACCTTTTAAAAATGCCCTTTGAGCTGGGAGTACATGATATAAAGTGCATGTCTCTAAAGCTGAACACAGCTTACAAAAAGGGATTAGGAAAATAGTTTCATGTAATCATTTTTAAGGAACTTGTCATGGCATTTCATGTATAATTACTGGAGTTACAGCTCACCTTAGTTACTACAGAAATCATACAAAAACAAGCATGTTTCCACATCACAGTGCAGCTGGCCAAGGGTGCCTGGACCCGGCGGCTTTTCCAGGTGCCCACAGCCTCCTGTGGCCCAGGAGCCAAGGTGGGGTGCGCGTTCCACTCTCTGTGCCAGGCTTGGGGTGTCTGCTCTGTTCTTTTCAGCCTCTTCCTCATCTCAACCCTCATCAGCCTCATCTCTGCACTTCTAAATTCCCCACCATGCAGGGGGCTATTCCTGACATAATTTTTCTGTTGTTTACATATAAAACAGTGGCAGAAGAGCAGTCACAAAGCTTACAGTGGTTCCATCAGTCCCTCCAGCCACTCTTCTCAGGTAGACTCTGCCACATGGCGGGGCTGGTGCCCATGGGCATCCCTGTGGTTCCTGAGGATGCTGCATGGAGGCTGAGCTGCCAGGCTGGGGATGGCCAGGACAGCAGCCCATGCTGCTCCACAGATTGCTGATGACTGTGTGCCTGGATCCCCACGGGGGTGGGCACATCTGCTCAGCCAGCTGTGCTGGGGTCCTACGGCAGTGCAGGGGACAGTCCAACTGGCTCTCCT
Source organism: Haemorhous mexicanus (assembly GCF_027477595.1). Classification (NCBI taxonomy): domain Eukaryota; kingdom Metazoa; phylum Chordata; class Aves; order Passeriformes; family Fringillidae; genus Haemorhous; species Haemorhous mexicanus. The sequence goes on from NC_082381.1 coordinate 11,782,226, forward strand.
CCACCACCCAGCAAAGCTCCTGGCTGGAGCTGCTGGCCAGCAAAACAAACCCAGGCCTGCTGTCAGATGCTCTGACCTGTGGGAAGTCCCCCAGCTCAGGGGCACTGTTTGCCCCCAGGTGCAAACCTGCAGGGTGCAGGGCTGTGTCCTGTATGTGCAAGGCTTGAGGCATGAGCAGAGTCCATCCTCGTGGTAGCCTGGGCAGGTGCACAAGCAGTCCAGCTCCACTCAGTGGCACTATTTGCACAAATGTTTGCTCAGATGTATATGCTGTCAGATTCACAAGCATCAGGGCTGCTGAGGTGTGAGGTCCCACCATATCTTTGTGGAATGTGGGATGGTGGAGATTGCAGGTTTTTCCTAGGAGATACATAAAAGATTTTCCATATATGGCTACAGTGGGATTAAAATAACTGTAGGAGGAGGACAGCTGTAATCTCATGGGAAATCTGTTCAAGAGATAAAACCCACTTTGTTGGTGAGTCTCATAACCAGCTTTGCTGTGCAGATTTGCAGCAGTGCTGTGGGGTGGCATCTCGAGGGTGTGCTGGCACAGCTCCAGCTCATATGTCTGGTGGGTATACAGCCTGACTCCACCTTGTACACGAGGGAGGACCTTCAGCTGCCTTACAGAAGAGAGACAAATGTTCTCTTGGTGGAGAAGAGCTGCATCACTCACCAGTGAAGGACCAGAAGTGTCTGGTGATAAAAGTGCGACTCGCTGTGCTGCTGAGCATTTTAGGAAGAGCAGCACTGACAGGCCAGTGACACGCACAGCTCCTTTTGTCCTGCTTCTTCCAGTCCCCAGAGCCAGTGCAAACCTGGAGCTGGATGTGCAGGCACTGGCTGGACTTGCTCTGCAGTGCAGATGGGTGCTGCTGGAAGGAGCGTGCTGTGGTGAGGGCTCACCTCAGGGAGCTGCAGAGATGCAGCCTGGCCTGCAAGGCTGTGCATGGGCTGAAGGCAACTTGGGAAGAGCCAGGGGCCCTCCAGCTCCTGCTGGCTGGAGTAAGGGCAGTGGGAGAAGGTGCAGCAGAATCCAAATGGCCCCTGTCTCCAGCAGTGCAGGGGACTCTGCAGGAGCAAAGGGCAGGAGGGAGGCTAGTGACAGACGGGGTGCACTCAGGCTGGCTGTGCATTTACATGGCAGATGAAACACCCCTGAAGACCCCTTGCCATCCAGTGCCAGCCACAGGCATGGTGAACTCTGACCAGCCCTGTGCTTCTGGGGTGTGCAAGGGTGCTGGCAGTGCTCAGCTGGGATTGCTCTGGGGCAGCTTGCCTGTGTACTGGCGATGTGCACCACTTTTGCTGCACACAAGGACTGGAGCCAGATGGCCACCAAACTGGCGCTGCCCTTGCTTGTCCAAGCACTGACAAGCGTGCAGTGGGCTTGGGCCATTCAGGTTCCTTGTGTCCTCACAAATCCTGACTGCAAAGTGGGTAGAATACCTGTAAAAACAGAACGGGAAAGTGAGAGTGTTCTCCAGTGCTCCCCTGAGTTTTCCCATGCTTGAAGGCAGGACAATGCACTGCTGCTGGCAGATGTGGGTCTCTGTGTCTCCAGAAGGAGCTGAGCTGATCCAAGTATATCTAACAGGTCAAGGCTTGAAATGAAGAAGCAATAAGCCACTGAAATGGTACTATCACCGAAACATGATTGATCAATTGAATTCTATCAGAGACAGTGGGCAGTGAGATTAACTCAGGCCTGATGGGTTCAATGAGTTAAAGCATGATGTTCATTTCAGCTTCATTTCACCAGTCTTTGCTTGTGAAATTGGTCAATCAATAGAGGTTGAAGATCAGATATATATATATTGGTGACCATCTTATAGGGAATATAATCTAGCGTAGTCAGCTCCTGACTCCGGCTGCCTTCAGTGGTAATGGAGACAGAGCAGAGACTCTATCAGTGCCACCGAAATGGCCTGATATCTTCTCCAAATGAAAAGTATTTTTGGATCTCTGATGATTTATCATTTTTTTCCCCTTCTGTCTCACTTTGATCTATGAGAAAACTCATACCTACCTTTGTGAAATACAGTGATTTCTCTTAAAAATATTTGCACAGCGATCAACTATATACACTTCAACATATAAAGACCCCTTTTAGTGATATTGCCCTTCAGAAAAAAGAAATAACAGGGTTTAGAAAATCTGAATAGTGTAAATACAGAGATCTCTCTTCACATATGTGGTCATGTGAAGAGCATTCTAAGGCAGCTGTCTGCCAAATGTATACAATCCTGAGAAGGTGGTGCGAAAATTCAGCTTACGTTTTAAACAAAACCTTCCGTGTGGTAATTAAACAGAGTCTTTATCTTCTCTGGACTAATTTACAGGCATGCTACAAGAAAACAAATCACCTTTTTGCCTCCTGGTAATATTTCATTTGCTTCATAATGTTTTGAATGTGGTGAATAACATCCTCCCTAATTAGCCGGCATTTCCCTATAAGGCGGAGTAATTAGGTATGATAACAGGTAATGAAGTTGGACAGTACAAATTAGAGGCAGAAATCACGTCCTTTATGAATGTAGGCTGTTCATAAAACTAGCTACGTATTTCCTTGATTCACCCTGTATAAGCGTGTTGCTCAGAAAAAAGAAAGCAAACAACCTGAAAATCTGAAACCAGGAGATTCCTTTTATCCTCGGAAGAGCACTGCATCAGATCAATCTACCACGGAGGTGCACACCTCATGGCACACCTTTATCGTTAATAGCATTGGAAATATTAGTCCAGCTGGATTTCTGGTTGGCATCTGTTTCTCAGCTGCTGTCACCTTGCTGACACTCTCGAGTGGAACTGCACCAGGGCAAGGTCTGTCCCATGCTATAATACAGTATTTAAACAGATTCAAAGAATCATAAAGCACTTTGTGTTGGAATGGAACTTTAAGTCCACCTTGTTCCACCCCTTGCCAGGGCAGGGACACCTCCCACTGTCCCAGGTGCTCCCAGCCCCAGTGTCCAGCCTGGCCTTGGGCACTGCCAGGGATGCAGGGGCAGCCCCAGCTGCTCTGGGCACCCTGTGCCAGGGCCTGCCCACCCTGCCAGGGAGGAATGCCTTCCTAACATCTAATGTAAATCTCTCTTTTTTCAGTTTAAAACCATTCCCCCTTGTCCTATCACTCTCTGAAATTGTATTGACGTCCTTATCAGTATAAAAAAAGGTGGAGCTGAACCATTTCTATATTTCAGTGCTTTTCGCTGGTCTTTCTATATTTTGCCTTGTTTTCATACTAAGCGTTAAGGCTTTTAAATATGCTTTAGTATTTTGTGAAGATAGCATCTTTTGTTCTTATCTTGGTCTGTAGTCTCAGAAATAGTATTTCAAATCAAGTGAATTGTCTGGTGAGGGTTGGTAAAATTCTGGTTTTCTCATATTTAGCAATTTAAAATATTCTCCTGCTGTTCAGAAAGCATGTCATGGATGAGTATCTAACCGCAGAAATGCACAGAAAAATGAGATCTCAATTTATCAAATCCTTTAAACTGATATTTGCTATTTGCTTAGGTCCACAGAAAATAACTTGCTCTTAATTAACAAAGATGTATTAGTTGCAGTGTCCAAGGACAGGTCAGACAGGACTTTAGGCAGCCTGAATTGTGGAAGGTGTCCCTGCCCATGGCAGCTGACTGGAACTTGATGGAATGTAAGGTTCTTTCCAACCCAAACCATGCAGTGATTCCATATTTTCTGGATGCTTTTCACATCACTTGGGCAGTCTTTTGTCCGCAAGACTGTGGATGGCATCTCTTCTCAAAGGCAGATGTCTGCTGTGGCTAACTCTTCCCAGACCTCTGGTGGGTTGTTCAGACTTTGGCTAGCCACAGAAAATCTTTGCTTGTGTTTAATTCCCAGATTATGTCCGAGGCAGGCCAGTTTCTTTAGGAGCCTGTCTGGCTTTTGTTGTGAAACCACAGGTCAGTTTTTCTGGGCAAGGTGTGAACAGAAGGTGTCCATGCATTTCAGAGTGGGAGAGGATTGCATTTTCCCTGCCAAGAAAATGCCTGTCAGTGAGTTTGGGACCAGGGAGGCCGTTTTGCAGACCTGTCCCCAGCAGGACAAGGCTTCCCGCTGCAGGTTGCAGGGGGGATTGCTCTCCGAGCTGTGTGCAGCTGTGGGAAACTGAGTCAGTGCTCCCAGCTGGGTGGGATGCCTGGGAGGGACTTGAGTCAGAGGGTGGGGAGGCTGTTTGAGCAGGCATGGCATGTGCTGCAGCCCTGGTGCTGGAGGAGCAGCACGGGCAGGCTCTCCCCGGGGCCCTGTGGCAGCTCTCAGCGCGTTACATCTCGATGCATTTCAGCAGAAGTAGCTCAGGAATTGTGGGCTAATGGCATCATCTCATCCCATTTGCACAGTCTTACAGAGATAATGGGTGAAAAGTTTGTTTGGGAGGAATGCGATCTTTTGTGCTAAGGAGAGTGTTAAATCTGTGCTCTTCACTCGAGTTTCTGGAAAGATGCCATTGAACTGGGTACTACCTGTTTTGCAGAATAGGAAGGTGTACATGTAGTGCTATTGTCAAGAAAACATGTGAATGCAACCCTGTGTGCATGCACTGATTACATGAAAAATGTTTTTATCACTCCCTGGAGCCTATTTATAATTAAAATTGTTTCAAGCCTTCCAACAGTATTTTAATTCTGAAAGATATTCTAGTTAAACAATGTATAATGTTAATGGTATTATGATATAATGCCCAACAGCCAAACACATCCTGTAGACCTTCAGGAACTCCTGTCTGTCATATGCAGTGCACTGGAAGTCCTTTAGTTCTGCAATGGAATCCAGAACTTACTGGCAGTTAGTCTGAATCTGCTGCAGATCCCACAGTGCAAAAGTTCAGGCTCTTCCTTTGCTCACAGGACGTGGAGAGGAGGTGACAGTGACAGTGAGGGAGACTTGGGTGGCTCCTTTTGTGCAGTGTCAGCCACCTCAGTGCTCCCAGTCCTGCCCAGCCCCTGCCCAGCCCCTCCCTGGCACAAATGCTGCTTGCATTATTCCTCACCCCAGGACAGCCTGACTGCACTGATCCCATCTCAGGTCCTCAGGACAGCGTGTGGAGATGCTGGCAAGCAGGGATGTACAAATGGCCTGGGCTGGCAGCAGATGTGGTGCTTCCAGCAACGTACCAAATGCTGACTTTGAGACCAAAGCCCTGCAGAGCCCCACTGCCATCTCCACGTGACTTCACACTGTCTTTGCAGAGACAAATACCCTCCTCTTCCTTGTGCTTTGGTGGCAGTGCCTGAGGGTCCTCCCCTGCCCCAGTGGCCCCTGCACGAAGGGCAGCTGGGATGGATGCAGGGATGTGATGGCACGGGCACATGAGGGAGCCTTTACTGCTGGTCTTCACACTCTGGTGTCTGGCCTGGGAGACCCTTCCCAGCACCATCCCTGTGCCTGTCTCTGGCTGAGGCTGCTGCCCAGGATTTCCTTCCTTCTCCAAGGTGCTCACTCCCAAAAATCTGGCGCTGCTCTCCAGTGCTGGTGGTGGGAGGTGGGACTACTGCTCCATTTTCAAACACGAGGGGATCTCATTATACCTCCAGTCTCTGGGTGCACAAACTGCACAGACTGTACTGGCATCTCTAAGAATCCTTTTCAGGTCATGACTCTTGTATAATTTCAGTCCCTTTTGTCATCCCCTTTATCCCAAATCTGCATAAAGCTTTAACTTTGATGCCAAAGTGTGAATAGCAGTTTAATGTGAAATTTAAAGCCAGCATTTCCATGCTCAAGAGACAGGGTCTCCCTGGCCCCATGATACCATACAGCTACCAAACAGAATTTTAATTCCATAAGCCATGGTTGACTAAACTCAGCACAGGGTCTGTTAGATACTATTTGATTTAGAATAGTAAGAAAAAAAAAAATACACTGCTTTCTTGTACCCCTCTGTACCTTTTCACACCTGGACATCCTACTCAGACCACAGCTTCAGGTTTTTGTTTCCCTTCCTGTGTGGAATAGACTGATCCTTCCACTTCACAAGAGCCATAATCTGCTCTTGTAAAATTGCATTACTTTCTCTAAGAAGGGTGTATATAATGTTGTTGTCACTGAAATTGCTGAGCTCAAATTGAGAAGGGAGTTTCCAGCATTAACTGCTAACATCAAAGGTCTGTTCAGTATAAGCAGAGTTCAGCTTAAATTGAGCATTAACAACTGAGGTTGAAAGAGGTATTTCCCTGTGTTGGTCCCCCAGTCTGAGAACTCTGCCTTTAAGAAGCCTTGTTTTCTGGATAGACAGCATTTCCTGCAAAATCCATCTGTGCTGAAGGATGATCTTAAATCAATAGTCCTTTGTAAAAAATCTTGTCCACCAAGCATCCCTTGTATTACTGATGGCCAGCACGTGCTTGTGGTCACAACTGATGCCTACAGCAATGGGCTGGTTTTGTGCAGATCACCTCCATCAGATCTCCTCTGTACTTACAATAAAAAAACTTGATGCAGAATCTGCCAGAGGAGGTCTAAGTGATGTTATTCCTCTGCAGACTTCTTGGACTGCAAGCAACTGCAGCATTCATGGAAATCTTGCTGTTAAGGATGCATTTAAATTCTGCTCCTCAGAACTACTCTGGCAGCTAGATGCTATTTTTAAAACATTTCCTCCCTCTGTCTAGTTCAATGTTGCCATCTGGAGAAGAAATCTGATATTTACTGTTGTTCTTGGAGTTCCACCTCCTGGAGTCCTGGGAATACTGCAGATCTCAGTTTTCTGTGCATAAAATACATATTTCTGCACTGACAGGTGAAGGAAAAGTAGGAAACCACTGTGAATCTGCAAAAAGCAAATTGAAACAAGTCCATGTGTTGCAAGAGTCTTTTCAAACTGCCAATCAAACATTTTTCAAGCTTGTCTCATGGCTTTTCAGCCATGGTCAGTCATTTATGACTCCTGCTAAAAATCTCTGCCAAAGGGAAGGAGGAAGGTGTGCTTTGGAGCCCAGGTTTGAGTCCTGCCAGTAAGCTGGAGAAATACAAAGTGAATTGGGGGGTGAGGAGTGCATCTTGGGCTGGGCAGTGCTGGGGGTGTTGCATGGTAACTCAGCCCAGGGATTCCACCTTGGTACCGCACAGAGTGGGCAGGTGCTGCTGACAGAGCTGCACAGAGAGTCCATGCCAGAGCTCAGAGCTCAGAGCTCAGAGCTCAGCGTGGGATGCAGTTGAGCAGGACTTGCAGGCAGCACAGGAGGGGGACAGAGTGTGTGGGTGCTGACTGGACAAAGCTTTCTGCTGGAGCTGACCCGAGCTGACTGGGGCTGTCCTCATCAGGCTTATCCTTACTTATCCTGTGTGTTCTCTTGCATACAGACCATGAACCAGACAGCTTCCCAGGTGGCACAGTAAAGGTGAAGCAGGAAAAATGTGATTGTTATCCTGCATCCTAACTTTAAATAATGTGAAGTTGTTGGTGGGTTAAGGGTTGCCTGTAATGCAGGACTGTACAGTGTGTTTTCCAGCAAACTGTAACCTCTCAAAAAGTCTTCATGACTTCACCATACTGTACCTACATCTGCTCAAGGGATTAAATAAGACACTCTACTGCAGGTCACATCATGACACTACTCATTTTTCCTCTTCTCTCTCCTCTTTGAAAGGTATTCAGGAATCTCCAGTACCAAATGGCCATTCTCTACCAAGCAGAGATTTTCTTCGGAAACAGATGCGAGGAGACCTTTTCACCCAGCAGCAGCTAGAAGTGTTGGATCGTGTCTTTGAGAGACAGCATTATTCTGACATTTTCACAACAACTGAGCCCATCAAACCAGAGCAGGTACTGCTGCAAGTATTTCATGTTTTCCTGATATGCTTTCCACTGGCAGAGATCTGTTTGGTGCACATGACCAAAGGCTTTTCAGTTTCAGTTGACAAATATGGAGACACGTCTTGTCAAGCTCATTTCAGCCAGCTCCATGTTAGCTATTAAAGCCTATTAGAAAATTAAGGTAAACGCTCATTGTGCAAACATCAGCAAGTGTTTGGCTATGAAATGACACCTGATCTGGACCAGTGGCATCAAAGGAATCTTTAAAGAGCACAACAGCTTCTCATGTTTTTTGTTATATCAAAAGCAGGCAGTGCAGGAGAAGACTTGCAAACAAGGAGAAGACTTGCAAAGCTCAGTGCCTAATTTTGGTTCACAGTGAGCATGATTGTGGATACAAATCAGATTTTTGTATCCATAAATGGCTTATTAGACGTGTAAGTAGCCATTTGCTGCAACACCTGATTAGTATGTTGTCCTGGTTTGAGAGGAAGTGAGTTTTTTGGGATGCTGTGCTCAGATTTGAATATTGGCACCCGGTGTGGCCACTGAGGACATGGATACGTGTCACAGAACACACGGGGGTTAAAAGCTGAGAACTCCCAGGGGGAGTGTGGATCTACACTGTATGGATCTACAGTGTGTTTGAGAAGGACTTGGCACTGATATTTTGGAAAAATTCCATTTTTGCAGGCATAGTATAGAAGCACATGAAAAAACTGATTAGCTATGTCTCTCTGTGTTCTTCTTCTTAGGTGGCAGTATTTAATTTAGCTGCTGAGAAGGAGGTAGAAATTAATATATTGCTGTCAGCACTGATATTGGTCTAGCTTGCTACTTAATGATGTATTCAGCCATTAATCTTCAGTGTTCTTAATATCAGACATGCTTTTTAGCAAGGTGGATGGACTTTTCTAACACTGATTCCCCTTGGAAGAACCAGTACATTTGAGGGCCATTGGAGATGCTCTCATGGCTCCCTACTACCATTGTGGCTTCAGCTAAGGAATGTGCGTTGTTTTTTATTTTAATTACTTACTTGAGCTGAAAATGCTATGGTAGAGTAGGAATTCCTCGTGCCTTTAGGCTCATCTGTCATTTTTTATTTCATTCATAGAGACATTTGCTTTTTGCTTTTCACCATCTTCTGCTGTGTCTGTTTTCCCTGAGTTGTGTGTGCTGCGGAACTCTGCAGACCCGAGGCTGGAAGGAGGTGGGAAGGCAGACCATCCCTGTCTCCGGGAGGGGAAGTGGCCTCAGGTGCCACTAGGTGGTGGTTATCCCACCCCAGCCGGGTGATGCTGGACAGGGCAGGCTCCCTGCCCAAGGCTATGGCCAGCCTTTTCAGCACTGGTCACCTGGCAGTTGTGTCTTGTTAGATCTGTTCCTGCAAAAACTTTATGGGCCAAAACAGTCACTGCAAAGGGAGCAGTGATGGGAGGGGGCTTTTGATTTGTTTTTCTGGTCTGAAGCCTCTTAGTCATGGCCTGCTGCAGCTCATGGGAGACAGTCCAGCACTGAGTGAACATTTGTTCAGAGATAAACTTTTACTGGTTTTATAGGAAGAGTGGGAGATTTGAATGAGGATATTGCTGAAGTGTTATCCCAATTATCAAATATGGGATATTTTTATTTGCTCTTGATGGAGAAACAATCTCCCGGGGCCACATAAGGAGTTGTGACTAGATTGGCTCTAAGGAACCAGATTATTAAAATAGGAGATTTGCTGATATTACTGTGATGAACAGGATACTCCTTGCATGCTCTGAGAAGTCAAGTAAGATGCTGAGAAATCTGGCATTATGAGGTCCAAAATGTACTTTGCAGAACCATGTTGCCTGGAATTTTGACATGTAATTTCAATAGAAATTGTTGGTTGTTTGTTTTCATATTTCTTGGAATATGGTCTTTGCTTTTAGAAGGCTGGACCGTGGTTAAGGGCTTGTGGCTGTTTGGGGTCAGCTTCTGGTTTTTGGTGGTATGCAAAGGGTAATTTCTGCATGACCAGATGTGATCTGTATGACTTGCTGTGGTTCACAGAGATGCTGTGTGAGCCCCAGTCTTTACAGAAACAGCCTTGTCTCACCTCCTTGGTGAGTCAAGCAAAGCTGTCATGATGCTCAGCCAAAGAGGAGAAGCTGTCTGCATCAATTAGTAAGGCCAAAGGAATCAATGAGAAATCAAATACTGATGAGGAATTAATGACATGCCTTGGAAGACCAGAGTTGTCCCTGGATTAGATTGCGGTAGTAAAGCAAGATCTGGCAGTGACATTTGTCTGTCCAAAGTGCTGCTGGACCCCAAAGTGGTGTTTTAGGAGCTAAGTCAGTGGTGGATGTATGGGGCTTTAAGCTCTTTCTGTAGAGGAAAGTATGGAAAAGATAATCCTTCCCATGGAGACAGGATCTGGGAAGAAGACTGGTGTGAGCTGCTGACCCACTGTTTATCCATTTTATTAGAAATTTGATCCAGCAGCAGCCAGTGAGCACCACTAATTTTGCTTTGGCACAGAACTTACTGATGTGCCAGTACTATTAACTTGGGGAGGACCCCAGACGTTTCATTGGAATAATTGTTACTCTACAGACACTGTAGATCCCTTTTCCTTCCTGTTTTGTGGCTCCTCTCTAAGTCTTCCCCCTCCCTTGTGTGCTGGTGGCAGGCCCTTGGCAGTGGTGGGGGGGAAAGAAGTCCCTCCTGCACAGCACAGTTTTTGCAGCCTCATCAGGCTTGGTTCCCAGATGCTGTCCAAAGTCCTCCTGGTGCATTTTTCCTTACCTTTTTGGGCCCATTGCCCTTCATGTAGGTGGAGGGGCTGGTGGGCTGTGTGGGAGCAATTGCTCACCAATGTGTAGCCCTTTGCTTGGAGTGCTTCCAATGCACTTCCTTCAATTTCCCATCTTGATGTTTCCCTCAGTTAACCTGCATAAAATGGGGCCTCTTGAGTTATTTTTCATCTTATGTCACGGTAGACCATGATGCTAATGACACCAAGATTGTGGGCTCAATTCCTTACGAGTTGGACTCAATGATCCTTGTGGGTCCCTGCAGCTCAGAATATCCTGTGAATCTGCCAATCTGTGCTGTACTGTTGACAATAATCATATTAACTTTCACATCTGCTGTAGATTGTGGTATCTAGGGAGAGACTGATGGTGAATGGATACTTGTATTTGGGGAAAGGCTCATACTGTGTTGAGAGAGAAGGCAACCACTGGACAGTGACAGGGAAATAAAGCATCAGACAGTCCTTTGAGAGAGACAGTGATGGCTGTGTGTGCTGGGTGAGGCAGGGATCCCCCCGTGGGCTCCTACCATTAAAGACTGTCAGATGTTGTGCATCAAGGGGCAGAAGTAAGGCCTCAGTTGTTCCTTGCCTTATTTTGCAGCCGAACACGCAGTGGTGCAGCTGGGCACATGTACTTGTGTGCTCTGCAGCACAGATGTGTTCCCTGCCTGTGTGGGGCATGAAGAACATCCAGTTTTTGTGGCAGAGGGAGCCAGGGGCTGAGGGGTGTCTGTGCAAACAGCATCAAGTCCTTTCATGTCTATATGTTGTGGGGAGGAGCCATGACATAAAGAAAGTACTGAGAAGCACTCTGGCCCACCTCCCCCTGACAGAGCCCTGCTATAAAAATGAATTCTTCTGTTAAGGGAATTCGCAAGAATGAAGGCCTTTCTCTCATGTTTCTGCCCTTCTGTACTCATTTTTTGCAAAGAGCCCATTATTACTTTGCACAGGCTGCAAATGTTCACAGAGAGCTGATTTCACTTATTTCTGGGCAGGGGCATGGGAACGCACATAGTGTTTGTTTGCAGCAGCAGTGCTGCCCTCCATTCTGTCCGTGGCTGCTGTGCACCAGCTCTGTGCGTCTCCTCCAGCTGCAGGGACAGTGCCTGCAATGCCAGACCTTGTCATTCTTAGACCTTGGGAAAGGAGAGCCTTCACAGCAGCTCCCATTCTCTCCGTGCTCTGTGTGTGTGTGTGGGCCCTGCTGCTCCCCAGGGAAGCCTGTGTGTGTGTGTGGGCCCTTGGCTCTGCAGGGAAGGATGCAGGTGTTGCCAACACCCAGATCCCCTGGGAACAAACCAAACTGACAAAAGGAGTGGCTTTTACCTGCCTGCCTGGCCTGGAATTGTGCTCTGCACCTATACCTGTGTCAGACCAACACACTTCAGCCTGGCCTCTACTGCAGGCAGCCCCCATTATTCAAGGTCACTGCAGTGACCATTCAGCCTTCAGCTGGAACTGGCACTCATCCTGTGCAGAGAGTTGCAACACTGAGTGGCAACATTTTCCAGTGCCTATTGTCCATTAAGACCTGGAGGAACTGGAAGGACTGGCTGTACTCAGCAAACCCCTCAGTGTGACTGTGGGGGTGATTATCCTCCAATGGCTTCCTGTGATTCCTGCCAGAAGGACGGAGGAGCTCTCCACAGCATCTTTGGGAAAGTGTCCCAGACTGGCCAAGGCTGCACCATCTGTTTTGTGGACTGCTGACTCGAGCAATTCTCCAGTCAAAGCACTGACAAAGGCAGGAGATGTTCTTGGAGACCGAGACCCAGGAAAGTCAGGGAGACCCGAGGACTTCAGGTCTGTGAGGCTGGACAAGGGCAGGAAAGCCCCATGGAAGCAGGCAGGGGGCAAGCCCCAGGGTGCTTGTGGAGGCTGTGAGAGTGGGATTAATGCATCTACAGGTGAAAAATGCAGGGTGAAGGATATACAGCTGGATTGGCTCAATGGGAGAGACAGTGCATTAATTTTCTCAGAATAAAGAAAGGAATTATCCATGCTGGATTTCTGTCCACAACAGAAATGGATTCTTTTGTACTTTCAGTTTCACACATGGGTTCAATCGAATACTCATTGAAGCCAAGAGGAATATTTCTATTGACTTCAATAAACTTTAGATCAGGGCCATAATGAGGCATAACATGATGTGACCAGATTTAACACTATGTAGGTCACCAGCTAAAAAGATAACTGCCTGCTGCTAATAGCAAAAAATCCCTAGGCCTGTGCTGGTGCTTTCCCACTGCTTTAAGCTGGAACTAAACAGAATATCTGTTCTCAGATTGATTTCTGGATAAAATGTAGATATTCTGTGCTCATACAGAAACCAGTAACCTGGCAAACACATAATAACACAGGTAGTCATGACACATAGTGCAGATAAATGTGGATCTGGAGATAGGCAGATGGAATTTGGGTAACTAATGGAATTTAGATAGCCAAGGAATCCCCCCAAAATTACTTACAATTTGGAAAAGTGGAAGAATTGCATGAAGTTGAAACGTGATGCAGAGAGAATTGCACCAAAAAAGTTCTCTCAATTGACCAAGAAAGGGGCATAAACTTGTTTTAAAAATATTCAGGTTTTGCTTTTGGCCTTAGTGCACTCCAGCTTTGAAAGAGGAATCTTGGGGGTTTTTTTGCTAGGAGCACCTGGAATGCAACTTCTGAGAGGAGTGAGATATACAATCCCACTTACAGTACTGGACTTGGATCTTTGGGAATAATGGAAAATTCTAGTAAAGCCAGAAAGTATAATGCATTTCTGTTTTAAGGGGACCCACTCCCAAAGTGCAGTTGTTGGAGAAGCAGAAGGAAGGAATTAATCTACTAAAAGGTGTCCCTGCCTGTGCCAGGGGTGTTGGAACGAGATGGTCTTTAAGATTGCTCCCAGTGCAAACTCTGCAATGATTCTCAGAGCTGCAGGACTGTATGCTTGGTCCTGGTCCCCAGAGCGTGAGAAATATGTTTTTTCTTGGGAAGCCTTTGGGTAGATAGAGGCTGTTGAGCGTCTGAAAATACTCTGACACATTTATTGAGAAATGCAGAGCTAATATTTGTTTGTGCCTTCCCAAAGCTTCATGTTGTCCAGAAACAGTGAAAATTATGAAAATTATTCATGAATAGTTTGAGGAACCAAATATTTTCTCAATCTGCCACTTGCCAGAATGATTTGAGCATTCTGAGGCAAGTCTTAACCATGGCTGCATTTCATGGTGTGATGAATGGAAAACAAGTTAAAAAGGAAAAAGAAACAATAATATGTCCCTCAGTAAGTGTATACAAATATAAAATTGAGGAACAGTTAAGACAAAGAAGAGGTGGAGATGGGGGCTGTGGGATGCAGGATGATGTTTTGGGTGGCTGAGCTGCCCCCTTGCCTTCCCTTCCCTCAGGCCACCCTGCTGGCAGCCCGCTGCCAGGCTGGGCCGGGGGCTGCTGGCAGGCACTGCTGCTCATCCTCAAGCTGCTGAGCCTGTGATCCTCTGTACCCACGGAAGAGAGGATGAGAGGGTGGGTGGGAGAGGAGCAAGGGGAGTTCCATGGCTTTTACAGCTGAAATCTCCCCTGTTCCAGGCTGTAGCCTTACTGGTGGGAGGGGAAGAAAATCCCAGCTCTAAAATCAAGCCTAGGAGAGCACATCAGGAGGCAAAAAACCTTCCCATATTTACTCTCAGTAGACTATCAAACAACACCAGGCTATTAATTTGGCTTTTGAGTCTTCACTAAAGCCCATAAAAGCGCAGTTGTCAAATGGAGTTCATTTTAATTTCCTTTCAATCACAGTAAATTATTCAGGTGATAAATCAGCTGGGGCAGCCTCCTGGCTGTAATAGAAACCCTAATTCCTGGCTAATTATCCAGCCCATTGCTGCCAGCAGATCAATACCTCTGCCGAATGGAAAGGGCGTGGGGTCCAGGCAGGCAGGACGGCGGAGGGACAGCAGCTGGGAGCACAGGCACCCATGACCCCTGCCCTCTGCGGGGCTGCGGGGAGAAAGCTGTGCTCCTGCTGGTCGGCAGCGTGTGGCAACGGGCTCCTTGCTGCAGTTGTGGATTCCCTGAGTGCTGGGCTTGGCTGCTTGTCCCCGTGGTAAGCCATGTCGGGGGGCTGGGTGGTGTGGGAACGAGGTGCTCCCACTGGGTAGTGCCTGGGTGTGCTGTGGGAGTGTACCCCCACCTACTGCAGCCCTCTCTGCCAGGCAGTTGTGCCCTTTAAAGATTACTCAGGAGGAAATCTCAGGCTGGCAATAGTTTTTCTTGTCCAGTAGAACCTTTCAATAATAGTAAAAACTAAACAGGTAAAAGATGAGAGGGCCAGTACTCAGCTGTAAAATGGAGTGCTTCACCATGACACAGCAGCAACCTCAGGAAGATGACAGTGGCACTTACCCCCATCTCCTTGCGGGAGCTGTTTTTCCTAGAGCTGCTCCATGCACAAAGCACTTCGAGCCTGACCACTGTGCTGTCAGCTGCTGTCTCCAGCTCAGCATCATCAAGTTGTTCTGCAAAAGTGTCTGATAGAGCTCCACCATCTGTTTCAGATGCTTTCATGCAATACCTGTGCTGCTGTAGTGTCTTCTCTGAGCCCTATGTCCCTTCATTGCACTGCTGGGGATGCAGAGGGATGCACCACCTTCTCCTTTGGCTCTGCTCTGGTTTAGATTGAAAAAGGAGAAAGAAACCTGCCACAGTGTTTCTTCCTGCTAAAATCACCTTTTTGTTTTGTTTTGTTTTGTTTTGTTTTGTTTTGTTTTGTTTTGTTTTGTTTTGTTTTGTTTTGTTAGTGGAAAGGCTTTTCTTCTAAAATAGCAGCAGAAAGCACAGCTCCTTTGGCCAGTACCTCCTCTTTGCATAGCCACTCCTTTGCCCTTCCTTGTGACCATTTCTTTGTGCATGAGCTACCAGAGACTGCAGAGATTTCTGTGCATGTCCCACCCTGTTATGTCATGCTGTGTTGGGTAGTGGCAGTCACAGCAGATTCTGCTGAATGACACCTGTGTATTCTGTCTGACAGTAGGGCTGTGGAGGCCAAGAGTTTTCTGGGGAAGGAGCATGACAGGAGCCATGTATGCAGCAAAGGTCTTCCTGCATCAGCAGGATCCTTGTGAAAAACAACCCTGCAGCTTCCAGGGGTAGCTGAGGATGTCTGAGGGGGTCTGGAATTGAAATGGCTGGTCTTTGAGTAAGCAAGAGAGGTGGGAAGAAGGGCAGGTGGATAATCCAGGGGTTGCCCACTCTCCTGTCTGGCACAGAGATAGGGATACCTTTCTCCCCCCTGCAGCTCAATGCCCAATGCCCCTTCCCAGGGACTCTCCCAGTAGAAAAGGTGGTGACCAACTTTCCCACTTTGTCTAGAAGTAATTGGCATCCTGTGGTC
The DNA here is from genome assembly GCF_027477595.1 of Haemorhous mexicanus. Taxonomy (NCBI): domain Eukaryota; kingdom Metazoa; phylum Chordata; class Aves; order Passeriformes; family Fringillidae; genus Haemorhous; species Haemorhous mexicanus. Next base: position 11,798,186 of record NC_082381.1, read on the forward strand.
AGGATTTCTCCTGCAGACTTTTCCAGAGGGTGACAGGGAGCATTTGCTGCAATACCTTGGGAGCATGACCCAATTGCATGCTGAAGAGAAGCTCTGGTAGAGGAGAGAGCTGGGGTTTCATTGCACACACCCTGCTGTGGTGGCGGTCAGGGCAGTGAGACCAAGCTGGGGAAGAGTAACAGCACGCGCATTTCAGGGATTTCAGGGTGAATTTGAAAGGCTGGATCTCTCAAAGTGCCTATTATGGTGTTAGGGAAGCCTCAGTGATGGCTGGAGCTGATGCAAATGATGCTTCTCTCTTAGTCTGAGCAATGGGATTGCTGGGCTACACCCCCCAGCGTACATGACTCTGTCTGGGGGCTATCTCTGTCTCCAGGGTTGCCAAGTCTGAGTTCTTTTCCTACACAGGGGAGTCCTTGTCACCTCCTTCTCCCTTTGACCCATCAAAGAGGAGGAATCCCAAAATACCAAGGTAGACAGCTCCTCTGAGAATTGCATTGTATTTCTGGTTATAAACATGCCCTTTTTTCCTCCTGACTGCTCTCAGATATGACTATATGTAAAAATACAAATTCATAAGTTAAAGGAAAGGCCAGTCTTGCTGTGCTGTGGGGCTGTGCTCCCACACTCCTTTGTCCTTGTCTCTTTTCTCTTTGCTCTGCACGAACTGGAGGGATGTCTTCTCCCCATGGCAGGCTCCCCACATTGTGCACAGGCTTGTGCAAAGGGAGTGTGGGTGACATGTGACATGGTCAGCAGCTGGTAAAGGCAGACCAGCTCTCCCCTGCTCTGGAAGCTCCTCGGGGACGAGGATGCTACTGAGGAGTAGAGCTTTTTCACTGAGAGCCTGGTGTCTTGGTTTGAAAGATAGATGTTGGCAAGGAAGGCAGAAATCTTCCACAGAATGGAAAAAATATTACCTCTTTCCTTCCAAATTATTAGAACTTTGAAATTAAGGGGCTTTCAGGCAAAGATATGAGAAAAGGAATAGCAGTCTTTTTTATGTGTAGAACAAGGCAAGCAAACAGCAGCAGCAACAATGAAAAGAACCAGGCACCCAGTCCCAGCCAGAACCAGAGATCCAGTCCCAGTAAGAGCCACAGACCCACTGACCCAGAACCTTAGACCCAGCCCCAGCCCCACTCCCAGTCGCAGCCCCACTCCCAGTCCAATTCCTAGTCCCATTCCCATTCCCAGTCCCAGTCCCAGTCCCAGCCCCACTCCCAGCCCCAGTCCCAGCCCCACTCCCAGCCCCAGCCCCAGTCCCATTCCCATTCCCAGTCCCAGTCCCAGTCCCAGTCCCAGCCCCAGCCCCAGCCCCAGCCCCAGTCCCAGACACAGTCCCAGTCCCAGCCCCAGCCCCAGCCCCAGTCCCAGCCCCACTCCCAGTCCCAGTCCCAGTCCCAGCCCCAGCCCCACTCCCAGTCCCAGCCCCACTCCCACTCCCAGTCCCAGCCCCACTCCCAGTCCCAGTCCCAGCCCCATTCCCAGTCCCACTCCCAGCTCCACTCCCAGTCCCAGCCCCACTCCCAGCCTCACTCCCACTCCCGGCCCCAGTCCCAGTCCCAGCCCCAGTCCCAGCCCCAGTCCCAGTCCCAGTCCCATTCCCAGCCCCACTCCCAGTCCCATTCCCACTCCCATTCCCACTCCCTTTCCCAGTCCCAGTCCCAGTCCCATTCCCAGTCCCACTCCCACTCCCATTCCCATTCCCAGTCCCACTCCCAGCCCCACTCCCACTCCCAGTCCCACTCCCACTCCCACTCCCATTCCCAGTCCCAGTCCCACTCCCAGCCCCACTCCCACTCCCATTCCCAGTCCCAGTCCCACTCCCACTCCTATTCCCAGTCCCAGTCCCAGTCCCAGTCCCATTCCCAGCCCCACTCCCACTCCCAGTCCCACTCCCATTGCCATTCCCACTCCCATTCCCAGTCCCTGTCCCACTCCCAGTCCCATTCCCAGCCCCACTCCCACTCCCATTCCCAGTCCCAGTCCCACTCCCACTCCCATTCCCAGGCCCGCCCCCAGCCCCAGCCCCAGCCTCTCTCGGCACTTTCCCCTCCGGTGCAGTTCCGGGCACGGCCGGCAGGGGGTGCTGTGATTCCCCCGCGCCTGCAGGGGGCGCTGTGGCGCCAGCTCGGCCACATCTCCCTCATGGGATAATGGCGGGCGGGCTGGACGGAAAAAAGGGCTGCAGCAGGAACCTCGGAGTGGCTGCTGGGGCGGCAGGGATGAGCAGATGCTAGAGTAGCATATGAAATGTACCAGGTGCGAAGCAGCAGGGCTGGGCTGCAGCAGCTGGGCTTCTAAACAGGGCAGGGAGAGGCCCCCTGGAAGGGGGAAGGGCTCAGGGTCCCGGGGTGTTACGCTGAGGTATTGAGTGAATGGTGAGGGTCTTTTCTTTAGTGAGGTTGGTGTGGATGAGGTCCCAGTGCAATGGTGCTCTTTCAAGCAGCGCTTCCCTCACGGTAGGAGAAGGCAGCAGGAGACAGAACCCTGTGGTAGTGGCGAATTCTCCGCACAGAAACCAGGGCCTCTCTCCCACCCAGTGTTGAGAGTGAGAGGAGCTGAGCCCAGTCCCCCATGCCCTGCCAAAACCTCACATCTCTGCCCTTCTAAGAGAAACACTCCCCCCCCCCACCCCAGGTAAGAAAATAGCCAGCTACACTCTCCCCCACTTCGCCCCCCATTTCTTTTGTCTCTTAAATACGAGTTGTTATTCTCTCTTACCAATAACTGGGACAAAATTCCATGAAAAGAAAAAAGTCCTAACCCCCAACACCTTGGGAAAATGGAAATTGCAGCCACAGCACCATTCTTGTTGGGTAAGGTTGGAAGGGGATGTTTTTCCAGACACCAAGTTTCATCTCAGCACCTTCCACCAGCTTTACAGCCAGGCCTTAGTGAGGCTGCATAGAACACAACATCTTGCAAAGGCAGCAGGCGATCTCCTCCAGAAAATTTTCTGTGGCTTCTCAGTGTGATAGAGAGGTAGGAAATCTAAGAAAAGCTTTCCCCGCTTGTTATCTTGATAGAAGCGTTCACATTTCTTTGAAATTTGGGAACTGGCATTGCGTGATTACATCTCTTTGCTTATTGTGTGTTTCATAATAAATAATTTCTTTCTTTTTTAGCTTAGCAAGATAAAGTCCTTCACCAATATCAGGCAATGCCATGTAACAGCACTAGTTGGCCAGTTATGTCAAAATTGACCAACCTCCTTATGTTTATGTTAGGCCCATAAGAGAAGGAAGGACAACTCTGGAAGTGAACACACTTGCCTGTTGATTTAACTAGTCCCTGGCCCTTTCAGATTATATTTAAGGTGAAGTGCTTGGACCAGCATTTGAAGAATGGATCAAGGCTTCTCTGTGTAGACCTCAGTAAATGGCTGGATCCCACAGGCTCTGACAAGTTTCAAGTACATTTTCCAATCTTACTTTAGAAATCACTGCTATTTTACAGTCATTCTGTGAGCTTTTTCTAAATTTGTCCTTATAATCACCTCACAATCCATTTGTCCTTATAATCACCTTATAATCACCACAGATGGGAGTATGGTCCCTTGAAGAGCTTGATGTGCTAAAACAACTCAGAAGGATCCCAACTCTTCATGGGGGTACACAGTGGGAGCACAGCAGACAGGGGCATGAACTGACACAGCAGAGGCTCTGCAGCATCCGAAGCTGTGCAGTCTCTGTCTGTGTTGATTTTCAAGACCCGCTTAGATGAACCCCTGAGCTGCATGGCCTGCCTCCATAGCTGGCCCTGTTTTGAGGGATCTCTGAAACCTCCTCCAGCTCGGGTCATGGCGCTACCTTGCTGCTCATCCACTGTATTCATTCCAGTTGTTATGGTGTGTTTAAGGAGAACCTTGGTGTGGCTGCAATGAAGACTGTGTTAGAGGAAGAGCAGCACTGGTTCACCCAGGATATAGGATGAGATGGAGAGTTGTTTGGCATGCAGTGCCAAGGAGTCTGAGAAGCTTGCTCAGTGCAGAGGCTAGGTTTTCAGAAGAATGCCATAGTTTTGGGTTGCCTTTTTTTTAGTATGGGGTTGAACAAAACAACCTACACCAGTGTCTGAATGATGACAAAAAGCAATTGTGGAGCTAAGCCAGTTCCAGACAAAAGGGACTGATTCAAAATTCCTCTCTGCTCATATGAATAGTGGCTGCTTAGATTTTTTTTGCAGCAGATTTTTACAAACAGACAAACAAACAAACCCAAAACCTGAGAGGAGAGAGCTCCTGCACTAAGAGAGTAGATTAACATGTAGGGGCATGATTTCAGCTCTGCTCCTCTCACCCTGAAAATTGAATGAAATAAGGGCAGCGTTGGAGAGGCAAGGGTTTCTCCTGCAAAATCCCCTTCAGGCTCAGGGCTGACCTTGGGTCCGTGTCAGTCCAGACAAGTCACTCACAAAGGGCTGAGGGAGAATGAGGTCCTGGAGGTGATGAGTGCATTCCTGGAATAGGAGCTATGGTGTGAAGCCAGGCATAAGAACTGCACTTGTCAGATGCTCTGTTAGGCTTGGAGTATTTCACTGGTTATTAGGAACTCTCCAAATAATTGCAACACAGGATTAAGTAATGAATTAAATTATGTTACACAAGAAATTGTCATCAGATTATGTACCTGATGAATGACTTCCAGGCACTGTCAAACTGAGGCTTGGTAATAGTGGAAGATTTTGTTGACTGCACAGCTTCCGTGTCTGTGTTTTTGTTCAAGTGGTTCCTGTCTGGTTCTTGTGACTGGAGAGGAAATTTTGAAAATATAACCCCAAATACCTCTCTGGCATAAGAACTGGAGTAGCTTCTGGGGTGGAAGAGGTGCTCAGGTAATACCGGTGTGGGTTCCCTTCTGGTTGCCTGATGCTGTTTGCTTGTGGTGATGCTCCACGTCATGTGTGGTGCCCAGGTGTCTTCTGCAGTTTTAGCAGCAGAATAGTGACTACTGCAACACCAGTGTGCCTGGCTGGACCTGTCTTTGCAATAGGAAATGTTTTGATAAAAAAATGAAATGTTTCACTAAAGCCTGTTGTCTTTGATGATTTTTCTGCATAGAGGGTCCATCACTGAAGCCTATCATGATAGTGGGGCACCCAGCAGCAATAGGCTCTGTGTGTCATCAGACCGAGTCTCTTTACTTGGAACCAGCACCTCGTAGGTACCCTGGCGTGTCAGCTTGTCTCTGTTTTGCTTAATTTTTTATACCAATATGTGAACAATTTCTGGTGTTCGTGGGTATATTTCTGAAGGTGAGGAGCCCATTTCCCTGCCCAAAGCAAGCTGCATCAAAGCAAGCACTGCATCACTCCCCTGATGCTCCCTTGCCCAGGGCCTCCATTTGCATGAGGCATGCCTGTGGCATGCATAAAGGGCAAGGAGCATCTCCCCCACTCCACATTCCCAGCAGCCATCATGGCACTTTTTGTTTTCAGGACAAAACACTCTGGTTAAGATATCCAAGCCAGTCACTTTGCCTGCTGTCAGTGCACAGAGTTTGTTCAGTTCCTGCTGCCTTTCTAATCCCATGCCTCCAAGGACATGTAATCAGAAAGTGATGCATAATGCTTCTGAAAACAACATTTTCACTTATAGCATCACAGACTTGTTAAGGCTGGAAAAGAACTTTAGGATCAAATCCATCTGTCAGCCCAGTGGCACCACCATATTCATCATTAAACCTTGTCCTCCCCCATACCTACATGTTTTTGAGCACTTCCAGCCACCGCTTCCCGGGGCAGCCTGTTCCAATGACTTACAAACCTTTCTGTAATATTTTTTTTCCTAATATCCTACTTTTTTCTATATTTCTTACCTCCCCAGGCACAGAACCATACAATCATACAGATTGGAAAAGACCTTTAAGATTTCTGTCTTTTCCATAAACATGCTGTAATGAAAACTGGCCTGCAATACTGTGGCCCTTTACTGTTCTAGTTCAGGTGAAGGTGAAAAAATGAAAGAAAAGCTTTGGAAAACTATGGGAGTTTTGTTTAATGGGGTTTTTTTATTTTGTTTTTGCCTTTTTTAAAAAAATGAGATCAGTTCTATATTGGGGATTTGATGGGGAATTCAGCATTGCAGGGAAAGTTTACCCCCCAAAAATGGAAGGCAGAAGGCTCCTGACTGCCACAGGATGATGAGACTCCAAGGGGCACCAACAGGAAAATCAAAAGTCTTTTGGAGAATGAAGAATGTGTGTTGGCTTGGTGTTTGGCTTTGAAATACAGCAGTTCATTAGCTGACATGGATTTGCTGAGCTTGGACTTTGTGACATGCCACAAAACAGCAAACTCTGTGGCTTTCTCTGTTGGCTTTCCCCCGTGTAAAGGTTTGGTGCCTTTGTAGGTACAGTGGCTGTAGGGGCCTTGGCCACCTGTGAGGCTTGGACCCTGGTAATCTGCTGCTTTGGTAATCGCCACTTTGAGACCAGTTTATTGTATACAGTGCTTAATAGGATACAAAAAATGCTCTAACAGGATTCTCAGATGGCATTTGTGAAACACATTTGGGTAGTTCATGTGAAAGCATTACACAAATACCAAGTGTTCTTGAAAATTTGCACAAGACTTCTCAAGTGTCAAGAGCCATCGGTGGGATGAAGATCTGGCAATATTGGTGCTAGCCTCATGCATTCTCAGAGTGCATTCACATTTCTGATTCATATTTCTCCATAAGGAAATAATTGACTGTGCTGAGGGTTGTGGTTTTTTTTCTGCACAGTCATGCTTAGTGCTTAAGTGGAAGTAGAGGGGCCACCATGATCGAGGATTGTACCTTTTCCCTCCTCCTCTGGCTGAAAATGTTAGTGTTGAGAGGGAAAGTGTCCAGATCCTGTCCTGAGAAACAGCATTTTTAAACAATATCTTGTAGCAATTAGAGGCATAAAAGCCTTAATTTTGTGCTGGGTTTACAAAAAGTAAACTGATTTTCCACGAGGGTGATTTGTGCTACATTTACTTCAGTTTTGTGTCTCCTGCTTTACTTTGATTGGGTGCTCCTTTTTAGCATTGCACATAGGATGGTAGAGGCTGCTGAGAAAATTCCGTTGGCGCTGGGGTGAGAACAGGTGCTGGGGATAATGCAGGAAATGCAGGGGGAAGAGAGATGCCCCATGTAAGTCTGTGGGGAAGGCAGAAGAGGGCAGCCATGGGAGGAGGAGGAAGGCTGGAGAGTGGAGGACTGGAGAGAAGAAATTGTAGGGGGGTTGGGGCAGTTGCAGGCACTGGTGCTGGACACTGAAACTGGGAGCAGGCTTCTACAAAATCTGTCTTGGAGTTACTGCTTTTCTTAGCAGAAACTGAAGTGGGAGGCGCCGCATGGAGACAGAAAGGAAGAGCCTGTGCAGGATTGGGCAGTGCTGAAGAGGGTGGGAGGAGGCTTGGGCAAGTCATCCTATAATTTTGTGTCCTGCAGGAAACACAGCAATTTTTTGTGTTAAGTAGAGAAATGCTGGAGTTGTTGAGGATAAATATGTGGGGTTGAAACTAGTAAATCCTGGTGGAAACAGAGGTTGGCTTTGGCACTGTGGTGGTGTTGCTGTTTCTGCTCATCCAGGTGCTTGTGAGCGGCCTGGTGAGGCTGAAATCTGGAAGGCCACCTCAGCTTATTGTGTACGCTTAGCACTCTTGGGTGGCCTTACATGGTTTTCAGTGGAGGCTTCATTTTGTAAACCAAAGGAAGTTAATGGCTCCTGAGGACACAGTTTAGTGGCAGCCTTGGCTGTGTTAACAGTTGGACTCAATGATCTTACAGGGTGTTTCATCCTCAATGATTCTGAGAGAGTCCACTGGCCATTTCTGCCCCTGCTGGGCATTGGGGACTGCAGTGGCCCATGGAGGGCGTGCTTGGAAAACACCCATCTAGGTATCTGCAGGTCTCTGCTCTCCCAGTCAGACTTTCTCAGAGATCTAAGGACAGCAGACACGAGGGATTGCCCAGCAGGGATTTGTAAGACTGACATCGAGCACATGCCCAGGCGCTGCACACGCTACTCAGGCGTTGCTTTTGTTCAGCCCTCTACCTCTGACTAAGAAACAGTATTAAAAACATATCCAGCAGCCAGCATGGGCAGTGTTCTGTGCTGCTCCTCCATGGGGTTTTCACTATGGGCAGCCTCACTGGCACGTGTGTGTGCGTGACTGTGTGTACGGGTGTGATTTACTGGCCTGTGCAGTGCCTCATGTCTTTAAAATTATAGTGCCCGTTTCCTGCTGAAATAATTTCTACATAGAGAGGCTCCCATTATAGCAAGAGGAGCATGGACGTCATGATTTATTATTATTTATGGTCCCAGGGTCTTGTTTATGCACGATGGGTTAGGTGCTCAGGATAGAAATGCCATTATGCAAATGACATTGAATGTCCTTACTGAGCCTAAATAATTTTTGTGTTGGACGATTAAACCTCATCTGTTATTGATATGGGCTGCAGTCGGGCTATTAAAGAGTCCCAACAGTACTTACTCCCAGTAATGGGAAAATTGAGAGGAAGAGGCTAAACAATTGCCTCAAGTGTGCTGTGATTGTCTGGTAGGAGTGGAACATAACGAACCCCCTGAATGGAAATCGTGTTTACTACTTAGGGATAAATAAAAAGAGAGAACACGCAATAAATTGTGCTTTGTGATCTGAATTGGCGCACCAGAGAATTTGCGTACTTTCAATTTACTTATTTATTTGATTTTTTTTTTTTTTTTTTCGGGGTGGAGGGGGCAGTGTGATTGGGATGTAGATACCGCAGGCAGCCGGGAAGGATTCCTGCAGTGTGTGCCCCTGGCTGAGTGGCAGGGGAATGCTGTCCTCGGAGCTGTGCCGGTGCTGCGCTGTCCGCTTTGACACAGCTGTGCAGTCACATTTTGATCAGTGTTGATAGCTTATGAATTCCAAAATTGACAAAATTTACAGAAAAATGAGGATAATCCATCTTCCTTAGCAGCCTGTCAGGAGCTGGCTATACTTCATAATCTTCAATTACAGATGCTATTTTCGGACATTTACATGCAGATATTAGAACAAAATGAAAATGAGAAACAAAGAGCAAATGGAAATGCAGCTATTTATATGTATAAAAGAAAAACAACAGGTAAATTCTTGGCATTTAGATTGGATTTGGGTGTCCCTTTGGAAAATCTGAGAATATCTGCACCAACTTATGAATTGTACTGTGGAAATGTAAAATGTAGTATATCATTTCCCTTATGCAGATAATGTGAAGATTGGGTCAAAAACAGGTCAGTTATTTTGAAGTATGAGGGTAAATGTGTTCATGGCAGGGTGCACAAGCTAATTCTCACTGCCTTCAAAGGCATGTCTGGGGATGTGTACAATCGTAATTGGATTTGGGCTAAAATGAAGCACAGCTGTTAACTTTTTATAAACAATATATGTATTGTGAAAGGGAGGTACAGAAATACCCAGTTTAAACTTAGGGAAAAAGGTTGTACCACTGAAACAAAACTTACGCGTTTTGTGAGACAGCAGTAACTCAATGTGGCTGAAAACAGAGAAACTAGGGTTCGGTCCCAGTTAAACGTGTAAATAACATTTGTTCCAAAGTAGGATTGGGATTGGTGTCAGCAGTGCCCAGTGCAGGGAATAACATGTAAATTATTAAATGGGGTGGTGGTTGGAAGGCAGCAGTGGTGAGAATTTGATGTAGAGGTTTCCAGGAGCCTTTCCTACCCATATCTTGGGTGGCTGAGTAGGAGGGCATTAGGCTGGATTTTCCATTCCCATGAAATTCCAGGTGGAGCAGCAGTGGTGCCTGCAGCTGCAAGCAGTGCTGTGTTTCTGAAAGCCTGGGGAGATTAATTACAGCTGCTTTGGATTAAATTCTTCGAACCATATCTAACTATACAAATTTTTTCCCTTTGTCAGGCTGCTGTGTGGGTTTCTGTGGACAGCCTGCCTGGCGTGTGCCACTTTTGCCTCTATTTATTCATTAATTTAAAAATATTAAGATGTGATAACTTGGAGATATTTGTTGTGAGATCTGACTTGCTGCTGCGGTCAGGGATGACCAGGGGGTGTGGTGGGTGTGATCTGGGGGACAACAGTGTGCCTTTCAGGGACCTCAGTGTTTTATTTGTCAGTGAAGGCTCTGACGCACCGTCTCTGTCAGGAAGGCAGAGCACATGGTCAGTGAGGAGGCAGACTAAGCCCTGAAGCCGCAAGCTGGCACCTTGCACTGATGGTCTCAGCTCCTGTTGAGCTGCTGCTGTTGCTGCTGCTGCTGCTACATACTGAGCGGCACTGTGGGCCTGGGGGCAGCTGTGCCAGTGGCAGGAGAACACAGAAGGTATTATTTCATGCCTGCCTGGTGTTCTGATTTGGAATATATAGCAGATGCAAAAAAGAAACATGTGCAAGTCCCAGTGGACCCCAGCTGGCTCATTTTAATGGCCATTTGCCCTGTGAAGCAGACAGCTCTTCTCTATCTTTGCTTGGTGCAGTCTCTTCAGCAGCATTGTGAGGTCTTTGCCCCACAAAAGGGATGAGGCAAAAAGGGGGATACATTTGTCTCACATCTTTTGGGTCGCAGCACTGCTGCAGGGCTCATTCCAGCCTCATAGCTCCCTGAGATTCCCACACTGGTACCTAAAAACCAGGCTGTTTCAGGGAGTGGCCTTGTTCCCTGCTGTGTGTCCATCTTTTCCTGACACTTTAGGATAAAATCACTGGTAAATATCAAAGAGACAATTTCTGTGCACAGAGGGTAGGTTGACTTTTTGGTGTGTTATATTCAGGTATCTTCACCAGAAAAAGTGCAGGGTGAAGCTGGTTGTGATCTGCCTCTCTGCTTTACTGTAGTTCAGCAGGTTTGAAAACAGTTATGAAACCCTCCTGTGCCCTTTTTCTTACCATTTGCCTATCCCAATCACCACTCCAAGGGATTAATAGTTAGAAATAAAACTTTTGCAGTGGAGGTAGATTCAAAACTTTACTTAGTGCAGAAAGCTTCCTGTTTGCACTTTGCAGAGATGTCTAATGGGGAGGGACTGTGCAGACCCTGCTGCTGCAAGAGGACTTGTGCTGCTGCTAATGGGCGCACAGAGGTTACTCCTCTCCTCACCACTGCAGCCACTGCCCCAACTCTGTCTGCCAGAGTCGAGCCAGAGCAGAGTAGGTTAGGGCAGGGGAACACACAAGATCTGGTCTTGCCCCTCCTCTCAGTTTGTCCTTCTCAGTCTCTCTTTTATATATACCTCGTTTCACATGTCTGTGTTTTCTCTCCTCCATGCTATGGCAGTGGTGCTCCATGCTGATGAGACAGTGCGTGGTACAACCGCAGGCAGTCATTTTTCAGGTAATTTCTAGGGTAATGAATGTCTCTTGCTTTTTCACCTACCAAGCAGAAGGTCAGGCTTCCTGGCTGCACAAGGAGGGACCCTGGCCATGACAGTCATTCCGGGCTGTTTCCCACCAGCAGCAGTGAGAGCCCATTAGTGCAGGAGCCAAATCTGAGATCCCCTTCTGCTGCTCCCACCCCAATCAGCTGGAGAAGCTCCTGGGAAGAGTAGGCAGGAGGGTTCAGCAGAAGGGTCTCAGTGAGGCCGTGGGGTGAGGGGCTGCTCCATGAGTGCTGCCTTCCCCTGGGGTTTCCTTTCCTCTCTGGATGGGGTGCTTGAAAAGAAAGAGATCTGCCTGGGGGGAATGGGAAGAGGGGACACCACTGTACCCCTCATGAGTGGTTCAACACCAAACACTGTGACCCCACAGTGTAAGGGAGGTTTTTGCTTTTTCAGGGGGTTCTAGAGTCTCCTGACCCCTCCATGGGAGTGAGGAGAGCTGCAGACAGTACCCATAGTGTGGTTTTAGGGGGAAGGCTCCTCTGCTCTGCTTGCCTGATGCCCCACTCCTTGGGGGCCAGAAGATACTTCTGCTGACGATCCCCTCTCTGCAGTGCCTGGCTGTTGGCAGCACGATGTTTCCTTTTCTGCCCACAGGCAGGTGTGGGTCACTGCCACTCTGCCAACCCAGTGCTGGCCCTGACCCCGCTGCTTTGCAGTGCAAACTGTAACTGCAGAGGTGGATGTGATGTGTTGGGGTCGCTCCTCCACTGAGAATGCATGATGAGAGGGAGTCCGCAATCAGAAGGGCTGCCCCTCAGCCTGCACTTCTGCCTCAGTGCTGGAAGCAGTGGTCAGTGTTTGCTCCGTGTGGCTGTTAGTGTTCAGCAGATGGTGGTTCCAAGAAGGGATCTGGGCGCAGCAAAGTAGCTGGGAAATCCCTTAAAATCAGAAAATCCCTTAAAATCCCGCTATTCTTACCTCTGGGAAAAGTTGCTGGGCCATGGCAGAAGACATGCAGCTCTCATCTGCAGGAAGTTATTGGGACCAAAAGTAGGGAAGAACCCCAAATCTCCATTTTGCACGTCTTCAGTTCATTCCTACCACAGTGCTGCTTGTCTATGGGCTCTCCATCCACACTGTGCTGAGCAACTGTAATGCTTCCAGTTCCTCCTGCAGATGTTGTTCCATGGTTTGGCACTGCACCACTGCATATTGTGCCAACTCACTATGGTGCAGTGACATGGAAGAGCACAGGCTACCTCTGCTGTGACCCTTGGCAGGTTATGCTACACTCTGGTTGTTGCTTGCTTGACACTAGAAATGGTCACTTTCTCCAAGCTCAGGGGTTACTCTTAGCTCATTTGCATGGTGCTTTCAGGTCATTACAGCTAAAAGTCTTAACTCTGGTCCTGTTTCTTCCAGGGTCAGTTCCTTGGACTCCTGAAGGGAAGAAAGCTATGGAGTTATGCATGGAATTATGCATGGAGTTATGCATTCCTGTGTCTGGGAATTGCAGTTGAGGGCTTGGGCTAGTTCCAGTTGGGTTTGTAGTTTGGGATGTGCACCTCCTTCCTCAGTCCCCTCATGTGACCCAGCCCATGGCAAGGGTCCCATTCCAGCTAGATGCTTCCTCCCAAACTACAGGTGTGCAGCTCTCGCTTTGTAATTGGGAAACCACATTCACTCTCTGCCTGTTGGGAGGGATGGATCTTCCTCATGGGAGGATCCAAAGAGATTTTCTAGTCTTCATATGGTGTGGTTATGGCTTTCATAGAGCACATGAATTCAGGTATCCCCAGGGATTTGTGTGTGCTCTTCTGGAGATACCAGAAATTCCAAACAGCAGCACACAAGGACAGGTTTCTCCTTTGCTGTGCTTCCAGCCCATCTGTGCTTGTGCATCCTCAGCTGCTTGGGATGTCTCTGCAGGGCTATTGTTTCTCTGATGTTTTGCTAGATTAGGGTTTTGGGGAAAGAAAAAATCTAGCAGTGCCTCCATATGTGCATGTACCCTGCATAGGGGAGAGGTGGGGTTGGAGTCTCAGGAAAACATGGAGTGGTATGGGAAGGCTGAGAAATGCATTGTGGTGTCATGCTGAATGAGAAGGAGGAGCTTTGATTACACTTCTAGGGAGGAGGAAGGCTGGGACCATTATCAGCATCCTCTGCAGAGGAGGGAGGTTCCCAGAGCTGTTCTCTCCCAGGAGCAGAAGCGGGGGATGAGTCAGAGGCTGTCTTTGAAGCAGTGGTGGTAGACAAAAACACCTAGGTGAATGATGGCGAGGCAAAAGTGGGGGCACAGAGGGTGTTGGAAGAGGCGTGAGCTGAAAAAACTGAGGAACAGTACAACTTTAATGCAAAGGTTATGTAGGATCTTAGGAGACAAGTCAGAGGACTCTGATGCATGGGCTGGGAGCAGGACAAGGGTGGCCAGCAGCTAGTCCCTGTTAAAATGTATTTTGCATGCTCATCTGCAAGAGGTTTGTATGGGGATCCTTCAGGGTGACAGGCTGTACTCCTACCTCACGCAAATGGCGTCTGCAGAAAAAACATGTTTATTACACAGAACTGTTAATACAGGATTATCCATGTAAATTACCTTCTGTTTGAGACCTGAGCTACAGAGACACCAGCTTGTCTTCCTGGCTAAAGTACTGAGTTAGTGGCAAGCACCAGATAATGTGCTGGGTTGTCGGAGAAACTGGCAGGAAGGAGGAGGATGTATTCATTCAGATCAGCTTTTGTTTCCTCAAAAAAAAAAAAAAAGGTAACTTATTTTGGTGTCACATCTCTGGAGCTGTTCAAGGCTTAGTTGGATGGGTCCTTGAACAACATGGTCTAGTGGAAAGTGTCCCTGCGCATGGTAGGGGGCATATATAATAAGTTGGTTTTTAAGATAACTTCCAATCCAAACCTGTCTGTGATTCTGTGTTTTTCTGAGTTTTGTTTTGGTTGCTCCAAAAAACCTCCATGTGATCCTGGGTTCATCTGCATTTCTTCATCTCTGCATGGCTTCTGCATTGACTTAATCTTCAGGAATTCATTAGAGATTGGCATCACAGTGGCTGCTCTTCAATGTACCTGTTCCCACTGTAGTTCTTTATTTGAAGTCAATCTCCAGTGGATATGGGCATGACTGCTGTCTCACAAATAAGGGATTAAAACTTAAAGGGCAGGTAGCAGGGCACAGAGAACTTTGAAAGAAAACTTCCCAGATTTGTGGAAATAATCCTGACAATAAGAAACCATTGAAAAAGGGCAAATGAAGATAAGCTTTGTGCCATATACATCCTTTAGATACATGCATTGGACTCATTGGCTATAGAATGCTGTAGCAGTGGAGACCTAAACAGAGTTATAGGACACAAACACTCTGATTTCTGAGATCTGTGCTTGCTTACCATAGCCTCTCTCAGGTAATGAGATTAGGAAATTATTTGGAAATGGCACAGTGTTCTTACTACAGTCAGGTGATTTATTTTTAAATAACTTAGATTTAGAAACAGTTATCTACAAATGCATCCATTAAGCAAACTCTTTGTATATACATACTTTCTCTTTCCTGTGAAATGAAGAAGAAATGCAACATTCCCAGGAAAAGGGAAGCGGAAAACCTGTTCGCACCTTCTTGTTAGTGCATGTCCCCTCTAAGGCCAACACTGAAATGTGGAGAGTGTGGAGGTTAAGAGGCCTGTACATTTTCCTAACCAGAAAGTAGCTTGCACTTGGCAGGTAATCTACACATTTTCCTCTTTCAGGAAAGCCTTGTTACATATTAATGAGTTTGGCTTTGGTTTTATAAAGAAAACCTATTTTGGTGTTCTCTGAGAACACTGGTGATAAGCACAGACCCACTTACTGAACAGTTTGAATGTTGAAAAGCCCAGTGTAAATGGGCATTGCCTTTAACACCGGCTGAACAAAGGATTTCTGAGTTCTGTATTGCATCTACTTTCTGTCGGCACAGGCAAAAAAAAGCTCTTGATTAGCAAATTTATTTCCACTAAAATGTCTTTTGTTTCTTTTTCCAGGCAACAGAATACTCAGCCATGGCCTCACTAGCTGGTGGATTGGATGACATGAAGGCCAATATAACCAGCCCTACTTCTGCAGATTTGGGAGCAAGTGTTCCTGGGCCTCAGTCCTATCCTATTGTCACAGGTAAATGATTTTCAAACACTGGTAAGTAGTGTGAATTGTCTGTACCTTCATATTGCATGATGAGGTCCTTTATGGAAGATTTGTGTCATATATGGAGTAATTTGCTCAAAAAGTCTCTTTTTGAATGTGATTTCATAGGAGCTCTTGTTGAAAGAGAGCTGAATGGCTTGTGTAAATAGTTTGTGTATGTTTGTTAGCTGACAGATGGAGCCTCCATCCCTCTTGTTCAGGAAAGGATGTGCCCCTCCGCCCCAAAAGTACATCTTGAATACCACTGCATCACTGAAAAGCAGAATGCTTGCCTCTGCTTTTGGGCTTTGGAGCTATTTTTTCATAAATGCACCTGGTATGTTTGTCTGGATGGAGTTTTTATGATAGTTCAAACTAGCCTGAATTTTGGAATCTCATTTTTTACCATTTCTGAATTGTACCCGTGCACTAAAGTTGCATTTAAATGAAAACCACAGGTTGTTTGTTCAAGGAATGCCAAATCATCTGCATTTATTCAGCAGGTGTAGAGCAAGAGTTGAGGAACAGCTAGGGTCTGATAAATGCTTTGGTCACCTATTTATTTGGGACTGATCCCATTGCTTGCAAGGAAATCGGCCAAATGGTAAGCTAATTATTAAATTGTATCCCAAATTAGTTGTGCAAGTCAGAAAAAAGATGGGCTTTTAAAATTTAAGGCTCTGTGTTTCATCGGAATGTTAGCTCAGTGTGTTACTGCTATGTGTAATTGTTGCAAATTTCATTGGATTTTGTCTGTTTTGACAAAGACTGGACATAATGCTTTATTTTGTAGCTACAGTGGAAGATTATACGGTTTTTTATAAAGTATTGCTATGTCTTTAATGCCTTAAAATCTCATCTAGCAGAGGAGAAGTTTTGAAATCAAGTGTTGTTACAAAGTTGTTTTAACCCAGTATAGTATCAGTCTTCAGCTTTTCTTGACAAAGTTTAGAAGGATTGAGAAGAGATTGGAGAGTGAAAGAAATACATATTTACCGTGAAGTAGGATGGGAGAGACTTCTTTCAATATCTGTTTGGTTCTGAATGGGTGGTTTGAGTGTTGGACTCATAGATAAGAAAGGTGTCTAGGCGTGGATGGATGGACAGAAAGAGAGACTTCTGGAGGTGTGTGGCTTGTAAGGTGTAAGGAGATGGAGCATTTATACAGATATATCTATGTCCATCAGTGGTCTGTGCTGGAATCAGTGTTATCTAATATCTTCATCAGTGACACAGAAAGAGGGATTATGGGCACCCTCAGCAGATTTGCAGGTGACACCAGGCTGAGAGTGCCATAAAACCTCTGAAAGATAGGGCTATCCAAGAGGGACGTGGAAAAGGCCTAGAAGTGGCCCATGGGAATCTCATGAAGTTAAAAAACGCCAGATGCTGATGCTGCACTTAGGTTGGGGCTACTCCCAGGATTGATCCAAGCAGAGGGCAAACAGACTGAGAGCAGCCCTGAGAGAAGGACTCGGGGTGCTGGTGGGTGAGAGCTGTCCCTGCCCTGGCCATGTCTGCTGGGAGCCAGGAACCCCCCTGTGCTGGCCTGAGCCCCCAGCGTGGGCAGCAGGGGAGGGAGGCGGCATTCTGCCCCTCTGCCCTGCTCAGGTGAGACCCCACCTGCAGAGCTGCCTCCAGCCCTGAGGCCCAGCACAGGAAGGCTGTGGAGCTGCTGGAGCCCGGACAAAGGAGGCATCCTATTTGATCAGAAGGCTGGAACACCTCTGCTATGAGGAAAGGCTGAGAGAGCTGGAATTTTTCAGGCTGGAGAAAAGAAGGCTTTGGGGAGACCTAAGTATAGCCTTTGCCATCTTCTAAGGGACTGCTCATCCAGAATTTACACCGGGCCAAAATGACGTTCAGCCAAAAGCTGTTTGGGCTGGTACTTCTTTCTTTACCCTGGTTTAAACACTTCTTACATGTCTCACATTGCTACTTCCTTAGAGTGTTGAGAGCTGATTGATCACATTTGTTAGAGTAAAACCTATTACAGAGGTGATGCTGCAGAGTTCAATATGAATTTCACAGAGGTTCTCCCTGTGATGTTACCTACACTTGAGCAAAGGTTCCAAATGTTAAATTTGCTAGTTCTCCTCAAAAACATGGAGCATGGAGCAGGCTTTAGGAACAGCTGGTTCTAGAAAAAAACCCTGCCATTAGTCCTAAATATGCCAGAGTGACAGCTACAACAGAATGCATTTTTCAAGACACTGGGTATTTATATCTTTAATTTGAAAGTAGCGTAGAGTTTTCTATCAACAGCATTCATAAAATGTAGATTTACATGACCATATCAAGAGTCTTCTAAAACCTATGCCCTTTGATATGTTTTGGGAGGTAATTGTCTACCTGCTATGCTTTCATATTCTCTTTCTAATAGCCATAGGAATTGTTTTGTGCTCATCATGCACTGGAAGCACCCAGAAATACCCATCACGATCTGGGCCCATATTTTATGCCTGAGTCATGGTTCCTACTCTGAGGCTTCCTGAGGAGCTGAAAGGGCTGTGCAGGTTGTCAGGAGGAGGAGAGATTCAGTAGCAAGCTGTACTTTGTAATGTGCAAGGCATGTCCATTACAGTACACTTGGTAGTGCATTTCCGACTGAAGTTCTGCACAGATTTCTCTATTTTCTCCCCTAATATAAGTCATCTTTTCAGTCACAACTCTTTACCCATCCTTGCTGGGACAGGGAGTTTGGAAAAGGAGACACATTTATTGACCCTATTTCCCTTGTAAGCATAAGGTGCATATTGCCATGGGACCTTAATCTGTGGTAGCTATCTCTGAAAATCAGGAGCTGAGAAATGGTGCACAACAGTGGTTATGAGTGCTAGGTCCAACAAATGTCTGCAAGCACACCACCTATTCTGCCTTCTCAGAGCTTTTTTTGTGGTCTGTGGCCTGACCAAAGCTGTGGTAAAATCGAGCTATTGGTTTAGGGTTCTGTGGCTGGGATGGGCAGGGGATGACAGGCTATCGGTAAGGTTACAATCTCTGGAGAAAGGTCAGCCTTATATCAGCCCCACTTCAGTGGTAAGCCTTTATTCATTAGAGAAATCCTGCCAGAACCACCTCCTGGTCCTTGCCCCGCTCAGTGCAAAGAGCCTAAGCCTCACAGATCCGTGATGGCATTTTCAATGTGAACTGCTCCTCACTGGAGGAGGAATGGCCAGTGTTACCTCTGGTCTTCTCTTGAGATTCAGAAAGTTGCATTGCTTTTCATTTATTCACCTTTTTTTGAGTGTTTCCACCTTCCCTTGTTTCATACAGGCTGTCCTGTGATGTATGTGAACAAACTCAGAGAATGAAGTTGAAAGCCTTGGGGGCAACATATTTTAGTATGCTAGGTAGTGTTTTTTCCCCTGTAAAAATGAGGGTTAATTGAATAAAAGTCCAGCAAATGTCCTAAGTCTTTGTTTGGTTATATCTCACTTCTGTGTTGACATTCCAGATTATAAACAATTTTGTAACAGCTTCAGTGTAATGAGACCAAGAGCTGCTTAAAACACTGTCAAATGAGTTATGGTAGCCAGAGCAGCATTGGTGGGAAACATCTCTTTTACCAGGAACTCTTCTGGTTGTGTGTGTGGAGCAGAGCTGTGAACACTGCTGTGTGATGTTTCAACACAGAATGGGGCTATTGGTAAGGCTGAAAAGTGGGTAAATAACTTGAAATATGAAAACCATGAGTTCGAGCCAGGAACACTTGTGTCTTTCTATAGCTGTATCTGCTGTTCAAGCTTAATCTTTTTTATGAGAAGTTCTGAAGTAGTCTGGGCTGCCATATGTGAAGAGAACTTAGTCTCTTTCATGGTGTCAAAATTATAAAATAATGGTGTAAGATTATAAAATAATTTATTGGAAATATGACTGAGAACAGAACTATGATTACAGTTTTTCATTGCTCTTCATTGCACCTAAGTTGTGGTGTGGGTGGCAAAGCATTGTTGAGATTTAAGATGACAAAGATCCTCTGTGCAGTTGTTCGTAGAAGATGTAATATATTTCTCTCTTAGCCAGCTGGCAGATCCAAACATATGGGATAGATCTTGAAAATTAAAGGATTGCCTAAACATTGACACTCATGCTAGTACTTGCTGCTAAGGAGAAATGTAGTCACAGCTCTCAGTACTGCTTCATCCACCACCTCTGTTGTGCTGTGGATCACCAGCAAAATCTCTAATGATTAAGAGGACCGTTTGCTTTCTTTGCATTGTTTTTATGCCACATTAAATAGTAAGTTTAAAAAAAACCCTTCAGTCACTTCATGCTGCCACAGCCTGTAAGGGCTCTCTCCATTTACAAGCCAATGACATAGGTCCAGCACATTGCTGCTGTTGTCAGCAGTTTCCAAGCAGCCTGTGATTGTTACTAATTACCTCCAGATGCATTTTGCCTGCTTTGACTTGCTGATTTCAGCATGGTTGGTGTCACTTTGAGAGGATAAAGCCACGTTGAACTGAAATCTTTATATGGCTCTCCAATGCTGCACTGGGGGTGGATTGATGAACCTGCAGCAGCCTGGCTGTGTCCAGCAACGGGAGTCAGTATGTTCTTACAGAGGCAGGAGTGGCTGCTGACCAGGCTCACCTCTCCCAGGGGCAGAGAAGCATCATTTACTGGACTGGGGTATGATGGGAACTCTGACTCACCCCATTAAAAGAAGTGTCACAGGGCACAGTTTTGTCAGAGGGCTTTTTGTCTAGCAAATGGTGGAGTAGAGGAGCCTAGTCTTCTTTCATGTTGGGACATCTCTATCATCTTTGGCTCACCTGCTCTTCCTCACATGCAGGGAGAGACCAGGACTCTGCCAAGTATGGACAAGTTATGTCTTATCCTCTGCATTCAAACTTGCAACCACAGCTTGGAGTGTTACATTCCTTGCTTCTTTTTGTGCTCAGCCTTGTAGGCAATGGCTCTGGAGAGCCAAATCCATGGACTTTGCTGCCCATTTTGTATGCACATAAAAAGGTGAAAAAAAGAGAACAAGAGCAGGATCAGTGTCAGTTTATTATTTGGAGAGATGGAGAAGGAGAGACATTCCCAATGGCTGTCATCGTAGTTACCTGCTCTGGCTTGCATTGCTGGACTCTGCCACTAGACATAGGTGATCCCAGATGTGAAGCTGAACATAGAGCAGAGTCCTCCTCCCCTGGGAAGAGCAGCCTGCCCTTTTCATTGCTGTAGATGTATCCAACATCTTAGGCGTAATACATTGTGCCAGGTAGTTAGTTATTCATATGTGGCACAGTTCTGTGGCTAATGCAGGTAACAGGGATATGTTTAGCAATCCATATTTCTGGAATAATGTTCTCTTTTTGTAATTAGGGAACACAGTTGCTAAAATGGGATAAATGCAGGCCAAAAGACATTTCTTTCTACTGTTCTGTGGTGAATTGCAGTGCTCAGTTTGCATCTCAGCATGTTTTGCCTTAGGAGTGCTCAGTCTCATCTGCTCCCTGAGTCTTTATGCTACTTTGTTTGTGCCATCATGATGTAAGTGCAATTTATGCACCACTGTTTTTCCGGGTTTTGTTAAGTGGAAGGTATTATTTGTCCCTTCTGAAGCTACGCATGAGATGGTGGGACTGCATGAATTCTGATGCCTTCAATAGGAGGAAAGAATCACAACTCTAAAATCCCAGGCGGAGCTCTTTCTGGGATTAAAGACGAATGTATTTCAGCATTTAGCTCAATGCAATCCAAAAGGACTTCTTGTTTTTTTAACAAGAAAACAAGGAGCAATAGGATCCAGATCACTTCCAGAAGAGTGGTAACAGATCATTCTCAGCCTGTGGATGGAGGATTCATCTGAGCAGCTCCAGAAACCAGACTTTGGCTGGAGGGGTCTGGGGAAACCCCCTGACTCCACAGGCCTAGAGTTAAGGTATTGAATTTAGACTCAACACCTACTTTTTTGCATAGCCAAATTAGCTGGGCTGGGTGAACTCCGAAATTTCTTTCTAATCTCAGCTGCCCTGTGTTTCTGTGGTTGGCTCTGTGCTTCCATGCTTCTGGGTAGAGCTGTGTGTCATTGCTTCTTTGGTGGGGTTGGGCCCAGGGTTACTGTGAGACAGCCTGCAGTCCATGTTACTAGGACCACTGGTACCTTCTGGGGGTCTGCCTATACCAGCCTGGGCATGAAAATGGAGTAGGTGGGTAAGGAAGCTTTCTCATAATTTATTTCACTTTTCGTACATGATTTAGAGGGAACATTTTAGAGATACCACAAAACATGGAAGGAAAATATGGAGGTTTTGCTTTCCATTGTTTCATTTTTGGGGGGGGGTGGTTTTGAATCTTTGTATCCTTTTCCTTTTTTCAGTCAGAGAACCATTTAGCTTGGGAAAGGTCTCCAAGATCATCAAGTCCAACCACTAATCCAGCACTGCCAAGTCTATGATTAGCAATGTCTCCAAATGCCTACCCACCATTTAAATCCCTCCGGGGACATCACTGCTGTGGACAGCCTGTTCCAGTGCCTGACAGCCTTTTCAGTGCAGACAATTTCCCTGATGTCCAATCTAAGCTTCCCCCTTGCTGCAATTTGAGGCCATTTCATCTTCTATTGCTTTCTAGTGACCAGAAAAGGATACCAGCCTTCAAACTCCTTCCCTGGGATTCTTGACCTGACTGAACTTCTCTGATGAAGATTATAAGGGCTGCGTTCTTCTGGTAATGGCTGGGAGAGTGTAAGCATAAGAGAGGACATTTGGGTTGTGTAAACATCTTGACATGTGGCCTATTTCTTTTTATGACTTTGGAAGTTAGGAGTCTGAGAGGTACACAAGAAAATCTGAGAGTTCAGTCTTAAGAGTATGTGGTGAGGTGTGCACATCCAGGTAGAATATTTAACCAGTCTGGATAGGTGAGGTGGAATGTGGTCATAGACTGAACATTTGGCCCACAAAAGAAGGAAAGGCTGCCTTTCTGTGCCAGGTCTTGGCTGGATTCTGGGTACTCATCCCACATCAGAACAAAGTTGCAACCTCTTTCCAAGTTCCAATTCTTTTTAATGTTTACTTTTGCTGTGCTTAAGACTAAAGTTTAACTCTGCTTTCTGACTGTAGTGCTGGCAGGAGCCAAGGAAGGAGTGCTTTTCCTCTGTCTCGAGCTGAATTTGATCTGCCTTTTATGGACCATTTTTGCTGGGCATCTGAGACATATTTTTTGTGTCCAATTGAAACAATATTGTGATATTTAGAGGCAAAAAAAGCTCCCAATAGATGCCTTTGAGGAATATATATCGAAACAGAACTTTTCTTTCCTTCATGCACACCTGATGTTTAGAGTGAAGACTGCTGTTATTTTAGAGGTGCGAAAATGTGATACAGGGTTAGTAGTTCATTATCAAGAAGTAAAAACGTGCCTTAATAATGATGGGAAAAGCATTGTGAAATCTGCTGGAAGCAGTTCCTGGGGGAGAAGGGGGATGTTTATTTTAATTTGTATATTACTGTAGTCAGAAAGAATGAACCTAAGAATCTCCTATCTCGCTGATTCAGCAGTTGTAGATTGTTTATTGTCAGGAATTCAGGTCTAAATCCAGATCTTGCTGACTACAATGAGAAACCTGGTTTCATTAGAAAATACTATTTGTCTGTTAAACAAGTAGCCTTTACTACTTTGTATTTTAAGAGTGACTGGGGCAAAAGTGTTGTTAAAAGAAGATCTGTTGAGGAAGATGATAATTTAGGTGCCTTTGCAACTGGAAATGCCAAGGTCTGGAGAATAACCATGTGGGAAAACATATCTTATGCTCTTTATCCTCTGTCTTTTCTGAGAAGTAGAATTTCTGTGTAGAGATAACATAGGTGTTTATAGAGACTTGGAGACCTTCTCTCAGACATTTTTGAGCTCCTTGTCATGGGGGAGAGAAAAAAGCAGAGATCATAAAAGCACAGAGGAAATTCACAAGTGTTTTGAAGTGTTGCACAGGCCTGTTGCCATGTGAGGCTGGGAACAGCCCACACACTTTTTGTCCCTGCTAAGATGAAAGCTAGCAGTGTATTTGTCCCTGTAGTGCCAGCATGGTGATGGAATAAATCCACTTTTTACACTTTAGCTGTGGATTCTGGCCCCCTTGGTTTCCTGCATATATTTGATTCTCACAGTGGCACAGCACTGGACTGTCTTTGCTGATGTCTCACCATTTAGGAGGTCTGTGTTTGGTCATCCCTGTAGCAAGAGCTCCAGGTGGAAAGAAGGAAACACCTGCGGAAGGTGACTGGTTCAAAGAATTTCTGCATATTAGGTTAGGGATTCTCATCAGAATGTGCCTGTTTCTTTCCCTGGCTAAGGGAAGGAGAAGTGTTTAGTTTTAGCTGGAACTGCACAGGTGGGATGGACCTGCCCTGGAGAAAGAAAGAAGGGTCACCTGAAGATACTGGGGAGAATTGTTATCCAGCTGATCGTCAGCAGCACTTTTACAGTTGTGCTTTCACCAGCTGACTGAAAGGAATTAAATTATTTTTATTTAAGATTAACAAATATTTGCATTTTTTCAATGAAAAGTTATTTCAATTTGTACTTCCTGTTCCAACTCTCTGAAATAAGAGTAACGTAACTTTTCCACAACTCCTTTTCTCCCTCTTTTTTTCTCCCCTCCCGTCCCTATCCTCAAATTAGCACAGTTTTGAAGAAAGTAAAGGAAATATTTGGATTTGTTAATACTACATTTTTCTTCTGGAAAAATGCTTTGGTGGTTTTTTTGTTGTTGTTGCCTAGTTGTAATAACAATAAAAAGTCTTCTTCTGAGGCTATATACAGGTCATAAAACCTGTCATATAACCTGTCCCTACTTGGAAATGTTGATCTTGTTTAAACATGGAACATAATCACAGAATTGTACTTTAACTTCTGCAGGACTGTTTTGAAGTTCACATTGGTGTTGGCAGATGGATGGTTTCTAGTGAAAAGTTATGCTAAGGGTTACAGTTTAGTTTCTACATTTAAGGGATAAAAGTGCAAATGCACTTCCCAATAAACTATTCATCACTCACAATAGGATCTGCCATGTTAAAGACTTGAGAAAAGGCCTCATAAACTCCTGTGGAAAGCAGCCAATCTGAAAAACAAGAGTGTAATTTTTAATGAGAAGACAGAGTCTAACTGCGACACCGTTGAGTTTTCCCATTTTTATGAATTCTTATCTTGCTATTAAAGAAGAAGTGCATTTGAGAAAGCAAACGAGGGTACTTGTACCCCACTAAGACCCAGGCTATTAACTGCCTCTTTTGATGATGTACAGCCTGACTCTGTTGGGAGTTTGGCTGTGGATTTAAATGTTGAATTTAACTATGGTAAACATATTTTGGTGCAAAGCATGTATAATAACAATTTGCATTTACATAGCATCTTTTACTTAAGGATTTTGCAATGTCTAATTAATTAAATCTGTTTCCCCCTGCCCCAAATACCACTGTGGTATGGATAATAAATGCAATTTTAAATCGAGCAGCTATAGCAGGAGGATTAAGACAAGAGGGTTCTCGTGCCTTCATGGTGGTCCTGATGGTGACGGGCTTGTTCTGCAGACATGCTGAGCAGCCTCATCTTGTGCTCACAGTGGTCTGAAGCACCCTGGAAAAAAAAAAGATATCAAACCAGCTCCACATTGGTGGGTGGAAAGTGCTCTGCAGGCTTCATACACAGTGTCTTCTGCTGATGTTTGGGTCCTGGGGATGCTCACACGCAGCTGTGCCACCCACCCCATGGCAGCTGGGGGGTTTGGGTGCTCAGGGCTGGCTGGCTGGCTGCTTTTACAGCGGCTTCTTCAGCCGACAGGTAGAATTTCTCACTGACAGATAAATGCTGAAATCTGTTGTAGATCTCCAATTTGGAAATAATTAAAAAAAAAAAAAAAAAAAAGAGAGGAAAGGACAGCATTCTAATTAGCTTAAATGCTTCCTTAATTGCACTTTCTTTTGGCCCACAACAATAAGAAAACATCTGAGCGTTTCTGTGCAAGCCAGCAAAATGATATTTCCAAGTAAGTAGCAGGATGCATTGACATCTGTGCTTCTGCACAGCACGACAATAAAATCTAGTGGCAGTCTGAGTCAGGCTGCAGAAGTTGTTTCTAGGACAAGGTAACTGTTTTGATTACAGCAGTTGAAGACCTCTGAAAGATATTGAGGTGCTGGAACGTGTCCAGTGACAATTAATGGAGCTGGGAAGGGTCTGGCGCACAAGTGTTATTAGGTGTGGTGAGGGAGCTAAGGAGCTCAAAAGGTGACTCGGGAGTCCTTCTGTCTCTCTACAGCCTCCTGACAGGAGGGGGGAGCCAGGTCGGAGTCAGGCTCGGCTCCCAGGGGACGAGAGCAGGACAAGAGGACACGGTCTCAAGATATGCTGGGGAAGGCTTACATCTCATTGGAGGAATTGGGAAAAATTCTTCAGTGAAAGGGCTGTTCAGCCCTGGCAAAGGCTGCCCAGGACAGTGGTGGAGTTGCCATCCCCGGAAAGATTTACAAGCCATGTGGATGTGACACCTGGAGACATGGGCTATTGGTGCCCTCAGCACTGCTGGGGGATGGCTGGACTCGGTGATCCTAGAGAGCTTTTCTGATGTAAATAGTTCTGTTATTCTGCCACTGATGATATGTTGCCTTTATTTGCTTAATAGGAATTAATTCTTATATGATTCCTGACTGGTTGGGAGATTTTGTATTTGCAGTGATTTGACTGTGAGTTGTGTGACCACTAGTTTTGGGAAATGAGTAGAGGAAATCATAAAAGAGACAGTTCTGAGTCTTTGTGCACTCCGGAGCAATGGAGAGTGTGCCAGGAGGATACTTGCTCTCTGCTGTGTCCTTACACCTTCCTACCATTCCCTAGAAGTGGGAGCATGATTTCATTTTTTTAATCTAGGAGAAATCTGGGAGAAATCTAGGTGAAACTTAAGATGACTCAAAAAAGAAAAACTGCAAAGTGTAAAATGTTTGAAGTCATGTTTTAATGATGCTGCAGTGTATTTTTTGAGGAAAGTCCTTGCTTACATTCTCTATTCTTTGAAAGAGCTCTTTCTGTAGTTCTGTCCCTGGAAAACACTATATTAGCCAAGAATAGAGATTTTATAAGCCTATGGGGTTTTTCTGTTTTGTTTTGTTTGTTTAGTTTTGGGTTGTTTTGCAATGAACCATTGTTTCTTTATGATTTCATATTACGTTAAGGCAAAAAATATGTGAATTTTGGTTTTCGTATAATTTCTCCTAAAAATGTTGAACAGTAATAAAAAAAATATGCAAAAAGAAAAATGAAGTAGAAAAAAAGAGAAATGTCACTGGCACTTCATCTAAATACAAGTTGCCTGGCTTTGAGCTGCTTGATGGAATTGGCACATCTACCAGCAGTGAGGAACATAACTTGTAGAAATCCCACAAGAATCAGCAAGGATGGGGACTGCCTGTGCTGCCACAGAGTTGACACCTGGCTTGGGATTTTCACACAGATGTGGCTCAAAACTAAATTCAGTAAAACGAGCGAAAGGAGTTTTGAGGTCCCTCTGGAATTTCCCTTCTTTTCATTGTACATTCGTTACAACAATCTGAAATCCTTGAGCACAGCCCTGTGATGACATTATAGCTTCTTGGAACACTTACCTTCTGAAAAGGGCCCATGTATCAGCAGTGTCTCTCTAAAGAAGGATGCATGGGTTATCCCCTCCCCAGCTGGCTTCATCTCTGGCCCTTTTGGATCCAGACCTTGTGGTGTCCCCCCATGTAAGCATCCTCCTGGGGGAAGGATGGTCCTTGACCACTGGGACTTAAAGACTGTGCGGGTATGTAGTGTGTGGAAGAGTGTGGTGGGGAGGCAGCAGGTGTTGCTACAGCTGCACTCATTGCAAGGTCCATAAGAGGTGGGGTGATGCTGGGGGCTGTGGATAAGACTGTCAGCAAATCAGGTGTTTGTTGCTAAACAGAGGCCTTGGTTTTGCTCCCTCTGTCCTTGTTAATATAGTTATATGGCACATGGACATAAGCTGTTCCCAGGCCTTGGTGTAGCCTTGAGCAAGTCTGGTAGCTGTTCACGCTGTAGGAAAACTGTGTCCTCTGTTGCCTAAGCTGTGTATGCTAGCCAGTGAAGGCAGTTCCAAATGCATCCTGGTCCAGCTTCACCCCCATGCTGAGGCAGAGACAGCCAAACTGTCTGGTATAGACACTGAACCACAGCAAACTATGAATCTTGTGGAGCCAGGGCATTGCCCAGCCTAGTCTGGATGGCAAAGCTGCATCTGGCCCCTGAGTTCTCTGGAGAGCATTGTCCATGTCTCCCTGTGGGGCTGCACTGGGGATGGTCATCATAGGAATGAGAACACTGGCGGTAACAGGGACACAAGGGACATACCTCACACCTGGCGCATGAACACAGGGTACAGGGTTGCAGAACACACTTCTGCTTTGTGTCTTTGCCTGCAGCTGCTCAGGCCATACCAGGAGGTGCTCCATGAATCCCCATGTCCTGCCCCAGAGCATCCCAATGGCTTTGTCCACTCTAGAGAGACCAGAGTACATTCTGCAGTCAAATGTTTGACCAAAAGAGGTACAGCTGCTGTGACCTTCCACTGTAAGGATGTGCAAGGCTGCAGAAGTCACATCAGATCTTACGGGGACATGCAGAGGTGGGATTATCACCTTATGGCCTGGTGACTTTGTCCATTGTATAAGGGCTCACTTAACAGGTTTGAGGATGCACTGCTGCATCTTCCCTACTCAGGAGACAGATTTTATCCATCTCTTTTGGGGACTTCACTACCTTCAAGTCTTGATATTACCTCAGGTTTTAATGAGATATGATCTTAAGTTCTTAACATACGACTAGGGTATCATTGGGCCCTACTATGACATGCATGAAGCAGCTCTGTGGTGCTCTGTGTTATATTGCCTCCCTGCCCTGACCAGCTTGTGGTAGACAGGAGTGCCTGTCCCCTGTACTTGACCCCTTGGGGAGCTGGAAAGCCACTGCTCCTGTGCATCATGTCATCCAAGGGCTTGTAGACCACAAGTTGGTTCTGAGCTTTCCTCTACAAGACACTGCCTGCAGACCCTCAGCAAAATGCTCCCTTTCTGTAGGGCTGCTCTGAGCTCTTCTGGCTGCAGCTGGCCTCTGGTGCAGCAGAGGAGGTCCCTGCTGCTGGGTGGACAGAGAATGAATTTGCAGTCCTCATGGAGGGGAATGCGCTGCCATGGTTGTGGGCATGGTGTTCCACCAGTGCTAGCCGCTGTCATCTCCTTCATTCCTCTGTCCCCACTAAGTGGCATAAAGAGGTTGTAGGCAGCCGGGATCAGCGGTGGCACCACAGGTCTGGGAGAGGGGGGAGTGAGTGAAATTTGGCTATCCCTCTGGGATGCTGTCCCAGCCTCTCCTCCCCATGGACCCATAGGAGTGGTTAGGGGCACATCTGCTTTGCTCAGCATCACATACACCCTTATAGAGAACAGAGCAGCTCTGCCCCCATCATCCAAAGTGCTGTCCTGAATGTACTCCTTTCTCTGACTTTTCTAATTATTCCTGCCCAGTCTTTCTTCAAGTGTTCTTTTAAGTATTTTCCCCTTTCTTCTCTCCCCGTCTTTCTTCTCCCCTAAAACTCTGACACTCCTCTCTGGTGTATTGAGAAATGTGAGTGAAATTGAAGGCTGGAACGTCTCAGGTCTTTATGATGATGAATTACTTTCACTGCCAAACCTTTTATTGTCTGTGATTTGGAAATAAGGGAAGCTGATTTATTGTGGCCAACTGTCATGCCATTTAATACAGTTATAAATCCTGACACCACGATGGCCGCTTTTGGCCAGGGACCCCCTCTGGCCACTCTCCTGTCCTGTTTTTGTCCATGGTGACTGTCGTCAGCTGAGGAGCAGGCAGGTCAAAATGTGAGCTGGGAGTTGCCACTTGAAGGGTAGTGGCTGAGGATCAAGCAAGCCTCAAGTGTCTCACCCAGACACAGGCAGGCTCCATGGCCCCCAGGTCTTGGGGTGGGTGGAGATGTCCCATGGTCCTGGGCATCCCTACAGCATCCTCCCATCCTGGCACTGGCACTCATGGATTGCTTCACTCCTGCTTGAATGTAGCAGAAGGGAAATATCACATGGGGCTTGGAGCAAGATCCCTTTCCACAATCCCTTCTGTTCTCTGGCCTGAGCTCACTGGAGGATGCTTCCCATAAAGTAATCCACACATTTGTTATTTTTTAACTGCATGGTACATAAGCTGAGATACATATCTCACTATGTTATGAGATGCTGTCTACCCACTAGAAAGCTCAGAAAGAGGTGGGACTTGGAAATACTAATTTGGTTCTGCTGCTTGATGGGGCAGATGAAAAATGCAATTTTGTCTCAAAGTGATTTCAAATGAGATGTTTCAGGTTCTTTCAGCTAAACAGAGTAAAACATTTCAAACTTGACAACTGAGAATATTTGGTGGAAAATACTGAAACCCCCAGTGTGTCAACATTTCCATAGCTTCACTACTTTTATCACAGAATCTAGGTAAAGTGCCTGATTTCAGCTTTTCATCTTATTCCAGGATAAAAAAAAAATAGCAGAAAAATAGCATATAGGCTGTTGACTTGGACTTTGTTGATCCCTAATTAAGATGTAAAATTGAGGGTGTACATATTTGTTCTGTGAGGAGTAGAAAACCATTCATGACATTAGCAATGGTGCTTGGATTGGAAATGCCTCAATCTCAGATGAATTCCATATGCAGATCATAAATATTGATCTTTGTGAGATGAAAAATTTCATGGGTTTAATGGGTTTAATGGTTTAATGTTATTGCAAAACAGACTGGTGGAAGCTGTTGAATTTTCTTTTCCTCTGTGCTTATGTAGCAAGCTGAATAAATAATTGTCTATATACTCATGTCTTCCCATTTCTGGATGCACCAGCTGCTGGGCTGCTGGGTGGTGTTCACCCCTGTCAGCACTGACAGGGCTCCCCTGCACGGGCAGGGGTCTGTCGGCATAGGAGCAGGCAGGACAGTGAAGCCCCGGGTCGCCTGGCTTCTGGCTGAGCACTGGCAGCCCCTGGCACACAGCACTGCACTGGGCCTGGCTGGACACGCCATGCCCTGAGCAGGGATGTGATCTGCCAGAGCGTCATCAGTGCTGGCGAGGGCTGCAAGGCTGTGCCTTGGGACCAAAGGAATTCCCACTGAGGCAGGGTCGCGTGCTGTCTGGGCTTCTCCTTCTGCTCTTGCTGCTTCCAAAAGCTCTCTGGATGTCACTACTGTCCTTTGCAAGGTCCCTGGAAGGCCATGTTTTCCCCTCTCTCCTGGTTGCTCAGCTGGATCAGCTTACCTGCTTTCCCACACGTGGCTGGGAATCATGAGGCTGGGGATCATCCCAGCCCACCAGGACATGGCAGGGACCCAGGGGTCTGCAGCCTGAAGGTCTGCCTGGATTCTAGTACCCTCTCCAGGCCATCATGTGTGGTTCTTAGACCTGGGTGCAGTGTCACCCCAGCTGCCAGGCTGGGAAGAGGAGGTGAACTGCCCTGCCCCTCCTGATATGACATAATGTGTCATGTCATGTCATGTCATGTAATATCACATATCATATAAATAATGTCAATAATATATCATATAATAATACAATATAATATCATCATATCATATAATATCAATAATATAATATCTATATATAATATAATACCAATCATATATCATATCATATCATAGATCATATCAATCATATTGTATCATTAGTCCTACAGATGCTCTGGAGCAGGACCTGTACCAGTAGGGCCTTTTGATGCAGTTCATATCACAGCAATCACAGCACAGCACATCCCGGGTAGTGGCAGCCCCACTCATGGTGGATGGGGTATCAGGTCGTCAGCATTTTCAGATGCCCTTCATGAAGTGGCCATGGTGGCAGCTGGTGGTTCAGAGGCCATCTCCATTTTTTCTCACACACTTTCCTGGTGCCTGGGAAGGTCCGAGAGGTGACTGCATTTCCTGGCATGAGCCCTCTGAGTTGTCTATGGACAGCAAGATCTTTTAGCAGGTCTGTGGGATGAGTCCTGAAGATCTGAGCCCTGCTGAAGGAGGCCCTCCCTTGGGAGCAGTGTCTCTGCTCCCAGGGCAGCTACCAGCCTGAGCCAAAGCTGTGGACCCCAGTAATGTGCAGGAGCACTCCTCAGGGCTGGCATGTCCCTTTTTGTGACTGTTAAGTGTTTGTTAAATGGGCTGAACATGTGGGGTTGGCAAAAGTCTGGTTTTCAATTTCGTGATGAGGCAGAGGTTGGAGGCCAGCTACCTCTCCCCATACATCTCATACATATCCATTCATTTTTGGGAGCGTCTGTGCCACCACAGTGAAATGCTAACAATGCTACTTTTCATACTACAGGTCCTACTGTTTGGTTTTTCCCTTGTAGCTCCAAGGAGTTGTCTGGAGTCCTGTTACAGTGAGAAGAGTTCATAGTTCTTTACATACTGATGGCAGTTTCCTTCTAGTCTTCTTGACTGCAAAGAGAGGCTAGAAAACAACTTCTGGGCATTTGTAAAAATCCAAACAGTTGAAAAGAAAAAAAGGAGAAATGTTTTATTTAAATATCTCGTGGTAACTCAGTCCCCCTAATGATTTTTCTGGGGTGTTTAGCATCTAGCTGTGTATTTACATGAACAGGGATCCCCCAGACCACAAACTTTTCATGCTGCTGATCCTCTTGGTCATCCTACATCTTTCCAGCAGCACAGTGATTACTGTGGAGACAGTCTCACCAAGCCTGCTGTGCTGCTCTTATTAGAAGTATTGCTGTGCTGCAGAAGGAAAACAACAATAAAGGGAATATGTTGCTTCTGCATGCGTTAAGAGCACTGATCAAACCACAAGAGATCCCATTTCAGACATAATGTGCATTGGAGGGCAAAATTAGATTGAGGAGTAAATGGAGCCTAAAATCTCCATAGCTTTATTCGTCAGAAAGCTGTTTCATTGCGTGGTTTAATTCTCCTATTTCTTTCATTCACTGCATGTAGCATGCTGGCTAGAGTACATTTTAGAAATAAGGCAACGAAAAACCCCTTCTTTAATTTGGCAGTGGTTGTGAGGTGTGTAAGGCTGTTCAGACCAAAGATGTAAGGTGATATGAATTGCAGAAGCAAGTTACTCAACAGCAGAAAAACAGCCAAACTGGCACTTTCTACATTTTAGCAGGAAGAGGCATTTTGGTTTGGAATTGTTATTTTATATTTTGGCTTTTAATTTTGGTTTCTTTTGCATTTATTTAATTCTGAACTCTTTAAAGTTGGTTTTATTATTTCTATTTGAAAGTTTTATTTCATTGCTGCTTGTGAATTACACTGCATGATGACAACCAAAAAATAACATTTTGTAGGCTAAGACCTGCCATGATGGTAAGCCCATTCTTTTTATGTGGGATTTTTTTTCTCTCTGCTTTAAACATGTCAGTTTGACAGGAGGAGGCTAACTGGTCTCTCAGAGGTTTTTTTGCCTTTGTAGGCAACACTTGATGTAATTTTCAAACTAATACAAATTGCCAAGAAGAGCACTTGGTGTGCAGTGAATCCCTTCTGAAACAGTGAAAACTGCAGATCAGTATAGCTGGCACCAGTGGAATGACCAGAGCAGAAGGATAAGCCCATGTGTGACTCTGTCCTAGACACACCTTTGTGTATCTGTGCTTCCAGTCCACATTCACTGCTCCATTTCTTTCCCAGAACCTCTAGAAGCTCACTTGGCTTCCGTCACACTGCTTCAGCAGTTCCCACATCCTAACTGCCTGCAGTTTTGGCTCTTCCTGCCTTGTACTGTGAGCCATGGAAATAAAAAGGGGAAGAGGAGCCAATTTCAGGCAGCTTTCCAGTGAAACTTTGACCAGACCTGAAACCCAGTTGAAGACCTCCATCAGTTTCAGTGTTATGTAAGCAGAGGCTCATCTTTGAGATCTCGACCAACAGAATATCCCATCCTGTCAGGGCCAGAATGAGCTGCCTTCCCCTGCTGTTTAAACTTGATATCTGTGAAGGTGCTTCTCTGCCACACTGGTGGAGAGATGGACCCCTGGACCAGGAACCAGTGGGGGTTTATTCAAGCTTAGGCTGTTGGGTCCTTGTGCCTCTGTTGCCTTTTCTGTGGGTCCCTGCTGAGCTCATGAAGGTTCATCCTTTTGGCTGTGGCAGGGGCCTGCAGATCCAACAACTGTGAAAATATTCAAGATTTTTACTTTGTTCAGGTCTTTTTCATATTAAAAAAAAAAAACCAACAAAGCCAAACCCACAACAAATAGACAAAAAAAAAAAAAAAAAAAAACCTTCTTAAAAAATTTGAGATCTGAAGAAAGTTTAACAACAGAAAGTACTAAATAAGGTAAAACCAGCCCAGAGCAGTGTGCATTTCTTGGCTGTATTTGTGACACCTTTTGTATCAGTCCTCACTATCTTAAATATTACATAGCAAAGTAATTTAATCTTAAAAATGAGAGTTAACTTCTTTTTTAAAAGGAAAATCAAATGTTCTGGCATCTTCAGAACTTTTTCAATACACACCCGTTAACTTCTTGGAGGTAAAATGCCAAATGAACAGCTCTCTGCTTGCATAAACTCCAGGTTTACACAATTCAAGTTGGTGGGGCATTTCTGTCTCTTAGTGTAAAGGTTTCATTATTAAAGGTCCTGTCTGGCACCGGCACAGAGGCAAATGTGACCTGACGTCTGTGCTGCACCACCTCCTCCTCACTGTGTGTCTGTTTGGCCCCTCCTTTGGGAGGGACCGTGCTCTTCAGTAAGAGAACAGTTCCCAGGATTTAGGCGTGCAGTAGCAGTGCAGGGGCATGGGCCTGCATGGGATTTGCAGGCTGTGCCAGGTAGACTCAGCTTCCCCCAAAGAACCCTCTTCTGCAGGGTGCTGCAGGGTGCCCCATGCTGCTTGTGACCTGCTGCTCCTCTGCTGTTCTCCAGGCAGGTGTGGGAAGGGAGCCCCACAGAAGGAATTTAATGGATCCAGACCACCGTGTGTCTGCCCACAAGATCTCATCACACTTGCTCTCGCCTCTGTCTGCCCTCCCTGCCTTTTGGTGTCCCCCTGATAGATGATAAAGTTGTGGTGTGTATATGTAACGTGGTGGGATTGTTTCCATCGTTCTGCCGTTAATCCCATGCATATCCACATTTGCCTGCATCCCTCCACATGCGGAGCTGTGAGTACCTGAGACCCTTGCCCTGCCCCAACTACGGTGGGCCTGCTGGCATCACTTGGGCTCAACAAAGAGAAACCGTGCAAAGCGTGAAGATGTCATTTATCATGGGCCATGGAAAGGCTAAATTATGCAGGTGCATTTTAGTGTGTGGCTAGTTGTTGGCCGCAGAAGAATTAGGGTGAGAATGGGTTCTTGCAAAGATGTTGTCTGCCTGGGGTATTTTTCCCTGTTTTCCACTCAGATGCCCCCTCCAATGCATTGTGAGTGTGTGTGTTGAATGAAGGAGTCAACCCACGGAATTCTAGCCTTGCATGTGTTGCAGGAGGGACAAGAGAACCAGGTAGTCTTTGAAAATCAAGGTGGATGATGGTGAAGCTCAGATCTGCAGAAAAAACTTTCTTGTCCTATCAACCGTAAAGAGTATGTGACAAGCTGGAAGACTGAGTTGTTTATAGGGTGCAAGAGCTTTGTTCTGCACAGAAGAAGGAACAGGAGTTATATGCAGCAGCACAAAAGAGATTGTCCAGAGGAGATGGGACTGAGGGCAGAGCACTCTGTAGCTCCAGGACTCCTTCTTAGGAATCACAGAGAAAACATACTGGGGTATTCATCTGTACTTTCTCGCTGCATATTTGCTCTGACAGAAAGCATCAGTCTTCCTTCCTTTCTCTTTTACCCGCCCTGGCTCTCTTTTAAAAGTGTAATTGGGTCAATGGAAAGAGTAACAGAGACACCTGCTATGAAAGGCAGCTTTGGAGTCCTGTTAACATCTGCTGCTGCTTTGCAGATGAGGAGAAAAATAGACCCACATCTGCAGCCCCTGTTTCTGTGCAGTGGGCTTAATCTGAATTTTATGGCTCTGATAGCAGATTATGGTGCCACTGTCACGAGCCCTTGCAGCCCCAGTCACAGTGGACACTGTGCATTTCAGTATCTCCTCCACTAATCTTTCCCCCACTGCTCCCATTCCCTGGCTGATAATTTCACGCAGGCACTTAAACATGATGGATAATTGTGTTCTGCTTATCAATGTTTAATTTAAGGGCTGTTCCGTCTGACCTGAATGCCCTCTGCAAGAGCTGTGCCTCATTATTGATTTCATGGTCATACCTGTGACATTACCTGCTTTGTAGGAAGTAGACTTTGACATTCCTGTGAGGCTTTGGCAGCCAGAGCTAATTGTCAGAAGAATAATCGAGTCAGCAAAATCATTACAGGTGATCTGTATGTTACCACTGTTTTATCTGCCTCTAATTAGGTGCAGAAGAGGTAACTCATCACAGTAAGCACACCACACTGGTTTGATGTCCACAAATAGAGCAAGATGAGCACAGGAGGGGAGTTATTCATTAACAGCAGCGATTCAGTGTGTTGGAGTCTTGTGCTGGTGACGTCTCCTTTCCCAGTAGAATGGCATGAAAGGCTGTACTGCAGGCATCCATGGGATACAGAATCTGAGCGACTTTGGGGCAGGACTTAACGTTGGGGCATGTGGCTTTGGACGTGAGGCAGTAATGAGTGTGCTGATGCTGTGGAGCAGTATTTTGTGTGTGATGAAACCAGACAGCTTTTTTAGGACGTGCTTTTCTCTTGTTTGGATACTCCAATGCCCCATGCTGCTGCCCTGGGCACACCCTTGGTGATACACACACATCCCCAGCTGACAAAGGGAGCAAGGGCCAAGTGACAGAACTAATCAGGTCTTTTCCTGATAACGGCATTGCGCATTTGACCAAAACATTTTCTTTGGGGTAACAGTTGAAACAACTAGGTTGCATGATCAAATTCTTCATTGGGCAGAAGAAAAAGAGCTTTTTTAAGTGGGAACCAGATATTTCAGTATAAAAGTCAGTGTTGGTAACCAATTTCACTGAAATAGGCTAGAAATTTGGGCTTGCTGCCCAGAGATGAAGTGGCACCCAAAAAGTATCTCTGCCAATTACTTTTTCTTCTGATGTTAAGCAATATCATCCCTTCCTGTAAGGCACCACAGCTTCCTCATATCTGGGGTGTAGCAGGTGCCTGCTATGGCAGGACAGCTGCCAAAGCCAACCAAAGAGAGAGCAACAAGTGCAGGCTCCTGGGGCCAGCAGTCCTCTGGGGTCCTAGCAGCAGAACAGCACCAGTGCAGGTCCCTTCCTCTGCCTGCAATGTTTGAAGGCACTTGATGAGGAAGGTGCTGTGTGACAGGACCAGGAATATAACCACAGCAGGGGTGCCATCCTCCTCTCATCACGATATGGAGTCTTAGAGACCATGCAAGGTCATTTTCAAGAGAGCACAGTCTAAAGACAAGTGAATCCACATCTGGGAGGCCTTCTGGAAGTGGTTTATCATTTCTGCTGGAGCCTTGCTGCAGCTGCTATGTGGCATCCCTACACAAAACCAGCACACAGAGGCTGCCAGGCAAGGAGCTGTAGAACCCCAGACTGAATGGGATGGTGCTTGGAAGCACCTGCCCAGCTCATTGCACAATTCTATGGGCGGGTGTGGCAGCATCTCTTTATTGCCAGTTTGCCTAGTGCAAGCCTGCATTTTTAAACATAGTTTTCTGGAAAGACAGCAAAGAGTCAGGTGAGGCAGCAGTCTCTGTGTGGATCTGGGGGGGAGGGCTCTGATCTGTGCTGTGGACAGGTCTGTGGGGGATCTGGTTTGGGCAGGGATGCCTGCCCAAAGTGGAGCCTAGGGCAGTGCTGATCTGTGCTGGGTGGAGCACTCTGGTGCTGGTTGGTACCTTGTGTAATTCAGGCAGGGGTGTGTACTACCTTGGGTGGCCAGTTCGGGTGGTCTGATGTCTTGTAATGATACCTGCAAGGAGCGTGGGAGGACTCACCAACACTGCTGGACTGACTTTCTCAGTATTGCTGACCTCTTGGTATTGAACCTCTGACTCTGAAGAGGTGGCACTACCCCATTAACCCAGAGCGCTGCCTCATTCTTGACCATGCTCCTGAGCTGGTGGCAATCACACACCTGCTGTGAGCATGGGGCAGGGGCAAAGGCCTGGCTTCCCTCAGTGCAGACCATGGTGCATCGTGGAAAGGAAAATCACCAGCCCTGCTGGTGGTTGTGAGACGGTGGCAAAGGGTCTCTGTGAGCCCCCTTCCACCACCTGAACCCCGTACATTTTCTGATGTATCCTTTGCTGTAATTAATTACGTGTCCAGTGGGCTCATTTCTTTCATACTGTTACTGACAATCTGTTAGATAAAGGGAAAAAAATGCGTTGGTGCCCTGTGGTATTGAAAGTGAAGGGTTTTCACACTGTCAGGGTAATGAATTCTGCACGGGTTTGAAGCACCTGAGCTTGGGGGAGTCCTTGTGTCATGTGTCTGGGAGTGACAACCCCCAGTGGTTAATTACTGCCATGGATGAGAGCTGAGCTGATAGCAAAATGAGATAATTTCATTAGTAGTTAAATTTGAAGTTAATTGGATTCATGTTTACACACTGTAGTGTACAAAGACACACTTGGAAATGCTTTTTGCCACCTTTTGATTTTTTTTTTTTAAAGAAGGGAGATGGATTGAGAAATGCTCAATCCGTCTGCTCCCTCTTTTCTTTCACTGTGGTTTGGTGAGAGGAGA
Organism: Haemorhous mexicanus; assembly: GCF_027477595.1. Classification (NCBI taxonomy): domain Eukaryota; kingdom Metazoa; phylum Chordata; class Aves; order Passeriformes; family Fringillidae; genus Haemorhous; species Haemorhous mexicanus. The sequence continues at coordinate 11,836,418 of NC_082381.1, forward strand.
GCCCGTTGCTGCTGCAGACTGCTCTCTGTCCCAGGGCTTTTGTCCTGCAGTGAGGACATTTGCTGATGCCCAAGCACTGCTTTCTTCATCTGTGCAGGGGTTGCTGCTAAGCTCTCCTGTAGCTGGTGGCAAATTTTCTTTTATGAAAGAAAATTACTTATTTACGCTTTCTTTGCAAAATGATAATTTGCTTTCATTGTGAGTGTTGCCAGCTCCTAGTGAATGGAGGGATGGACATTTGTTGACTATCTTACGCGTGCAGAGCCTTTGACATGTGCAGGGGTGTCCATAGCAGAGGTGTTTGCTCCACTCTCCACAATGACAACACTGGTGCTCCCCCTAAGACATTTTCTCTCTGGAAATCAGATGAGTGGTCAGCATTGCCTTGGAGGTGTTCACCAGAAACCTGAGGGAGCCCAGTGAAGCAGTCTGGAGGAGGTGATGCAATAAAGGAGATGGTAGGGTCCAGGCTTAATGGGCACTAGAGCTGCTGTGTGCTCCTTCTATCATGAAAGCGTACCAGTTTTAGGTCAGCAGATACCACTGAAGATACCGATGGGCTGGTAGCTGCTGGGGCTACCAGCCTCTCCGTGGGGAGGCCACTGTAGGAAAGACTCAGAAAGGTATTTCGGTACGTGGAGCTTAAAATTGTTAACAGAGGTTGTTGGAAAAAGATTGTTGGTCACCTTTGAAAATCCTGCTAGTCTCACCTCTAGCTGAGCTTCTCTACAGGCTGGAGCTGGCAGCTGAGCTGCGCCGTCCTGCACAATACCAGCCCAGCAAGGCAAGGAGGCAGCTCTGCCCACAGCTGCTTCTGTGCCATCTTTAACTTTATGTATCTAAAATAACCTTCAAAAAGCACAGGACAAAGACAGTCAGGAAAAAATATGTGTTGAAGAGACCTAGGTTCCTATGTGTGTGGCCCACTGCTAAAATGCAGATATTCATTTCCTCTTGAGTGCTTTGCCTGTATGAGAAAAGCAGAACAGCCTGGAGCAGAGGCTGCTTCTTAATCTCTCTTTGCACTAGGTGGATTAGTGTTTTTCTCTTAAATCAGTTGTTTTAGTGCAGCTGAAGCTTGCCAGCACTGGGGGAAAATCTTGTAGAGAATGGGATGCTCCAGTCTTTCTTTTCCAGTGAAAGCAAATTGGATGGAATTGACAGGACGAGGCTGGATTGCAGCACTTGCAGCTATGCCCTTGGTCACCTTTGACCATCCCCCTCTGAGACCTGGCTGTGGGGACCTGGCTGAGACCTGGCTGTGGGAACCCTACAAGGAAGATTTGTTGACACATGAAATTTCATTCACAGAACATTTCGTTTGGAAATGGGATGTAATGGAAACCAGCCCAAACCTGTGGAATAGATCATGGGTGATCTTTTCTTTATTGCCTGAGGAGCAGAGGTCCTACTTGTTATACTGTTGTTTGTGATGGTTATGTTGCTCAGTACCCTTGACAGTGATCCTGGTCATTCTGGGCGTGGCAGTGGTTTGGAGAAAGCGAATTATTTGTAATATTTCAAAATACTGAAGCAAATGTCAAAGTTTTTATGATAGCTATGGAAAGTGAGGAGTGGGGTGTAGTCAGTGTGGGGCATTTGGGAGGGGAGCTACCTGTGGGTGCCTGCCCACAGGTCAAGGCACCTTTGGGACCTGGCGTGTTGTGCCATTCTGTGGTTACACCATAGAACCAAGGAAGGGAGGATTTCCCTCCTGGGTCTCGGGAGAGCTCCTGGATGGCAGTAGTCACCCTGTGAAATGTTCATCTGCAGTAGGGACAGCTGTTAGCTGAGTTCCTGTGAGCGCTGGCGGTGCACTTAGCTTCTGAGACTGACTGTGTAGACTGCAGATGCTTTTGTATTCTCCAGACTGTAGAGGTGACATAAAGCATTTAATTTTGTGTGGGAGAGAAGGAAGCAGGGCAGTGATGAGGGGAGAACATTTTAATCTAAAGTAACCATTTTCTGCCTGCATTGAATAATTAGAATTCACTATGCCCTTCCGTAAGGGACGTGACTTCTCCCTAGCACCGGAGAACAAATTAATCAATTGTTTTGAACCTTAAATTCTTTTAGGATGTGAATGCACCATAAATATTCTGTAGGAAGGGCCTGAGAGGAACAGTTTGCATCCTGATTTGCAGACACTGAGTGCAGAGGAAAGTGGGGCATGTGCTAAGAGATCACTGCAGCAATACTAGGGTTTTGGCATGTACCCCTTCGTCTGAGAGTAGGGGGAGGCAGTCTTTGTGGCCATGACCCAGAGATTGTGAGTCACAATTTGCAATTACTTGTGTACCTGTCTCTTGTCTCATCAGATGAAGTCTCATTTCTTTAAAGATATCAAAAAAAGGAAGATTTTTAAGTTTTATTTTTAGATCAAAATAAAATTAGAGCTCAAAATCTTTACCAAAAACAAAAAAACCCCACCAAAAAAAAAACTTTAAAAGGAATTGTTTTGGCTTTTTAAAAAATGTTTACTTTCAATCTCTCCAAGCTCTAGAGACCTGAAAAAAGTTCACTGTCTTAGAAACAATGGCCAACAGAACACAATGTGAAAAAAGAAAACCTGAGCTTTTTTTTTCTTGTCAGTAGTGCTAAAATCAGCAAAGTCACATAACTTTTGCTGATCCAACACGCTACCTTTTAAGGGAGGAACTTGATTTTTGCTAATGAGCTGTTTTGGGACAACGGGATCTTGGAGCTGACTGGTGCCAGAGTGGTCCCTGTCCTGTAGAGGTTGGAAGAGCAGAAGGGCCAGGTGTTTCATGCAGCCCAGAGTCCCTTTCTCTTAACTAAGGTGTACTCTTAGCTTTTCAGAGCGAAGCTCTCATGCAGTGCCACTGCCTCTGAGCTGTGCTTTGGATCTGATGAACCTCTCATTTCCCCTGGCCTCGGAGGAGCCAGTTTGGCAGGCTGGCAGAGGTGGTGACAGAGCCAGTGGGGACCGGTTTAAGGGGCAGGTCTGTGAACTGAAGTGGTGTGCCTCAGAGCGTGGGTGATGCTCACACTGGGAGTGGATTGCAGAGCCTACGTCCAGCTGCTGACCAAGCCATGGTGTTGCAGGGTCAATGCTACCGGGCACCTGTGTGTGTCTTGAAAGTAACTTCTCCTTGGCTAAGTGTTCTGCCCAGGGTGCCATGGGAGACCAGAAGACCATGAGTGGGCTCCCAGATTTCCTCTGGGGTGAGGGATGGATCCTTCCTGCAGAGATCACAGGAACATCCCTTTCTTCTGGAGGATCTCTGGGGCCACACCTGACAGTAGTTTACCCAAAATCTCACTGAGGCAGTGTGAAGGGATGGTGACTGTTCCAGAACCTCCACACAGGAGCAGAGTCCAGGCATGACTGAGGAAACACTTCTGTGGCTCTTCGTGAGCTCTGATATCTGACTTCCTGTCTTTGTACTGCCAGCAGAAACATGTCCTCAAAGGTGATAGGAGATGTGTCTGGGAGAGGGTGAAGGAAGAGGGGGTAGCCCAGACCCCTGGTCCAGGGACAGAGATGGAAGACATCCCACTTCCTGCTTTTGTGGGGTTATTTCCATGGAAGTACTGTGGGTATTTGACTATAACCCACATTTCTGTGGCTAAGGAAAAAGCAGTGCATCAGGCTGTGTCTGTAAATCTAAACTCTTCCTTTAGCAGTGTGACAAACTATTTTAAACCACCTTCATGTCTTAATGCCTTGTGTTTGTTCCATTTTTTTTTCTTTAGGAAGAGATAAAACAAATGCCCTGCATTGTATTTAGATCTTAAACAGTCTCAGCCTTTGCATGTTATTTTCTAGGGAGTTTTCTGGCAAAATGTCATTAAGATCTGTGTTATTTCCCATTTCATTGCTTTTGACTTTACAAATCTAAGCTTTGGAGGAATTTGGGAGTAGGGGTGAGCAGCTGGAGTTCAGGCGGGCGTGTTCCTCTCCCTGCAGAGCTCTGCTCTTCACCTTCCAGTCTTGCACTTCATTGGAGCTTTGTGGCAGCTTATAGAGAAAGCAAAACTGTGTCTGCCCTCCCTGCCAGGCTGGAAATCCCATGCTGGTCCTCGCAGAGCAGTGATGACAAATGCATGGCTGTGTTCTGGGTGCTTGGGGAGATGTAAAACTATGTCTGCTTGTCTCAATGCTCACGTGGTGATTTGTTGGTTTGATTCCTCAGGTCGCGAGCTGGCAAGTACAACCCTCCCAGGATACCCTCCACACGTCCCTCCTGCTGGACAGGGCAGCTACTCCGCTCCAGCACTGACAGGAATGGTGCCTGGTGAGTCTTCAGAGTAGGGGAGAAAGAAAATACAAAAGGAAAACAAATAGTATTTCAGGAGAGAAACATTGTGTGCTGTAAATGTTCTGTGCTGAGGTAGAAGCCACAGTGCTGAAGGGCGGGTGCGGAGTGATCCTGAGTGAAGTAGGAGCAGGCTCCCTGGCACAGGAGGCTGCATAACCTGCAGAGTGCCAAAGCAAAGTGTTGGCACTGAAAGGCTGAAGGAGCTCCAGCCTCCCTTCTGCGGAGCCTGGAGGTTGCTCCATTTTGGGCTGTTCCAGGCTTTGCTCACCTGACTCAGGCTTTGCTCTAACTCGCCAGGTTTCTCCCAGCACTGTCCCTCTCTGCTGCTCTAGTAGTGAGGCCACTGGCCCTGAGGGCTGGACATGTCCTGACCTCAGACTTCTTCCATGCAAACCTGACTCATGGGGACACCAGGTTGTTCCCAGGACACTCTACTTCTGTAATTTTCTTCCCATTTTGGAACCTCGCAGTCAGAAATGCCAGGTGGCGTGAGCCAGCTGCTGGCTACTGCTTGCCTGTGTGGCAGCAGAAGCAGAGGTTGTGCAGGTGCCTCGGGTGGGCAGAGCAGATTCTGCAGGTATGTCACATCACTAATGACATCCTTCAGCACTGTTGGCTGCTGATCCACACTCAGTTCAGAGTAGGATGGTGACTTCTGGGTGCTGGCAGCAAGGAGTGGTGGTGCAGCCACAGCACTCCTGTCTTTTCTGGGGAATTACCAATTCTTTGGGAGCACCTGCTAGGGTGGCTTGGCAGAGCTGCAGGATATGGGGCTTAATGGTGCTCAGCCAGAGGAGGTGCAGTGCAGGTTCAGTGATGTAGAGTCATCTGAGCTGATTTTCCCAGGTAATAGATTTTATTTTTAACTACATATAGGCTTGTGTGACCCATTATATTGAATAACTGCACTGTTCCTCTCACTGGTTCCTTTAATAACAACCTTCTGCTCCAGCTAGTGTGAAGGTCAGTTGCAATTCCTGTAGGTTCTCCGTCTCATTTAAGTGAGAATTTGCTAACTAGCATCCAAAATGCCTTCTCAATCCTTCTTTGACTCCTGTCCTTTGCAGGACCAGTTTTAGAGCCTTGCTAGGGTAAGCACCACAGTCTCTGAGAGGCTGACAGTAAGGCAGGTGACAGACCCGGTCTGCTACCATTGGCACATCTCTGCTTGTTCCAAAACGGCCAAATTGTCATGCCCAAGCACAGGCATGTGTTTGTTCTGCTGGCTCTCAGGAATTCCTCTCACAACCTGCCTCTGCCTTGTTCTAGTTTTTGGAGCCTTTGCTAGAAATGTGCTTCCTAGATAAGATTTTTAATAATTATCCATGAATTTATTCTTGTAATTAAGCAATTGTGTGAGTTAAGTGGTTAGAGACATGGGAGACATGTATACATGATAACACATAAGCAGTGTTTTGTTGCATGCTTGTTGCTACTGCCATTGCCCCTGCTGATGTGAGTAAACCCAGCCCTTACCACGCTGGGAGTTTGTCCCACACCTGCTGGGTCTGCAGCTTGCCTATGGGGCACGGGAGGCCTTCACACTCTCTTGCAATTGCAAGATGTGTGGATTCAGCTTCATGTTCTGTCCTTATCTTTTCTCCAGCTGCCATCACTTCTCATCCCAACGGGAGCACTTCTGCCTCCTGCCAGACCCAGGTCCTTCCTTATCTCTCCCACAGGCAAGGAGGTACACAGGAGCCTGTTTCTGCTGCATCTCCATGACTTGTTCAAACACATGCTCAAAATTTCACATTTTCTCCTTCCTTTCCTGCAAAACAAGGGACTTGCATATTGGCAGTGAATTTCCATTTTTATGTGGCTTGTCTGCTATGGCAGAGAATAAACTATTCAAATGCTTTTCTCTGAAGGAAGCAAACAAGCAAACACATGGTTTGATTTCAGTCTGGTGCTTTAGGGACTGACAGCTGGCATTGTTCGAGGCTCCCATGAATGTGTTTCCGCTGCAGGCCACTGGCCCTGCAAGCTTTTTCTGCCTTTTGGTGGCTGTCACCCTGTAAAATTGACTGGAGGGGAGCTGTCTGAGCTGTGCTGAGGTGCCAGCACCCACAGTGCTCTGATGTCACAGGGTGCAAGTGAAATGCCACGGTGGGGACAGATGGGTATGTAGGTGGAAAACAACTGGCCAGGTGGTCAAGCTCAGAGGTAGTGCCCAATGGCACAGGTGGGTGCTGGTACCATGCATAGAACAGCAGGGTGTGGCTGGAGGTCTCTCTTGGTTCACAGCTTCGTCCACAACTAGAAGAGAGCCCATCTTAACAGGTGTTCAGAGGGTGCCGATCTGCATGATACTGTGAGTAGGCTCTAGAGCAGAGCAGTGATGTGGAGGCACATAGACAGGCTGGGGAGGAGCAGGAAACCCAGCAAGTTCAAACCAAACGATCCTGCACCAGGAAAAGGAGCACTTTGCTACAAAACAGGCTGAAGATTGTTTAGTTCCTGGAGGGGCTCCAGGGATGAGGCAGACTGAGAGCTGAGCGTCAGTATGCTACCTGCACTGGTCATGAGAATGGTCAGCATTGTCCTGGGCAGGAGCTGGAGAGAAAGAGTTATCCCCCCTCACTTGGAAATTACAGACCCACAATGGGAATAGCTCTGGTTTGAGCCCCCTTAACACAAATAAATAATTGGCGGAACTCAAAACAAGCAAGATGCAACTGGGTATGGAAAAAGTTTCCAAACTTTTCACCCAGGAGATGAACCCAGTGGTGGAACAGGTTGCTGAGTTTTTGTGCAGTCTCCATGCTTGAGGATTTTCTAGGCCATGGTGGGTGAAGCCCTGAGTATTCTGCTCTGGCCTTGTTGCTGATCCTGCACTTAGAATGGTATTGAGAGTGCCTGAAGACATTTCCATCCTGAAATGACTGGTCATTCCATTACTCAGTGTTTCAGCTGAGGCACTGCTGGAAATGTGCTGCAGAAATTCATATGCTTCTGCCTGATACTGTGAGTAGGCATGGAGTCAGGAAGCTGTTTACAGATGGAGATCAGGCCCCTCTCTGTAAAGGAACGGTGCCAGCAGTCCATGCAGAAGAGACACTTCTGCTCTAGTTACCCTTAAATGACTGAGCCATGAATCCCACTTTGAGGCTGGAGGGAGCCCTATAGACATCTTTTCTGTCATAGGAAAGATCCTAATGTCTACACAGAGACTGGGAAAAATCACTTTCCACATTCCTCTTCCATCCTGTGACCACGGTCTCACCCTGCAGCAGTCCAGTGGCACCTTCTTCCAGCCCCTGGCTTGGCATCCTGTTTGCCTGTGCTCCGTGCCCCATGCCTGACTCACCTTTTGCTCTGGGAGACTATTAATGACAGGAGGAAGGCAGGTAGATCCAACAGAAGGTTGGTGACTAATTGGTAAATATTCCTGGACATGCTGGGAGCAGGCATCAACATTGACTCTATCATGTGGTATGTCATGGGAAGCCGCAGGATCCCAGGAACAGCGACCAACCTCACCTGGGGAAGGGGACATAGCAGTGCCTGGAGCAGCTTGCACAGAACAAACACTTCTCTTTAACCCTCATTTTCTGGTGGCTGATACCTTGAAACATGGAAGTTTATATTCCTTGTAAATATTCATTTGTCTAGTGCAGTTCTCTGTGTATTTTCATTATCTGTTTAAAGCTTTAGTCCACTGTTGGTTCCTTCTAGATTCATGGCCTCAGCATCATCTTGGGGCACAGGATTCCACAGGTTACTGAGATGCTGTATGCAGAAATTATCCCAAATAATTTGGTACTGTTGTTACTATTTGTTCACCCTGTGTCTGTGCCCCTAAGGTGCTGTTGCTTTGGAAAAATGGAGCAGTGTTTTCCCAGCAGCCTTTCCTTTCTGGAGGAAAATCTCTGGGGAAGAGCAGGCTAGAGCAAACTGCATCTTCTCCAGCCAGTCATGTACTCACAACATGAAGCCTTGTGCCACCTGGCAGTGCTTGCTCCAATACAGCGATATGGTCTTGGAGCTGTTTTCTTCTTTGGATGGAGATGATGCTGTCTTCTGCCTGCAGTTTCTGCCTCCTCTGCTCCTTTTACTGCCTCAGACCTCACTTTGGGAGCTCAGCAGAAGCAAGCTGGGTGCACAGTAGGAAATGCAATATTTGCAGGGGGCTTACTGTGTGGCCAATGTGGGGGCCTCAGAGCCCTTTCCTGAGGTGAAGTGTTCGAACGGAAGCACAGCTTCTGAAGCAGCTGTTGGCTGGTCACTGAGACCGTACAATTGCCATATCTCCCTCACCTCTGGAAGGCTGGGCTTTCTCTCCAGTGCCCTTCATCCTCCTTCATGGGCTCAGCTGATTGGAGCTGGCATGGTCACAGGGACCAGTGCTGCTTGCCTGGGTCTTTTCTTGATCCTTTGTAGCTTCACAAACCACCAGCCTGTTTCCAGCACCGGCTCAGGTCTCTCTTCACAGATCACTACTTGTGTCTGTGGGTCTGCTCCCAAGATGTATCTGAAGGTCATTGTTCTCCCATGTATGGGGCAGATGGTGGCTGTCAGCAAGGGTACAGAGGGGAAACATGAGGAGTGGTGCAAGAGCTACAGTATGTGTGCCAGCTCCAAGCAACCCATCCCAGGAACTCTGTCCCATTTGAGTCCTGACAGCACGTGTGTGCCCTTGCCATCATGCTTATGATGCTGCAGCTGATCTGGACACTGGTAATATGCAAGTAGCCATGATAACTTGCTTAAATCCTTATTCCAGTTCTTGTGTTAGAAGTGCTGGGACAGCAGCCCCTGTTTCACCTCAGTTTCTGTCTCTTTCCCCCATTCCTTCTTCACAACTCCAGGGTTGAAGCCCCTGCTCTGCCACCCCTTTTCCCCTCTCCAGGGCTGCTGTTCACCCCATCCCCTCCTCTCCTGGCAGGCTCAGCATACTGGGTGACAGGAAAGGGTAGACTCTCCAGAATAGTGCTGCTGAGAATATAGTCATTAATGGGACTCTTGAAACCCAGATGTCCTTTCTGAACACCGGTAATTTGTTTTTAATGAAAAACCATGCAGTGACCCTGAACAAATGAATTTCCCTTATAAGAAGTCTATGTGCAATTACCCGACTAAGGGGACCTGAAAACACTGACATTCAAAACTGGGCTTTGAAAAGAAAGGCATAAAAAATAGCAATGCTGTCATTAGCAATCTTTTATTTAGGAGAAGATGCTTACTCTAATGTGTGAAGGGGAAGGAGATGATGTTGCAAACAAAACACGTGGCTTTCAAATGCATTTTTTAATTGTGGCTGGCAGGTATTGAGGCTGAGGAGCAGAAAGGCAGTGTGGACTTGTTCCTGTCCAGGCTGTTCCTCATACCGAATCTGCCAGGGATAGTACCCTTCCTCAGTACATTGGCACCCAGCCTGCAGCAAGGGGTGCAGGGGGCCAGAATGCCAGCCTTGTGTCCCGGAAGGGTTAGGAGGCAGCCATTTGGACATAGTGGGTCTATCAGGATCCAGTCTGTAGAGACTGGTGGAATTTAGATCCACTGGTACACTGAAGACTTTACTCATAGTTATTTTTTAGTTATTTTTTGATCTGGCTCTACCTTTGCCAAAGTTTGGCAACAGCATGTTGACAATATTTAGGAAATAAATGAGAAGCAGCTGAGAGATAAAATACCTAAAACCAGGGGCAGAGGAACCAAATTGCAGTATGTAGGATGTCAGAGGGCATCAGAGAACCAGGTCCTATTCTGTTGTCAAAAATAATGCTGGATCTTGGTTACTTGAATACTGACATTGTTCTGGCCAGTGAGAGTAAAAGGAGATTCTGGCCCTTTGTGTTAGATGGACTTAAAGCAAATGAGGAAGAAACCTTAACAATTCTTTGCTGAAGCAGAAAGTTTGCAAGTTACCTCCTCAGAGCTTGGAAGTGACGCCCAAGTGTGCCATCGGATCCACCTGTTCCGTGCTGCTGTTGTCGCTGGGATAGGTACGTGTGTTTGGGTTATAGCCACCTGTACCTTTTTGACAGCTCATGCAGCTCAAACCCAAACCCAGATGTCCCCTGGTGCACCTCTTCAGCCCTTGCAGATGCTCACAAAAATATCCAAGGCTTCAATGCTACAGTCAGAAGACCGGCTATCAAAGGGCAGAAGTGCTGATGTTGCTTTCTCTGGTTAGGCAAACTTTTTGCATTTTTTCCCCAAGTCTAACGCTATTCCATAGACGTGTCTCCCCACCCTTTTGTAGTCTTGGAAGACAAATTCCAGAGAAGTTTCATCACCTATGATGGAAGTATGTCATGTGCCATCACAAATATCTTGGGACAAATTGCATACCAGCTGATAAATGATTCCCTTAATTAATAATGAAACAATCAGGTAAATGGTATATTTTTATCCTCTGCTCGTGTACAATTTGCATGAGAGTCTGCCAGAATCTTGGAAGTCTAGAGAAACGTTTTGGTTCTCATCTGTCAGGAATGTAATTACTGTGCTTAAACAGAATATAGATAAAATCTATATTGTTTTCAATATGATGTGGTCAAATATTATTTCTCTGAATTGATTTGGAAATTATGCTGAAGAGGGCAGGAAAATGAAATGCTGGAAAGCCTACAGCCTTTGGATCTACTGATCCACCCTCCCCTTGCAGAGCGATCCTCACCCGGGGTCAGTTAGGCTCTCTGCTCTTTGCTCCAGCTAGGCTGTGGTCCCCAGTGTCCCATGCATGGCAAAGGCAGACCACTCTGCTTTGCTGGCCCTCTCTGCTCTGTCCATAATTTCTGCCTTCTCCTGTTGAGGTACAACATTGTGCATATCTCAACATAAATAAGCAAGGTGAAGTGTGTATAAACAAAGAAGTCTGTATTTAGGAGTGAGAAGGAGGAGAGAAAACATATTGTATTGCTCTACTCTTCGGAAATTTCTATGCATTTGTAATAACAAAATTACCATAATTTGCTCGTTAACGCAGCTAGATCAGTCAAGCATTGTTCCAAACATGCAGAGGCTGCCTCTCGCTCTAGGTCTGCCTGTGAGTTAAGCACGGTAGAAATTAGCATGCAAATAGCCCTAATTCGGCCGAGCTGTCAGATCCCCACTCAGCTGCTTGTTCCCTTTGAAATCCCTGACAGGAGGGGCTGAGGCAAGCCCATCCTCCAGTAGATCCAGCCAGAAGAGTACCGAGGGGGCGCCTTCTGAGTGACAGTTTGGCTACCTTCAGTCAAATCCATCTATCTCGTCAGCCAGCAGTGGTGATACGGGGGGCTGTGGGTTGGGGTGCATCTTCCAGACAGACTTCCATGCCAGAACTGTCCCCTCCCCACCCCAGGATGGTGCCAGGGTTTGGGGCTCCAACAGCTGAGTGACGCTCCCTTGGGATAGGGGAGTGCTCTGTTTAGATACCAGTGTTCAAGTTAAGCTGCTCTTTGGATCAGAGTGTTGAGGTTGGGTTTTTTAGTATTGAGGGATGGAAACTAGGGCTTGTGGTAATTTCTTCTGGAGCCTTAGCCAAGACTGCCATGTTGTCTGTGGCTGCAAAGCTCATGGAGCATCACTGCAGAGGATGGTGCACTGGACAGTAATGGGGTGCTGCTGCACAATATCTGCCCATGGTCCCTGAAGATAGGAGGAGAGAGAGAGGCATGCAGGTGGTGGCACAGGGCTCTGTCCTGCATCCCCAGAAGGGAGCCATGGGACCATTCCCTCTCCAAGGTACCCACAGAGAGACCCTGGTGGCAGCTGGGAATGGTTTTCTGTTAGTGATCGTTCAGTGTTGCAGGTACGATGAGTTGCCCACCTTTAAGCAAGATTGGCAGCTATAAAAGCAATAGTGAGAATTTACGAAGTCTTTTGTTGCTGGTTTTTTTCTTTTCTTTTAAGGGGAGGTTATGTTACTAAACAGTTTTCTGTTCTCTACAATACAGTAATTTTGAGACCCCTTATGCTGGCAGCTACAATGAACTGCCCCAAAATATCTAGAGGTGGAAATTTAAAGATGATTTGTTAAAAGCTCAGTAATATGCTGTGTAGAACCTGGCACATGGGTCTGATTTTAAGAGTTTGCCATATGCAGGATCAGTTCGCCCCTACCCAGGCAGCTCCCAGGGTCCCCTCTGGGCACTAAGGACACTTCCCCTGTATGCAGAGGGTGCAGGGACACTGCAGTCCTCCTTTGCAAAGGCAGGAACAGCTTTACAGAGGGTTTGCTAATAGATCATTGTTCTGCTGGCTCTCAAAGACAGCAGTGACAATGGCTGCCCAGGTGATGCATCCCTAATGTGCTGGCTGTGACAGCTTGGTGTCCAGCCAGATGCAGCATGCCCAGGGTGAGGCACACTGCTGCATCGTCTGCATTTCATGGGCCCACTCCTGTTTGCTCTTGTTTCTTCATTACAGACAGCTGTCCTTTGGTGAAAACACAATAAGGAAAAGATAACTGTAATCAGAAAGCCATGAGACCTACATTTGTTCTGATTTTGGAAAGCTGCAATTTGGATTACTGTAGCAGAGCTAAGGGGGTGGTAAGACATTGCGCAGGCTGCCCAGAGAAGCTGTGGCTGCCACATCCCTGCAACTGTCCAAGGCCAGGTTGGAGGGGCTTGGAGCAACCTGTGATAGTGGAATGGTATAGTTCCTGGGGTAGTTCCATGGTAGGTGTTGGGACTACATGAACTTTAAGATTCCATCCAACTCAAACCATTGTGTTGCTCTCTGAATCTGTGATTCAAGTGCCCAGTGTTCTCAGCCTCACGCAGGCATGAGCAAGGAACAGCTAAAGCTGACCTGGCCTTTCAGGGCTGAGCTCAACTGCCTTGCACGTAGTGTGATTTCTCAGAGAAGAGAAATAGCCATGTGAGAGCACACAATGCAGATTATAATTTCTGAGCATTCTGTTTTTCGTGCTTGTGTCTCCTTTGTGTTACGTCAGCACACAGAGTTTAAATAAATTGGAAACTACGAAAATGTTGTAGTTGAGAACAGCAAGTTGTCGGAGCTTTGAGCCCTGCGAAGTGCCCAGCATCTGTCAGGGTTGCCAGCTGTGGCTCAGGCATCAGATGACCTTACATGTGGGGTGTGTGAAGCAGCCAGACCAGCCATCAAATCAATCAGGCAGTTCCCAGACAATTTGTGTTTGACAATGAGCAAATGCCAAGATCCCCAAAGTAAGCAGAGTGGAAAGCACTTCATGACCCACTGTATCATGGCCAGGAATGTGACACGGCTGCTCTTTTTCTGCCATACCCCACAGCATGGCAGCTGGTAACAGTGATGGGAGAGTAAAGTCTATGTTCCCATCACATCTGAGCTCAACGGCCCAACTGTCCAGTGCTTCCTTCTGGTGAGGGTTGGGATGATGCTTTTTCTTTCTTCCTGAGCGTTAGACCCTGGTTAGACCACCTCTTGCTGAGATTCTTGTCTCAGAGGGGACTTCTCATACACCATCCCCAACATGGGTTTCTGTATGCACTGAGTAAGGTGCCTAGCTCAGGGTGAGACGGGTTCAGTATCTACCCAGCTTCCAGGTGTCAAGAAGTTGCCCTGTAATGAGATGGAAGCCTCCTGCTTCCAGCATTTTTGTGGCCAAGGGGATGCTGCAGACTAGATCCTGAGCCCAAGCATCCCCAGCTCCCTCACCATTCCTCTCTGCCATGAGAGGATGACCCCGTAGAGGTTTTGTGGGGACTTAGCAGCCATTCTCCGGCAGGCTGTTGTTTATGAATTCAGTATTTTTGCTACTTGCTGGACTTTTTTTCTGAGATGGTAGGTTTGATTTCTTTATGATTGTTGTCAGAGAGGGTGTGCTTGAAGTTAGGATTGTTTGAACATAGAACATCTGCTCTGTGGTAAACTGCAGTTCTCAGAACTTATGGCTATGGCATAAATTGAAATGCTATGATAATAAAGTATTCTCTTCCCAGGATTTTCTGGATTCCTTGAGACTTTATGAAAACAAGTGAAAATGCTTGGACATTACAATAGATTGCAGTACAGTGCAATTGAATGTAATGTGATCAGTGCAAAAGAAATAAAATGGGGTAACAGAAAGAAAGAAAAATCAAGTGAGAACTTTTAATCAAAATTACATACTGTAATAAAAATGAAGGAATGTGCTCCAAGAGCTGCCCCTTTTCCACAGCAGAAATCTCCTCTGAAAACACAGTTTAAAGCAGAGGCTATTCATCTGTAGGAAGCAGTGTTTGTGTTGGAAACCTATTGTGTGATGGCCTATGTGAGGCAGGTGTGAACCCCTGGATAGGGGATCCTGGAGCTGAGAGTTTGAGGATGTGTCTCCTACTCATGGGATGCATGTTCTGGGCCAGGAGAGGAGGGACAGTCTGCATGAGGAAGTGAGAGGTCTCCAGAAAAAAGTATGCATTCATTTGTTTCTGTCAGCAAATATGGCACTGGGGCACTTCAGATGAGAAAAAGTCATCTGTCTCTTATGACATCAGTAGGTTTGGGATAAGGCTCTGCAGTGACTGTAGAGTAAGCTGGGAAGTCTAAGTATCCCTTCCTCAATCACTACATAAAAAGACTAAAAGCCACGCTCTTGTACTGACTTGATGTCCTTTCAGCAGCAGTTGCATTAAATCCTGTCAGTCTTGGGTGATTTACCCGACCAACAGTTTGTCACAAGTAACTGCTGGTTGAGCGTGGATGTTTTACTCATGTGGAGAGGTTTGGTGTTTGTCCCACAGAGTCCATGGTGGGACAAACAGTGCCCAGGTAGGAGAAGGCCTGCTTGCTTTGTCTGTTCAAGGTGTGGGCACAGGGTGTTGGTGTGGCCCCATCTTTTTCTCCTACTAGCCTTCTTCAGGGTGAAGGAGCCATCTCAGCTCAGGCTAGCTTGTCTTTGATTCTTGTGCATTTACTAAAGTCAGGAAACATAATGCCCGGCGGCAGTGAGGAGCCTGGTCCTGGTAAGGTGTGCACTAGGCTGTTGGGGGGCATGGATCCCCTGGGGCATGTACCATGGCAAGCCATGATGCCCTCAAGAATTAACTTGCTATGTGTGGGAGGAGACTTCCTTCTCTGCCAGTGTCTTCTCTTCCTTGGCACCATTTTTGGCTGATTCTGCTGGATCAAGTCAGGCTAAGCAGCTGCAGACATTATTTGGAAATAGCATAGGCTACAACGAATTTGCCAGCAAAGTGTCCCATGTGTTGTGCCGGAGGACTGAGCTGCCACATTCCCAGACACCAGAGATTGACTGACAAGATTTTATTCTTTGCCTTTAAAGGATGACTGTAATGTGGATGTGATGTAGAACCAAAGCAGTGCAGTGGAAATTAAGTGAGAAATTAATCTGTCTTCTGTCACTTAGGCATTCATTTACATTGTCTCTGGTGTCAGAAAGAAGACCTGACATCATCTCTTCTGGGGATGTGTGTCTGTATTTCAAGCTTCCTACAATCAGAGTGGGGAAACCAGACCCTGCTAGTGTGCTAAAGCCCCAGTCCAGGCATAGATGAAGCCTTCAATCCAGCTGAAAACTTGGTCTTGCAGAATAGCTGAGATGCTGAAATTTGTGTGGCTCATCTTGCAGAGCTTGTCCACACAGGAGGTGAGCACAGGAGACTTTTCCATTTCTCAATGATGCTGCCACCTTGGCGGAAAGGGCAGGACCTGGCCTTCTCCTGGAGCTGCTGTCCCAGTCCCAGGTGAGCCATGGCCAGTCCATGATGGGATCTGGGAGTCACCAAGGACTGGGCACCAGAAGAATGCCTGAGACTGTGCTGATGTGGGAGGATGCTCCCTCAGTCATGCAGATGCTTTCCTGCTCATGTTCCCACACCTACCCTGGAATATAATTGAAAACAGCCAGCAGCAATGTGCAAGTACCAAGCTGCCAAAATGTTTAATTTCCAGGCTTTACAGTATTGGTAGTCTATGTTACTATGGCTTGTGACATTGTATCTTCTGCTATGAGGTAAATTATTGTGTAATTCCTGGAGGTGGCCACACATTTCAGTGTCATTATGAAGGCTGAAGTTATAGAAAAGGCTCAAGTCAGGATGAAGCATGGAGTGGAATGTTTTCGCCTGAACCAACTGTAATATTTCTCTGCCTAGCTCAGATATTTTAATCCCACAATATAGTTCTTGTGACCTTTTACACCAATTTGGAATGAAACCATATTGCAAAACTTAATTTCTCTGAGTCAGTTGTTTACCTTTCATCCCATCTGCACTACCAAGATGGTAAGTCTGGAGCAAAGAAGGTGGAATGGTGCCTGCCCTGATGTGCTACAGGGCTGCTTCTGCTCAGGTCGGGAGCGCATAGACACAAAGGCATGGAGTGATGTTCTGTGTGGATGCATCCCCTGTGCTGCTCATCTGCTCCATGACCCTTGTCCATCCTCTGCCACTTGCCCACTCTGTGCTTCTCATCTGCCACATGTCCCTTGTCTGCTCTGTGACCCTCATCTACCCTGCCCCCTTGTGTACTCAATGCCCTGCATTCTCTCTGTGTCATGCATCCACCTTTTGGCACTCACCTGTACTCTGTACAGGGTGCAAGGGTGCTTTGAGAGGGTTGCAGCAGCCCTGCCAACCAGGCTTAAGGAGAGACAGTCTGGAATGGGCAGCTGCAGCAACCAGACGGAACAGCAGTGTGTTCCCAGCCCATACCTGGCAGCACTGGTGCTGAGGCTCTGCACATGGCCCAGTGGGGCTTGCTGGTCTTGATATCACTGTTGGCAGTGCCTCTTCCTGCTGCTAGGTCCACCTGGGATCCCAAGAGTCTGCATGCCAGTGGCTGGTGGAGAGGGGAGATGACTCTACAGGGCCAGCTGAGAGGGAAGGGACAAATCCCTCACTGCAATTAATTGCAATGCCATCTTATATTCAGATGAGTTGGGCAATTGTCCTCCGGTATAGAGAAATAAATCTCTCCTAATGCAGTTCCAATATGGTTGCTCTGTGGCACCACCTACCTTTGTTGTATTAAAGTTAAATACCTTTGTGTACAAAAGTTTAAAGTGCATAGCTAAAACCTATGTGCTTGCAGTAATTGCAGATGTAAATCTTTTTGTCATCTTGCAAAGACTAGGTGAGGTATTTCATAAATATGTCAGAAACAGCATTAAAATTTTATGGCAGGCAGCACGGGTCGAGAATACTACAGTGACTTCTCAGCAAGGTACGTCCACCTTAACCCACAACTCATTAGTCATTGATGGGATTTCTGTGCCTCATAGCTTCTTGGAAATGCAGTAGTGTTACAAAAATCTGCATGTTACTGTTTTCTTACAATATGACAGCCCACTCAGAACTGTTAAAATACATCTATGACCAGTGTTGGCTAATGTAAAGATAAAATAAGGGAGAAAGACTGGCCAAACTGTGTGATCACATAATTATATTCAAATTAATTAGAAATTAAATTGGCAGTCTTGATGGGACTGGGAACTTTGGAAAGATGCTCTCTGAATGTAAGAGAATGTTTGTTCTCAACTGCAATAAACTACTCCTTGGCTGATGTGCAGCAACATTTAGCCAAAGCAGGGGCTAATTTCATTTTGAAATCGCATGGGTGAAAATTTAGGAGATGGCTGCACCTCAGCCACTCTCTGAAGGGTTAATCAATGACTTCAGGATGGGACAGACATGAACTGGACGTGCTTTTGGTGAGTGTATGAGGGCGTCATAGATGATTATAAGTGATCTACTGAACCACTTACAGCAGATTTGCCGGTGGATTTACAAGCCTGCACGTGTAAGGAGCATGCACGTACCTGTGTGTCCGTGTTGGCAGGTCTTGTGTGTGTGTGTGTGTGTGTGTGTGTGTGTGTGTGTGTGTGTGTGTGTGTCCTTATATGTGGGGTGTGTTTCTGTATGTGCACCCTTGCTGCTGCAGCCCCTGACATCCCAGGAAAAAGAATGCCTGGTCCCCTTGTCAATAGCTCTGCATGCCATACCCTACCTGCTATGGGAGCAGACCCTGGGTTTTGCCCCTAGCATTTTCCAGGTGGTATCCAGGTGGATTGCTGTCATAGTGTCTGTAGGTAAATGAACATGAAGGGTATACTTTTGTATATGTATTTATATAAATGTATATATTGTTTCTTCTTGGGGAAAAAAAAATGTGTTGTTCCTCATGTTTTTAGGAGAGAAAATAGTTCTTACAAACAAAAGTATTCCTCTGTTTGTTCAGATTTCTTTAAGGAGGATGTTGCAGATGCTCAGCAGCCAAAGCAGAGTCTGGCTTGTACCACTGGCCCCTGTAATTAACAGTTATTGCCACATTTTCTGGTGGTTATTCCTACAGGCAGAATGCTGTCTAATTATTAGTACAGATCAGTGGCACTACCTAGGATCCTGTGAATGCCAATATCTCAGGGTTGGCCTGATGGTTGCAGCACAGCACAGCTCCAGACTCTGTCTTGGCTAAAGGTGGGTGAAATATTTGATGTAGTTTTGTCATGTTGTGTTGAAACAACATAGGTAAAATGCTTTCTGCTCTAAGGACTCACTGTTTGTCAGAGCTTTTTTTCATTTAAGATCAACAAGTGAAGGTTTTGTCCCATCTAAGAAAAGTTTCACTTGAAAAACATTTGTGAGGGCTGTTCTTCT
This sequence comes from Haemorhous mexicanus, assembly GCF_027477595.1. NCBI lineage: Eukaryota > Metazoa > Chordata > Aves > Passeriformes > Fringillidae > Haemorhous > Haemorhous mexicanus. The sequence continues at coordinate 11,855,238 of NC_082381.1, forward strand.
GCTGAAATCTAGTATTTTCAATTCCATCATTGGAATATAAAAGGCTGCTGGTAGGATATTAATTGTACAGAAAGCATTTCAACTTTTCCATTATAATGCTTTTTTCGCTTCTTTCCTGTGAGAATAAATAGATTGGTCAATACAATGCCAGGTAACTGCAGGTTCAATCAGAGCAGCTTCCCATTTTGATGCAGAGGACCTGAGGTGTGCAGAAAAGCAGCTTCCTTTTTTTGAATCTACTCACTGAAGAGGTTTTCCGGAATAACATTTTTCAGCCCCCTTGGAAACATTTCATTTTATTAAAGGGTCTTCCCACCATGACCCAGGGGACTTGAGCTCAGGGGACTTCCATCACGTGTCACTCTGCTCAGAGTGAAGATATGTCTCTTTGGGGTGGCGCATGGATTGCTTGCAGGAATGGGCACGAGAGTGGCATCTGAAAGGGGTGTATTGGCCCCCCAGGCTGCCAGATCCTCCTGGGGGATCTGGCTGCAGCACCCATTGCCGTATGTTGGATATGTCTTTCATTCTGGCATAGTTTCTGGTAACACAATCTTGAGAACATTCCCCAAGCCTGTCCTTCAAAGATTCATCTATGAATCCCACCAGCTTGTCCTGGTTGTTGGTTGGTTATGACCCTGAGTATCTTCATTGAAACAAATTGGATGGATCATGGAAGGCTTTTGCTAGATCCAGTGTATTTTTCTGCTCAGCTTTTTCCTGGGGGTGGGAGGGACACTATTTTGGAAATACCTGCTTTGTTACAGTAGTGTAGTTTGGTTATTTTGCCCCATTTTTTGGCACTTCTGCAGCATGTAGACTGCTTGGTCTAGGGCAGGCAAGTTGGCAGCCAGGTGTGCTTGGTCTGCAGAGCTGAAAGCAGGGTGATCCATTTCCTTCCTCCTGTGGGACTTCTGCACGAAGAGCAGGTGAGGGACCAGAACACCTGGCAGATGACTGGTGGTTAGCCTGTGGCATGCCCTGAGTTGCTACTCCCCCAGGTTAAATGCAGCTGATATTTTTACATTAGAGCAGTGTATATCTCTGATCCTGCTGTTTGCTAATGAATGCTGAAGTTAGAAGAAAGTCCAAGATTCAATCAAAACAGAAACCAACAATAAAAATTACTGTGGATTTTTCTTCAAATGCACAGTTCTTTCTTCCTTTCAAAGGTATGGTTAGTTTACTACTGAGATGTTGGGCTGGGTTTTCTGGGTTTTTTACCCTCACTGAACTCAAATTTAAAATTTAGTTTTTCTCTGAATTTAAAAGGAAAATATTTGTTTGGAAAACAATTGATTAAGAAAAACCCCAAACCCAAATCCATGACTCTCACTGAAGTATTTTGTCTGAATTGCCAAAAATATATTAGTGATGTGAAATAACATTTTTTTCTTGTGACCTGTGGTATCAACTGAAAGGTTTTTCCCAGCTCTCCTGTTCATGGGGAAAACTTCTAATGGAATGACTCCTGTGGGCTTCAGAGGCAGCAGCTTCCCACACAGGACTGCAAACCTCATTCTCTCTCACCCTAAACCACTGCAATGGCTTGATGTGGAGAGGAAAGTTTATTTTACTGAGGGAAAACCATGCTATTGTTCTCTGCTTAGAGCCCAGACCCTTTTCCTGCCCTTCAGGGTCCCCCACAGCTGTTTGTCCCTCTGACTTCATGGGTGATGTTGCCTGAGCTGCTGGATCATGACACTGTCTCTGGAGTGGTGTTGACCCAGGGTGACAAGAAGCTTCTGCTTTGATTTATATCCTCCAGCTCAGGCAGTGACTGGCCCTGTGGCCAGCAGAACCTTGATGTAGCAGATTTCCAGGCTGTATTTGGATAGCTGCTGCCTCACAGAGTCAGCCAGGGATGTGTGGGTGTGAACACACGGCTCAGTGCAGTGCTTATGCCTGCTCCCCATGCATTCAAGCATGTCTTTGCTTACCAGGGTAATGATTGCTTTTGGAATTCGCTGAAGAAATTTATGATCCATGTGATTACTTCCTCAAAGTAAAACAATAGAAAACAAATAGAAGACATGAGAATGTTGATTTTGAAAAGTTACAGTAAGATCCCTCAGCAGAAGGGAAAGGTAGAGGCACCAGGAGTTTAGACATACAAGGAGATGGGTTTGTCTGCAGGAAACCAACCTAGGGACAAATACAGCAGATAGTTTTTGAACTTATTCCCAAACCCCCAGAAGGAATGTTGAAGATATTGCTGCTCTGGCCTAACTCTGCATTTTGTCCCCTGATCTTCTGTTCTTGTCTCTTAAGCAGTTGTGTTTCTTGAATACCATTTCTCCTGGTTTCTTTTCATTTCTTGCCACATGGAAGGGCTGCGTAACACATTGTCCTAAATGCAGAGCTTGATTAACAAAAAGGCCCAGCAGTGGACACAAGTGGAGAAAACAGCGGCTGCCACAACTCTGGCTGGAGGGATGGCATAGCTGCCTGGTCATGGTCACTCTCCCTGTTGGGCGCCAGCTGGGAGCTGTCACATGGCTGTGGCAGGGAGGAGAGTCCATTGCATCACCTTCATGTTATATCACCTGCAGTTGCATAACCTGCATTACTAGTAACCACTACATGGATAACAAACATCTACCCCCATGTTCCAGATGGCTTCTCCGTGTCCCAAATGCTTGTGCAAAAACCTGGTGTCTGAAAAAACTCAGCAAAAAGTGTCCAAACCTGTGTCTGTCTGCATGTAGGTGGCTCTCTCTTGGCTTGAAAGACAGGTGTCTGCCAAGGAAGGCAGGAACCTCCCTTGGAATGGAAAATATTACCTCCTACCTTTCAACTTATTATGACTCTGAAATGAGGGGGCTGTCAGGCAAAGATAGGGGAAAAGCAATAACAGTTCTTTACTTAAACAAATAAATAAGTAAAACAAGGCAAACAAACAACAGCAGCACCAACAAACAAACAAAGCCCAGCCCCAGCCCCAGCCTCTCTCGGCACTTTCCCCGCCAGTGCAGTTCCGGGCACGGCCGGCAGGGGCACCGGTGGCTCCCGGCCGGCAGGGGGTGCTGTGATTCCCCCGCGCCTGCAGGGGGCGCTGTGGCGCCAGCTCGGCCACATCTCCCTCATGGGATAATGGCGGGTGAGCCAGCGGCAGAGAGAGAAAAGGGGCTTCCAGAAAAGGGCTTCCTTGGCAAATGCATGGGGAGCAGCCAGTCTTAGTGCCTCACTGGCTGGTGAAATGCACTGTAGCAGGAACCTCACGCTGGAACAGCAGGGGCGAGCATATCTGGGGTGGCAAAACAAAGTGTAGCAAAACCTTGGAAGCCGTGCCAGGAGCTGTGGGGGTCTCAGCAGACACAGGGTGTTGGGTAAGGTGTAGCACAGAGCCCAAATCAGTGGCAGAAAACAGCGGGACTGGGCAGTGGCAGCCAGGCTCCTTCTGGAGGGGGGATGGGTTGGAGTCCCAGATTTTCCCCTGTGGCACCTGAGCAGATGGGAAGGGTCGCTTCCGGTGTTGAAAAGGTCCCAGTTCAACCGCTGCTCCTATGAGCAAAGGCTTAGCAAAGGGAAGGAGAAGCGGTAAAGAACAGAACTCTGCAGTGGTGGCAAATTCTACCCACAGCAGCAGCCTGGCACCAAGACCACGACCGTCCCTCCTCTGATCCTGAGGGTGAGCGAGCAAGCCAAGGCCCTCACCCCCCAGCCAAAATCTTGCAGTATCTGTGCAATTCCTAAGAGAAAGCCCCCCAGCTTAGAGATGGTAGTAAACTGCACCCTTCCCCCTCCTCCACCTCCAGGCCCCATCTTTTGTCTCTCAAGTATTGTAGTTATCATCTCGGAGGAAAAAAATGGGAGAAAATTCCCTCAGAGAAGAAAAAAAAAGGAAAAATCCTAACCTCCAACATTCCCGTTGAACTGTACTGGCTCTGGAGCTTCTGATTCATGAGGTCTTTTGAGACTTAAGTGTTATTCTTAAAGTGGCATATGAAACTCCTTTGCAGACTATTTGCTCAGATTCTGCATTTCAATCCAAAAGTACCATCAGCTGGACAAAAGCATTTGACTAATCTGCTGGTTTTGCTGGTGCTGTCACACAGTCCCAGGACTCATGACTGCTGTGCTTCATAGGGCTGCAGCCAGGTACTCTACATGTTGAATGATGTAGTGTAATGACAGTGGTCAGGCTTTTTCCGTCCTGGGAAGTTTCCACACCTTGGATGAACATGTCCTCTCTCAGAACTGGTCATGCTTTCTGCAGGGCAGGAAGTTTTCCTTCATCCTCCTGGCCTGTTCCCAGTACTGGTACGTGGATGTGCCTGCAGCAGCAGTTCTCTAAAGCCACAGGAGTATGAAAAACATGGTGATATTTTTTCATTTGTCTCTTCGTTCTTGAGATTTTTACACTCATGCTTTTCAGCTTCTCTGCAAATCAGAAAGAAAACTTTCAGGAAGCTTACCTTAAAATCAAGAAGACTGGTAAACATAAGTCGATGGTCCCCAGAGAAAGAATGCAGCAGAGTGGACAGTACTGTTTTGCAGCAGCAGAAGGTCCATCCACCACCATCAGACTGTCTATCTCTGTCCCACTATCTCAGGGTGGAATGCATCTCCCAGAGCTTGCCACTGGCTTGTAGCAGCAGTGTTATCGAGAATGAGTCTTTGTTCTTTCCCCTCCTTACCTCTACTTCTGAGGGGATGATGGAATGGTCTGACCCCTTTAGGGCTAAAGCTGTATGTGGAGTGTAGAGTCAGGTTTGTGGCACAGAGGTGAGCTAACTCTCACAGGAATCCTTTGTTTTGTGTCTGTGTTTCAGTGAGGTGAGAACTACAGAGGAGAAAGCTAACTTCATATTACGTGAAGGAGGGATGTGTGTGATTCCCACCCTTCCCTCGTGTTGTGGCAGTCAGTGTGCGCAACATACTGCGCGTGTGTGCATCCTTGGATGGCTGATCTGTGGTGTTTGGTTTTGAATGGGGCGAGGGCTGTCTGCTAAGAAGTGCTGTCAAGAAGTGTAGTTGATGGACATTGGAATATCTGGTGAAATTTGTGAAGCAGTCATGCAATGTTCATTCATCTACCTTAGTTTCACTTAGGGCTGTACCATTTGTCTGCCCAAGTCTTGCATTGGTAAGAACAGGGCTTGAGATTTTCTCTCCCACTTCTCTTTTTCCCCTCCCTTCTTACATGTTTCTATGTTTCCTTCATTTTCCTTCTTTCCCTCCTTCTCTCTCTCTCTCTTTTTCTTTTCCCCCTCCTCCCCCCCACGCTCCAGCAAGGCTGATGGATATGCAGAGTATGTTAAGAAGCGAGCAATACTGTCACTGAGCTGATGGTGCTCAGTGACTCCTCAGGCTTCTGGCTGGTCTGTACTGCAGGAGCTTGACACCCTGACCACTGAGGCATAAAAAACAGAGAATTGGAAGCCTCAGCCTGACAGGCACTGGAGCATCCCCCAGAGAGGGTCCACGATGTGTGTCTGTGTGTGAGTGTGGGGAGGAGGGCAGTGAGGATGGTGGGGGAGGAGGGCAAGACAGGAGAGGATGAAACAATGAAATGTCAACCCATTCCCACCCACAGCCCTGCTGCAGCAGTGATAAACATTTGGAAAGTGCTGCTGCCCACTCCATGGCATGCACAGCATCAGCATGGAATGGACTGTGTCTGTGCAGCTCCAGGAGAATAGGAGAGGGGAGGGAGAGAGGGATGGAAGGAGGGAGGAAGGGATCAAGGAAAAGAAGGAGAGTGCTGGGAGAGCTGAAAATGAGGTGTCATGTTGTCCAAGGGGAGAATGCTTCCCCTTGGGATGAAGCTTTTGCAGGCATGAAACAGCCCATTGTGAGCTTTGTTTCAAGCCTGGGGTGCTCCTGGTGCAGGAATGACAGGACAAGCTTTTCTGTGCACTCTGTTCAAACAGCCCACAACAGCGATCTACATCTGCTGTCCTGTCCACTCTGTCCCTGGGTCCATGCACTGCGCAGCTCTCAGGAAGGATGTAGCAGCAAGGCTCACTCCCCATCTGCTTTTGTGTGTCATGTCAGTCAGGAAGCACAGCTGTTTTGTGCAACTAAACCAGGGCTAAACCTTTGAAAATCTCACTTCCCTGTTGAAAGGAAGAAATGTAGTCCCTGGGGAAGGTGGTGTGTGATAGCCTTCTTGTAGAATAGGCACCCAGAGAATGAAAAGATTTCAGTGTGCCACACACTGGAGGAGAATGTGACCATGACTTCAGGCCTGGGAAACATCGTGACTCTCACAAGCAAAGTTCCCAGACAGACCCCTGCCTTTGCAGCCTTGGGCAAATACCAGAAACACAGGCTGGGCCAGAGACGAGCAGGATGCCGAGGAGCTGTAGAAGCAGGAAAAAATCAGGGAGGACTCTGGGTAGACAACAGCCTCAATTGTGTTGATGCAGAGGCAGAAAGGATCTAAGAGAAGCTGCTGTGTCCTGCAGGAGAGAGATGGATCCGTCCGGTGGAAGGCAATGGGGATGCTCTTGCCACTGGCTGCAGTATGTCGAGTGGCTCCTCGCATCTCTTTGGGCATTGTCAATTTTGCTATGCTTTACTCTTTTAGAATGAGCACTCTGACAGAGGTAACCATCAGGCATTGAAGTCATCCATCAGCCATAGGGACAGGAGCAGAGAAGAACTGTAGGTCCTGTGTACTTCCCTGTGAAGAAGGGTTTGAAGCAGCTCCATTTTTCCTGGCTCAGGGTGAAGTAATGTCATTCCTTAGAGGCAATAAGAAAAACCTTATTTTGAGCTTGTGGAGAGTTGTTGCCACAGCAAGGTGTGTTAAGTGTAGAAGCGCTTGCTGCTGCATACTTAGGACCTTCTCTCTATGGAAGCTGTGTTGGAGAGGGAGGATAGGTTGATCCTAGTAAGTGTCATGGGTCCAAAGGGCTGCAGAAAACAAACAAGGAAGAGATGCTAACAGAGACTTCTGTAGCAGACTAGTGTTGGGCTGGTCCTGCTGTCAACACTCAGTCTGTTAATCTTGTGATGCAGGCAGAGAGGCAGCTTGTTTACTGAAGCAGAATCACATGGAGATCAAGCCATCCTGGACCTGGCCCTATGTTTTGGTGACCAGAGCATCATCTCCTATTCCCTGGTGCCAGTGTGCCAGCAAATGGCCTAAACCATGGCCACTCACTGGCCAGGAGACCCATTTGTGGTTTCCATGTTGGGTCTATACATTGTACGGGGCAAGGGTGCTGAGCCTGAGATGCTCAGGGGACACTGTCAGGGGTCCACTGCCTAGCTGGGGTATGGCAGCCTGGGTATGGGGTCATGGCTATGCCAATGCCAAGGACCTAAGCAGACAGAGGTCGTGGCAAGCATCTGCTGTGGCCTGTCAGCCCTCAAATCGTGCCTTAGGAAACATACCCTTTCTCCTGCTGTGCTGTGCTTGTATATATTTACATGTGGGAGAGGGAGAAGGGAAGGAGGAACAAGAGAGAGAGGAGGAAATCTGTAATTCAAGAAATATTTCCTAATAAAACAGCAGCAGTGTTGGCATTTGTGTGGTGGAGGGGCCAGGTCAGAGCCCCATGGTGCAAGGCTCTGTTCTGAAGAGCTTGCAGCTGAAGTATGAAGCAGGTGACATGTGAAGAGAACAAACAGATGGGAAGAATAGGAGCTGATGAGGAGATAAATAGCTGTAATTTTTCAAGCCTATTTTTGCCTTTGTCTGGACAGTTCAAATCTGTCTGAAACTGAAGCAAACATCCCTCTCCTTGGGTTACAGTGTTGGAGAAATATCTGGGATCATGACAAATTTTCCATGAAGGGTATCCAATATCTAGAAATTGTCTGGTTCATCTTCTCCTGTAGCAGAGACTGTATCTGGACAGCCCTGTCCTTGTATCGTGCCTGTCACCTGAGTCCTGTAGGGCTGGAGAGGCAAAGGCCAGCCCCATCAGTGTTTCCCAGAGGCTTCTCCATCTCTCTTTATTTCCTTGCTCCTGCAGCAAGTTCAGGAGGCCTGGGTTGCAGCACACAAAAGACATGTAAAAGATCTTTGCACCCATTTACTTAATAATGTATTCCATATTTCCCTTCCTCAAGGCAGAGTGTCCACCAGTGCTTTTACTGTGGCTGTCAGTGGAGCAGAGCACACACTGGAGAGCCCCTTTACCTCAGAATGGTAACTGTAATCTCAAATCAAATGACCTTTTATTCTGTCTTTGTCTCTTTAACTTAGGGAGCGAGTTTTCTGGGAGCCCATACAGCCACCCACAATATTCAACATACAACGACTCCTGGAGGTTTCCCAACCCTGGACTCCTGGGTAAGTGTTCACCCCTGTCTTGAGAGATCAGTGCAAGGTGTGCAGTGTTTGTCCAGCCCTGGGGTGGGCAGAATGTGTGTCCCAGCTTGTCCTCAGTCTTGTTTAGACCCAGAATGGAACTGCAGGTCCCCATTGGGGTGCATGATTGCTCTTGGTTCACTTTGCCAACAAGAAGACCTGGCCCAAATGTCTTCCTGCTTCTGATAAAAATCCTTCCAGAGACATAGGGTATTGCTGGAAAGCAGGGTCACCATGTTTTCTGAGGGTAAGGGACCCCATTCAGACAAAACTTGTGGTGCCAGTTTGCCTGCAGCCAATTGTAAGCTCCACTGCTTCCTATGACATTGCTGCTTGCTTGTGCGTGTGCTTTGCATTTCTCCCTGATCTCATGTTGTGTTTGCCTCCCAGTTGTTGTGTATGCCCACTCCATCTCTCCTCAGCAAGGGACCACTGGTACAGCCTCACTGATGCCAGCATGGTCCTTATGAGCAGTGGGAGACAGAAGCCCTGTAACTCCTGCAGGATCATGGCCCTCATGTGAAGGATAAACATAATCCATTTTACACCCCGTCAAAAGCTGGCCCACTTTGACCTTATATACATGTAGCATGCAGTAATTAGAATTTTTCCCTGCATAATTTGCATGGATGAGGTAAGTAAAATACCAATTAATTGTCATCTCTCAACACAGGAGTAGCATGCCTTAGAGATTTCTAGATTTATGGATGACAGGGCTGTTATATGTGACCTCCAGCAGCGAAATAATTTTGAATTTTTGTCATACTTTTTTCATCCAGTTTCTTTGTTTTAAGTAATTGAGTCCCCATGTAATTGAACCACCCAGGCTGTATTCATCATGGTTCTTGTCCTTAAACAAATCCTTCGGGAGCAATAGACAGCCTCAGCCTCTCATGCCATGGTGCTGGTATAATGCTGTTATTTGCTGTGCCACATTTAAGGGTTTGTTAGCGCTTCCATCATAAATCAACAGACAGATCTTCAGCTAATATGGATGGGCATAGCTGCACAAAGCCAGGGGAGTCCCCGTGCTTAAACCCACTGTTTCCATGGCCACAGCCAGTGGTGCTGGCAGAATTTTGGTTGAGCAGCATAGGGAAGATCCTTTTGCCAGAGGCAAGAGCACACGCTATGCTTTCTTCATTTCTCATTTTGCAACTCCTTTTGAGTCAGGAAAGCTGCTTCAGCAATGCTCTGCATCATGGATAGGCCTGCAAAGCTAGGTTTTGTGTAAAACAACAACAAAAAAAACTTAAAAAAAAAATTCCTTCTGAACTGTTAAATAAAATTGGCATGATACTAAAAGTAAATGACAACCCAGCTCTCATCCTGTTCTTCTGCATGAAGACAGGACTTCTGGAGAGGCTCCTGGGCGGTTTACTGTGTTCCTGCCTGTGGGTATTCACCTCCAGTAGAAAGGTGTGCACTCTATCTGGGGCGATCCCAAAGCCATTCCTGAGCAACCCCACAGGCGTGGGCAGTGGCTCTTCCATTATGTCAGCATCTGTGCAGCCATGGCCTGCTCAGCTCTTTATTGGAGGCAATGGACCTGTACCAGCTCTGAGCATGCTGTACACAGTGCTGGGCAAGGTAGGTCCCTGTGATGCCCTGAAGATGCTGAAGATGCTGAAGATGCTGAAGATGGGTAGGTCTGGGTCAGCAGAAGGCTTTATACAGAGGCTAGTCATGAGACAACTGCTTGCTGCCAGGATCTTTTACCTGTTCCATATTTTTTTTTCTACATTCATCCTCTTTTTCTCATTTCCTTTTTGGATCATGGATTTTGGGGGCAAATTGCAACTCATCTTTGACATATGAGCAGTTATGGGGATAGTGTACTCCTTACAGCAAAGCTCGTTCTCTGGCTGGAGGGGATTTCTTCAGCAGTATTTACCCAGCAGCATGCTGTGAACATATGTTTAAATGAGGCAAGGGAAAAAAGAATCAGAGGCTATAATATTTTTCCAGAAACTGTAGCTTTCTTGAAATTGAAGTGTTTCATGCTTTAATGTCAATGCTGATTTTTTTTTTCTGTTGGAAAATGCAAAATATATAATCTTGGCTTCCTTATTTTTGTCCTCTTCAATATACTTTGTTTAAGCATGTTAAAAAAAAAAAAAAAAAAAAGGTGAGTTTTTGTTCTGCAGCAAGTCCTAAATATGAACTTACCATTTCAGTTCAGTCTGGTCACAGAACTGAGGGGGGGGCTGGATTTTCCTGGAGAGGGAATCCCCTGTCTGACCATGGGCAGGTCCAAATACCTTGGTATGATCTGATCAAGAATATGTCTGCAATCAACCACAGTCTGTGGCTCAGATGTCTCTTGTGCCTTACAGAGATCCCTCTTATCCATAGCTCTACCTTTGTCATTGGAAGCCTGATCCTACAATTCCTTCTCCCCAGTGCCTGCTAATCCTACTGGTAGTTTAGGGCAAGTAGGAGTCTGTGGCAGGGCCTTTAAACCTGCCCCAAGTCTCCCTGCACACCCAGAAGGTGCTGTGTGATGAGCCTGGGCACACGCAGTGGAGAATAGGTTAATTTGAACTATATCCAGGATGCTTCCACTCCTCTCAGGAGTATACGTGAGTGCATTTAGTAATTCTCTCCTGAGAACAAGCTCTGGCAGTATCGGTCTCAGAGCAGAAACCTTGACAAAATTAATCAGGACTGGTACATTACCTGACACAGTTTGTTTTACAAAGTCCTGCTCCTTTCACTGAGATGAAAGTGTAATACTGTAAGCACTTAGCAGCACCTACGTTCAATTAATTCCCTGTGCTGGCAAGGAAGATTGCACCATAGCAATCACACAAGTCTGAGACCTGTGAAAGAGGAGCTAAAAGGAGAAATGCCATGATTTGCAAGTGGAGGAAAGGATACTTGGATTGAAAAATTTTATTTGGGGGAGAGAAAAAGGAGAGAGATGAGAACAGCGAGAAAGCTTTGGTTTTTAGCCCCCAGTCTTTGTCCTGTATGTATGCAGCAGCGAGGAGGGGTGTGTGGTGGTTTCTTCAGGGGAAGGCAGAACCATATTCATGCAGAGACTGGGAATTGGTTGTCTGGCCCCAGCAGAACACCAGCTACTCACCATTACCCTGCTGTCTGCTCTGCCCTTGCTTTGATGCTTCTCACCTCTGCACCAGACACCAAGCCTCTTCTGCCCTAGCTGTCGTGAAACCAGTGAAGAAGGGGGACTGTGCTCCCTCCTCTCTGGGGCAGTCCCAGATTCTGTGCCCCATGGCTCCTGCGGAAGAGAAGACAAATAAGCCATGGTCCTTTAGAATGGTCAACAGAAGCAGGGGCATAAGTCAGTTATCTGCTGCAGCTTTGCTGTGTGCTTCATGTTCTCAAATCCTGCATCACCCTGGTGGCATGCACACCTTTGTTGGTGTCAGAGACATGACCAGCTTTGCTGTGGGGAATGACTCAGTCCCACCTCAACCACAGCAGGAGTGAGGACAGTCCCCAAGTTCCTGGAGGAATGTGCTGGGAAGAGGACATAAACCCTGGCCACTTCGGTGGTCTGGCTTAGTGGCTGAAATAGGTATCTCCATCTCTTACACAGACAAAGAGCTGAAGGAAGGAACATCTTTTTCCTTTCTTTTTTTCCCCCATATTGTTCTGCAAATGACCTGCAAACAGTACAGTGCAGGGATGCACATGGAGGCACATGCTTGAGCTCATGAGAGGCAAACGTGCAAGTCTAGGGCTCAGGCTGTTGGCACATACTGATGCACACCAGCATAGGATCAATTCAACATGTGCATGCTAAGGGCAGATAACAGCAACACTGTCTAATGGAGAAAAAAAAGTCATTTTTTGTTGGCTTGTAGCATTTGTCTCACTCCTGCTCACTGTGGGTTCTGTTTGATGCAGATGTGATCACTGTGCGCGGGCTGGGAAGGTTTGCCTGCACCATCGCTGGGCCATGTCTGCCAGTTCTGGCAAGGCATCATGCAAGGGCAGGGCTTGGAGCCTCTCAATTAGGATTAGATTCAATTCCTCTGTGGGATTCTGTGGAAAGATTAGAGAACAAGTAGGCACTAGAAATGACTGTGTCAAGAAATAAATTGATGATAGTATGAATTAGAAAGGAAAAATGATAGAAGGATGGACTAGTCTGTTCTGGATGGGGGCATGGTGACAGGAAGAGGGAGTGATTTCATTTTTCACTTTAAATACAAGCTTATTTGATTGCACAGCTGAAAGGCAAACTGGCAAAATCTAACTTGAGAGAAATAAACGTAAGGCCTTTGAAATGCATGGGAGAAATATTGGGCTTTTTGTAGCTGCACTGAGTCAGAACAGATGTAGAGGAAGAGGGAGTATGAAAATAAAGGCTCTGACCCCCAAAAGACCCCATTTACCCCAAAACCTCAGAAAGCACTGCATCCAGCTCTGATGGGACCCACACACTGCTCCATGACTCAGGGTGAAATTGTTTGGTGCCACGGAATTCCTCCTGTGTGTTTTTCCTCCTGCCTGAGCTGAGCTGCCATGGCTAGTGCTAGTGCTGATGCCAGTGGGGACTGGGATCTCTGATGTCCACCCTCACTGCCTGCCTCACACTGAGCTCCTGGTGCTGTGATGGGTGAGGACAGCAGTTCCACCTGGCTCTTCACTGGCCTGTGAGATGTTTTACCTCAAGGTACTGCCTGCCATCCCCAGGGACGTCTGTGCAGCTGGCTTGGCCATGAGGGGACATGGGCCAGCAAACTGGGCACCCCAAGAGGGCAGCTCCCAAAGAACATCCTCAAAACGCCAGCTAGACATGGCATGCACATTTCAAGGTCTGATCAGCTGTTAACTTTTGCCTTTACTCATTCAAGAGTGGCCAATTCAACCAGAGAAGTTTTCTCTGCTTTCAATGGCTTGAGTTTGGCTGGGATACAAAGTATATAGCATTTAATTTTAGGCTACCCATGAGAATGATTTTCATTGTCTTTGTGAAGCTTTCCAGTATTCTCCAGGAAATATAGCTCATGAGGCTGGGGCTCTTTAACCTGATGTCAGTTACCTGGAAGAAAACTATCTGTCCAACACAGGATAGCAGTTGTGGTGCCCTCAACAGATAACACAAGACTACACTTGTGTAAACATAAGTGGAATGATGACCTGCTGAAGAGATCTGCTTTAACACCATTGACTATTGTTGGGGAAGATGAAACAAGAAAGTTTTACAAATATGATTGCTTGGCAAAAGATTTTGAGAATATAGAAACTATAAGCGAGATTGAAATGAAAGCAAGCTTTGACATCTCTTAGTTACTGAACAACAAGAAAACAATGGTGTGGCTGGCTGAAGGTAATCTTTTTTGATGAAACAATACCTTCTGCAAGCAGGCAGGTCTAAGGGTCAGAGCAGACTCTGCCAGCTTGGCAGAAGGGGTCTGAAGAGTAGGTTTTAGAGTTTAAAATGTAGCACAATATGGTAATGTAGTGATTCTTATAGGCTGTATGTAAATGCTATAAGATTTGTATGCTGTATTAGATTGGTTAGTGAGAATCAGAATATTCAACACAGAAGATGATTTATTGTATTGTAACGAGAACTTCGCTCTCTGATGTTTTTGTTTTTGCTCTTGTTCTCTTGCTTTTACTCTTGCGCTCTTACTTTTCTATGCTCTTAGCTCTTGCCTTTTTACGTTATTACTCTCTCATTTTCTCTCTTCTCTCAGGCCTGCTCCGAGCTGCAGTTGGCAGCTCCCAGCAGGGCTCTGTACCCACGCCCTTTGCAATAAACCGCAAGTTCTACGACTTGGCTTCAGAGATCTCTCGTCTCTATCTGTCTTGACTGCGCTACCCCCAGTCTCGCCTACAGACTATGGCTTAAAATTTTTTACTTTTAGTAAATAACCTACGTCAGATAGGATCCTGCCTAGGAGTTTGTATAAAGACATCTTTGCAAGTGTTCATCCTGGCCAGTGATTTCATGGACTCTCTTGAATTATTCTTGTGTACAGTAAAACTGTCTTTCTAGTCAGCTAGGACCACACTCCTGAAGATTGCTTTACTTTGTTTAAACCCTTTGCAGTGGATTTGTCTGATTTTGGGATGTCTGGATCAGTAAGGATGCAACCGAGGACAACACAGACCCACACGCTGTGTACAAGCTCCTGTTTTGCCACAGCACTGTGCAGGAGACAAATTCCAGTAGCCAAAGTCCTCTGTTTCTGACCCCTCAAGATTCCAGAAGCAGAGTGCCACATGCTGTGGTAGGATACTGATCATGATGAAGTTTTCTTCTTTGCCCAACTGTGCTGAGCAGCACATTGCACAACATACTGAGCAAGAGCAAGTGTGCGTGTGCTCTGTTTTTTGGATGCCTCAGCTTGTGCTCCCTTGGAAATGAAAAGCTGGAGGCTGGTGATGAAACCTGAGCTGATCTCCTGATGTGGCACTGGACAAAAGCAGCATAGAAGGAACAGCTGGGCTTGCCTGTCAGATTGAGCCTGTTGGACACACGGCAGTGAGGTAGCACTGCGTTTTGCTAATGGTTAACAGCAACTGTCCCTGATTTTAGGGATTAGGGTAGCCTAAAATCTCTGTGTGATTCTTACTCTGTGCCTGGGCTATTCTTACTCTGTGCTGCTGCTATAACCAGCAGCCTTCAAGTAATCACTCAGGTAATTTTGGAGTGACCAGCAAAGTGTTCCTCTGTAGGCTGTACAATAAGAGGAGACCGCAGGAGGCTCTCCAGCCTCCTAGAGGGGAAGGCTTTTGGCTCAGCTCAGAGCATGTTACCAACAGCACCAGGCATGCCAGCTGGGTTCCCCTTCCAGCTCCAGAGGGTTTGCAGGGTGGTTGAACAACTGGGGTGCTGCTACACTCAGGCTATGCCTAGGGGCTGGGCAACCATTGGACCTGCAGGATCAGTGTTTGCTAGAATCCGGGATGGGAGGTGAACAACCAAAAAATGCACCTTTGGCTTCACTGCCCCTGATGCTTTCCTAAGGGGTCCACAGTCCCTACTGAGGTAGTCGCACCACCTTTTCCAGGGGGGATCAGCTCCTTTTTGTTACTGAAGGAGCAGAAGTCACTGCCTCTGCGGCAAGTCACATCCAGGGCTGTGAAGATCCTTGACAGTGTCTGATAGACTGCTGTCCCATGTGTGTTGAAGGCAGGGAACTTAGGATGGAAGGCAGCTCTCAGATAGGGCCACTTATGAAAACAAACCCTAAGCCCTTACTACTCCAGAGCTGTTACTCACATTGGCTCATTGTTGCTCATCCAAAGCCCCCAATGGTCTCAGATACATGTGGCTGAGTACAAGGGGTTCTTCGACACTGTGATGTGCCTCACGTCCCATGTGTGTGAAACTGGTGACTTGCAGACCAAACTGGTAGAACCTTGAAGAGAGAAAAGTCGCTTCTTAGGATGGATTGGAGTTGCTTTCATTGCAGGTGTGCTTGGAAGGTTAAAACTGGTGCTGGCTGGACGGATTGGTATCCCTCTGGATACCGGTCAAAGACTCTTGTGCATTCAAACAAAATAGTCCATGTTCCTGGTGATCCTTGGGATCATAATCATCCTATCCACCAGTGCTTAGCCCTGCAGGACAGAGAATTTTCACCAATATTTTTCAGGCCTTTTCTTTGTAAACAAGTGCTTTCATTGAAATACTTTGAATGCTTTGGGCTTCAACCTCCTCCTTTTAAAAGGAAGGCTTAAAAATAAAAGAAGTCAGAGTATATGGTAGTGTGTTGAGGTTGGAATATCCTGACTTTCTGTTCTGAAAAGTAATTAACTTCTTTTTGTGAGGTAAAGGAAGTTGATGTTTTGAGTGAAGGAATGGAAGAAGGTATCAAATGGCAAGCAGCAATGCAGAGCAGTGGTAGGGTTCTTCTCATGCAGAATGCATGAATGCAATTTTCATTCTATTTACCCAGCCTTTATTGAAGCTTTGGCTGGAGTGCCGTCTGACACCCATTGTCAGAACACTGCAAGCTGGCACCTCTCCACCTTTGTCTTTCTCACAGTGGTCTCATCTCTGACAGGCTCCCCCTACTACTACAGCGCTACAGCCCGTGGAGCAGCTGCACCAGCTGCTGCTGCCGCCTATGACCGCCACTGACGCCGGAGCTCAGGGCATCGGCACTGACAGCACACGCGTCTGGGACAACCCTGATGAGTCATCCTGCTGCCACCATGCCAGCCACTCCAAAAGGGAAGGAGAAAGTACCTAGTAGGAACATGATAATTGAAATTTTGCTCCTAAAGCTTGTTGAACTAATTATTGTATTCTTAAATCTGGTTGGGTCCTGAATCAAACAGAGAAACAGGAGGAAGTTGTACTCCTGAAGCTCTGTGTGGTCAAAAATGTGTGGTAGCTTCATGTTCTTTGCAGCCGGCTGGCTACTGCTTTAATCGCCTGCGGGTGCCATGGCTGTATCTGGGGATAAGGAAGAGGTGTGAGCAGCTCCCCTTGGGGCAGCTCCCTCTTGCTGCACACTGAAACAGGCTGTGAGACTTAAGGCAATTTTCTTTTCTTCTTCTTCTTCTTCTTTTCTTTTTCTTTTTCTTTTTTCTTTTTTTTTTTTTTTTTTTTTTGTGTGTGTGGCAAAGAAAAAATCAGTCTGCTCAACTTTACGCAAGCACACCACTGTAAATATTTGCTTGTTTGTATTACTGTAAAAGTAGCTTAAGCATAAACAGCAACACTGTACAAGAATGAAATCAAAACACATCCAAAAGTGTGTTTTGAAACTGGTGCACTGATTCAAAGAACTCAGTAAGCTTTAAGCAACTTTGAACCAGGTTAACACTCATTGTGGCTGTATTTTGAGCTGATGTTGTTTCTATATAGAGCATCCTATTTGACAGTTGTGTGTGATCATGCTATATGCTGGTACCAAACACATGGGCAACTGAAAGACATAGGCAATTTTGTGATACTTTACTGCTTAATATTAATTTATGTTCATTTGTCATCATACTAAACACTGGAACAAATTCACTGGTTTCAAGTTAATTCCAGGAAGGAATTCCTAAATAATAGTTGACACCTTACATATATCTCTACAGATTGTGTGCTAAATCCCAGTCATGAAAACCCTGAGGGGAAGGCAGAGAAGTACTGTGGTTATGATTTTTGTTAAGTGCATATACTGAGTGGGGGGTACCAGGCATGAGCGCAGCTGCACTCACTTTCCAAGCCAAGCTGAAAGGGAAATTGCTTGTTTCGGGGTGTTTCTTCATTTCTGTGAAGGCATTGCAGATTCCAGCACGGTAGTCCAGACATGTCTGAGGGGACTTTTGCCTTGCTAACTCTGTGTTTCTTCCCTCCTACTTGAATAGGAAGCACTAATAGTCACACGTTTCAATATGCACCTTGTGAGGAGCTAAATTAAGAGAGCAGAGCAGCTACGAATGACCACTAAGCAGCTACACCAATCACTGCCCCTCCATGGAGCCAGGAGAACTGCTGATTTCTCCCTGAAGCCTCCCCCTAGCCCAGACCAAGGCACAGACAACCTCAGCCACATAAGGATGATGGGCATGACCCCATCCCTTCCCTCATGAGGGCAATGGAGAAGCTCCCTGGTCCTGCTGAGATGAAGACCTGGCTGTAGCCTCCTTACTCCCAACCCAATCATCCTCATCCACCCAGAGCTGCCTGGGCTCTTCTGTTGGTGCTTGCCTGCAGAAGAAAGGCTTCTGGTGTCAAACTTGAGATGCACTCCTGTGGAGGAACATTCAAGCAGGTATTCACCAGGTTCCAGTTGTACAAACCTTTCTCTGGCAGCTGCTGAGTTAACACTATTCTCTCTCTTCCCTTCCCACCTCATTACTTGTGCTGCATATCTGGTATCTGTAGTGGCCACTGATCTGCTGAGAAATTCCCTCTCCCCCTCTAGTGGCATCTTCTCATGGTATGGAAATGCAGCCATCACTTCCAAGTTTCCAGGGCAGATGTGTTCCAGTTCTCAGCATGAAGACATCCAGGTCCCACCAGCTCAGTAACATTTCAGCATGATGTTCACAGACCCCATCAG
The DNA here is from genome assembly GCF_027477595.1 of Haemorhous mexicanus. NCBI lineage: Eukaryota > Metazoa > Chordata > Aves > Passeriformes > Fringillidae > Haemorhous > Haemorhous mexicanus. Next base: position 11,873,502 of record NC_082381.1, read on the forward strand.
GCATTTTAGCCAGAGTCTTTTAAACTAACCCAGAAATATCAGTGAAATGAGTGCTACTTTTATTCTTTCAGCAATTAATATTGATACACACCTGTGTTTAACAAAAGATAAATAACAACATGGAAAATTATACAAGGAATCTTCTGAAACCCTGCTTTGGGTTCATAACTCTCTGCATACCCCATGACTGCTTTCAGTCCTTGGACAATACTGGAAAGGGTATTTCTGTCCCTGGGACCCTGTGCATGACCCTGGCCAAGGGGTGTGCATTGTCTCCACTCTAAGCACATGCACCTTCTCTGTGAGCTCAGGAAGGGCTGTGTCTGTCCAGTGCCTTTGCTGAAGAGATGAGAAACAAGGGTTTGACCACCATTGCTGGTGAGGTATCTGGAGCAGAGGTGTGCTGAGTTACACTAGCTGTTGGGACAGCATCAGGCTTGGCTAAAACAAGCCTGATGTGAGGGAACTGCTGCTCATTGGCATTGGGTCCTTCACCCACTCTGCCTACTCTCCTGCAATCACATTACTTTTACTTGTTTCCTCAGCAGCATGAATTGTGTGACATACATTAATTCAGATAATGTTGAGAAGACCAAACATGAGATTTCAGCAGATGTTATATCTATATTCATGCCAGAAGTGCTTGTAGTTGGGCTGGGGATTTTAGAAAGACATGACAGGTGTGTTTCCTCCAGGTGATGGATGTGTGAATGCCACTGTCTGAAGTGCTCAGGCCTGACTGGTCTCAAGGCTTTCATCAGGGCAGCCCTTGTACTCTGGATGCACAGACAGCTATTGAGGGGAAACCCAAAACTCCTAGCCTTGCACATGTGAAGCAGGGACTTGTGCCTGACCTATCTCCCAAGACATGGCAGCCATGGCTCACTCACATCTGCTGGGACATCCTTCTGTCATGAGCAGCTAGTGTGAGTTAGACCATGGAATATTCATGCCATGCTGCTGGAAATGGCACTTTTTGACAGCACTTTCTGGTTTGGGAATATTTCACCTGAGATTTACAAACTGCTTTCCTCAGAAAGACTTTCTGGCCATAGTCTTCACAGTGGGAATCCTCCTCCTTGGGGAGCATCTTTGAAAGGCACTATTGGTAGAAGGTGGTCATCTGGGGACGACAGAGGATTGCCTGCCTCCATCCATCCTCTGTGGCTTCACTATTTCATGGGGGAGGGGCTACTGGGTGAGGTGGAGATGGGAAGCAAATGACCCTTAGGGGCTGCTAGGAGGGGAGAGAGCCAGTCCAGTGCTGGGGTTTGGAGTGCCCTGCTAATCCTTTACTCAGTGCCCTATGGAGCAGTAAATCTTTTCTAAACCATTGCAGAAATCAACCCTATGAAGTGCCTTCAGGCAGTTTCAGCACTGAACTCTCTTATAGGCTTGGTTAGATGGAGAGTTTTCCAGTACTTGACACTCCAGCAATAATTTTATCAAATACATTGCTGACACAGGCTAAGAAATTAAATCTGAGAGGTGAAGAGGAAAAATGCTGCTGTAAGACTAAGTGGAGGCTAGAATCAGGATTGCATGAATGAGGGGAATTCTGACTTGGCGAGGAAACCTTCAGTTAAATGCTGTCAGACTGTGACGACAAAGACACAAAATGTGGACAGAGTTTGTTTATCATTGTGTCTGAAGGTTCAGTTATGGAGATATCATTGTTAGGCAGCTCTACTGACTGCAGAGCTCTGGATGTCTCAGGACTGGATCAACAGCTCAAAAGTTTTCTTTGATCACTGTTGAAGTAGAAAAACAATTGGGGCTCTGGCGTCATGGGGCCAGAGAGGGACTGTTCATTCCAAGATGTCTGAGAAGTTCTCTGATGGGACTGGCAGGTGGTACGACAGCAGTGCTTGAGGCACTTGGGAAGGAGATGGTGAGGAAAGAAACAGTACCAGGGTACATGGAGCTCACAATCTGTCACCCCTCCTGGACTCCCTGTGACTGATTCCTCTTGGTGCTGCAGTGTCAGGGGAGTGCAGTGGGACAGAGCAGCATGGTGGGGGAGGGAGGTGTGATGGCCTCACTGTGCCAGGTCTTAGCAGTTACCAGATGTTGATAAATGCTTTGCCATGCTGGTTTTAGCTAATGGGGTTATATTCCTGGTTTTCTTTTTCTTTAATTTCTGTATTTTACACGTCCTTCAGTAAGAGGAGAAAGGAAGCCATGTAATGGTCTTGCTTATTTCCATACGTGGGTACCTGTAGCTCCAAGAGCTGTGGCCTGTAGTAGAGTCAACTTGTGTATCTGTCATTGGCTCCAACATAGCTCTGACCAAGTGTCCTTCCCAGTACCATGCTCTTCTCTGCATGCATGTATTACTAGGAAGCATGAGGCCCAAGAGGTAGCAGAGCACTAGGATGACCCACCCCATGACTCTGTCCCAGCAAATTCTGGAAAAACCTGGTTTTTCTTCTGGATTCATTGATGAAATGTTAGATGACCAGCAGCTCTTGGCTAACATGCCCTGAATTCTCGCTAAGCGTGTGTGATGGTCACATGTGGGTGCTGTTAGGCAGAGCTGGGCCAGGCAGCCTGCACTGACAGAGGCACTGGGAACACTTTCCGAGCTGCAGCCAACTGCCGCTCCACTCTGGAGGCAGAGTGCTCAGTAGCAACACAAGGCTGGGGATGCCAGCTAGGAAGCCCTGTAGTTTCTCAGATCTGCTCTTGTCACAGGTACACGTTACCGTGGTAGGACAAACAAAAGGATCTGAAAAGATCAAAACCAATTAGTGTTCTTTTTCTAGTTGAGCTAATGAGACTTGACGTGCAAATGCTGAGTGAAAAGCATGAGTGAAAAGCATGTCAAAGTGGTGCCCAGATTGCTCACCTTGGCATCACAGCTGGCATAGGTGTCAGCTCCAGCAGTGGCCTCCCTCACCCGTCCCGTGAAAGGCTCACAGAATGCAGGAGCTCCATGGTGGGAGCCAGACTGAAAGGACTGAGCTGGACACAGCTGCAGCATGGCTGGGTGAGCAGGCATGCATGTAGGGATTTCTGTCTACACACCTTTATGTGTCGGCACACTTGAGCATCTCAGAAGCTTGCAGGGGTTGTGGAGAGGTGGATCCTAGTCCTGCTTCAGCCCCAGACTCCACCCAGCCAGACCCCTGTGTCCAAGGTTTCTGGCTCTGCCTTGTCTAAATTAGGTGGGAAAAATGGCCAGTGGGCATTTAGACCTGCCTTTCCATTTGCTCTGCCTCCTGCGGGAAAAAAATCTTGTCCTGGTTTTTCACTTTCTGTAGTGGCCTTTGTACATTTTGAAATTACAGAAACTCATTTCATTGCAAATGGAATTCCTTTCCAAGAAAAAAAAGGACAAACTTTTTTTTCTTACAGACAAACAACTATGTATTAGGGACTTCTAGCATCAAAGAAATAGAAATACATATCTATTGTATCCACCAAAGTCTGCAATGCCTGCATTGAAGGAAAAAGAGAGAGGGAGAAAAAGAAATGCCTCCTCACCTTGAGAAGTACATACAAACAAAAAATAACTTACAAAAAAAAAATCCTAAAAATAACAGTTGAATTGCCTTTGAAAGTAGGGGATAACATCTGTTGCAAAACAGATGAAAAAATGCTTCTTAAAATGTGTATGTTTTGTATTCTTTTTTTCTAGTAGGAAAAGAACAAACTTGAAATCTTGGTGTTTTTTCCTTAGTGCTGTGTGTTGCTTTTGTGTGTTATAATATTTGAATGTAATTACAGCGGTGCCAATTTGCCAAAGACGTCGAACATTATTTTGGGGATTTTATTTTGGGTTTTGTTTTGGGTAGCAGAAAGGGAGGTGGGCTGGGGACCAGGGGTGCTAAGGCATGGGTCAAAAAGGAGGGGCCATTTGAAGGGTTTTTTTTTCTTCCTTTCTTTATTTTTTTTTGTTTAATTCTTATTTCCTGTCAATGCTGGAATCTGTGATTTTATTCTAAGTTAAATGGTTGACTGCAACACTTTTTATTTTTAGATTAGTTGAAGAAACATGCAATAAGATTGGCGTAGTTCAATATCTGTGTGTCTTTTCATGAGAGTGACTGTTACTTGTGGACATTTGGTTTTATGTAACCTTTATGTGAGATAATTATTTGTAAATATTTACCATAATTTTATTGGTTCCTAAAATAAAAGTAATTTTTTTAAGTTCAAAATGCCTGATTTCACTCTTGTCCTCACCTTGCGTCCTGCCCTTCTAGGGGAAAAAATCACCAGGTAGTTGCATTTGAAGTGGGACATTGAAGACCCTCAGAAAAAAGCATCCATTAGACATGGTCATTCATTGCAGCCCAGTGTCACCGAACACCCACCCCCATGCAGCACGGCTGGACCCCGTAAGGTGCTCCACGCTGTGGCAGAGCCCAGGCCACCACAAAATGATGAGGTCAGTGTTGGTGAAGAGTGTCACGTTCTCAAGGGTTCCTGGCCCTGTGGACTGATTGTTCTCCCCACGAAGCAGAGGCACCCTCCATGGCAATCCTAGGTGCAAGATGGAAGAGTTTGCTGGGGACTGCAGTCAGGTACTGTTCAGAAGAACTTGAAGGCATCTCTCCTGTCTGAAGACCACAGTGGTTTGGCTGACACATCCCCTGCTTTAGAGCAGGGCCGTGGAGACTGTGCTTTCTGTTTTGGGGAGGGTTTGGTTTGAGTCTTTTTAAAGCTTGCTTTTGGAGTCGAGGTCTTTTTTTGAGAGTGGTTGTTTGGGAGCTTTTTTGAGACTTTTTGGCTTTGGGTTTTTTGAGTGTAGGGGTCTTTTGGATCTTGTGCCTTTTTCATTGGCTCCAGCTTGACCACTGGCTCGCTACTCATTTGCCCTGGCCCTAGCCCGTGTTTTGTCCCTTTATCCCTGGCCCCAGGCTGCCTTTTGGCTCTTGCTCGCTTCATGTCTGTCTTGCCTCCCCGTGTCCCTGTCCTGTCTGCTTCGTCTCTGCGTTCCTGCCTGAGCCACCTGTGTCCAACTCCACCAACCTCCGAGCCAGCCCGCCGCAGCAATCCTCGCCGCGACCCTGTCCGGGGCTCTGGGCCTCGGGCCGGAGCGGAGCCGTGCCCGGGCGGGCAGCGAGCACAGCCCCGCCTCGGGGACGCCCACGACACTCCCCGACCTGCCGTGGTGACTCTCCCTCTGCCTCTCCTTCTCTTTCTCCCCTCTGGCCGACTCCTTTCCTATTCTCCTTCCTTCTTTTCTGTCTTTTCTAGTCCTTTGTTTTGGGCAACTCCTTTGTCTCTTTGGGGTTTTTTTGTTACAAGGTTCTCAGACACGACGCTTGCCTCATTTGGCTTAATGTCATTCCTGGCCATTCGTTTTAAAAAGAACTCCTGCAGTTTTCCACTGTGAAATATGACAATGGCAAACACCAGCTCGCAGCAGTGACATGGGCAGTGGCACTGGGAGGTTGTTGCTTCAGTCCACATAGTGTGGGGGGTGTGAAGGGCTATTCCAAAAGCTGTGCATCCCAAAGAGCTGCAAGTGGTACATGGTGCATGGAGAATGCATCAGGACAGCAGGAGAGGAGCAACAGGGGTGGAGCAAAATGCAACAAATCTAGCCTGGCTGGACAAGTGCTGCTGTATGGACTTGGCAGTTATGGAAACCTGTTCTTCTTAAGTGCACTCCATTATACTGCAGAGTCAACTGTAGGAACACCTACTCCACTCTGAAATACAACTGCCTTGAAGCATCCCTGTTTTCTGCTGCCAGCAGTTACTTTCCATGCACTGGCCCCTGCCAAAGCCTGCCTGCTGGTGGGACACCATTGGCCCGGTTCAATGTCCCACTGCAGTCCATTGGTAGAGATCTTTCAGCATCAGATTGGAGAATGTCTCTGGGGTGCAGTGTCTTTGGTGATCTCTTGCTGACTGCCTGTCCCATGTGAGACACGAGCTGGTTGCCAGGCAAAGTCCCCCCCAGAGACAAGGCTTTCCTCAATCCTCTCCTAGCTGCCTCCTGGATGTGGCACTTCTGCAACCCCTCCCCCATATGCCTCTGATGATCATTGTTAAGGCAAATCAAAATGAAATTGGCTTCTCACAGCCATCCACTGGCCCTGTCGAGGCACTGGTGCCCTGGGGAACCCAGTATCACCAGACAGAGCAGGCATCCCTTGCACTGCCCTCTGAGTCGTGGGAGACTCAGCTTGTTGTAGGTAACGGGGGTGATGACTTCTGGGGAGGAAAGCCATTAGACCTTCAGAATCCACTGCATCACAATGCATGTCTCACCTCCCAGGCAGCAAGGTCCAGGAAGGGTCTAGAGCTTGCAGACCACTATCAGCATCTGTCCATCATCATGAGGGTGCTCAAAGAACTGGAGCACCTCTTCTATAGAGACAGCATGAGAGATGGGATTGTTCAGCCTGGAGAGGGTTCTCCCTCTTTCTCTTCAGGGAGACCTCAGGGTCCCTTCCAGGACTTGATAGGGCTCCAAGAGAGCTGGAGAGAGACTTTGGACAAGGGCCTGGAGAGAGTGGACAAGGCTTCCCATTGACAGAGGACAGGGTTGGATTGGATATTGGGAAGAAATTATTCTCTGGTGAGGCCCTGACACAGGCTGCCCATAGAAACTGTGGTTGTGGTGTCATGGGAAATGCTGAAGGCCAGGTTGGATAAGGCTTGGAGTTTGGATCTGGTCTAGTGGGACATGTCCCTTCCCATGGCAGGGTGGGAAGCCAGATGAGCTTTCAACTCTCCCTCCTTCTAGCTCCATCTTTCTATGATTCTAAGATTGCCTTAGTGCATCTTGCAGCACTTTTTGAGGATGGCAGAGAGTAGATGAGCCAAACTGACTTCCTGGCAGAGCCTGTGCCAGTGCCTGGTCAGCTTTCAGTAGAGATTCATGGCCTAGCAGCAAAGGGACTTTACAGGAGAATACTGGGAGCCATGCCGTGGCTGTCCTGTGCAATGTCAGGGATTGCCATTTCTTGCTCTGTTTTTTATACTTTTTGTACTTCTGCTGTCTTTCAGCCTTACTAGGTTAAAAAGAGAAATGAGTCATCTGTCCTGCAGCAGGCAGGCAGTGCCCGTTCCTCATTAAGCCCTTCCACGTCTGGATGTGAAATGCCATGGCAGCCTGCTGGTAGCAGAACAGTGGGATTAGACCTGACAAAATTGCGGTGAGAGGCATGGAATCCTCCTGTCTCTTCAGGCGTTAGGCCCCATACTGCTTTCTTCAGTGAGAATGCCCTTCAAGGATGCAAATATGGTTTTAGCTCAAACCTTCATACAAATGGCCATTGTTCAAGATGCCCAGGAATTGTCATCTATACTTTTAATGAATAGGAAATGCAAACCCTTGGTTAAGCAAAGGAATGTCTCTGTATTGTAACAGATTTTGCAGACAAGGGCAAGATGCAGTCCAGCCAGGAACGACAGGAGCAGAGATGGTGGGTACACAGGAGCTGGAACAAAGAGATCAAAGTGACAGCTCCTTTGCCAGGATTCCTGCAGTGGGCTATGATGGCTAAGAGCAGGAACATCTGGAAATAATGTCACAGACAGCTGGTGAAGACTTATGGCTTCTGTCTTAAGATTTCATGACCTATTTTCCTTCCTTAAAAAAACCCCAAAAATTTGAAATGCCTTAAGAAGAAAGTTCCTTATATGTACATGCACTTTCTTGAAGCCTCTTGGAAGTGTCTTTTTACAGCAGTGTTTCCAAAGCAGTGGGGCTACTGATCATACCTGAACAGCGAACTGACAAGCATGCTCCAGCTGATGCTCAGCTAGATGGACTTCTTTCTGCCTACAAATTTGTAATAACTCTCACTCATTCACCCTACAAAGCCCTGCTGGACAAGAGGCTTTGGGCCCACCTGAAACTGAATTACATGCCCTTGCCTCAATGCAGTAGGCTTTGAAAACGTAGGCAAAACTGCAGAGCCAATGTTTGTTACCATACACGTGAAAAACTGATCCACCCACGGCAAAATAGGGAGAATTTGGCAGTCTGCAGCAACCTACAATACAAGTAAAGGCTAGGAATTAGCAATGGGACATGTTTTGTAGAAATATCAACAGAATAGGAATGAATCCCTCAGAGAATTTACAAAAGGTACAAATTTATGCATCATGCTGTGCAATCTCAACTGTATGTGCAAAAAGACATGGTGGTGCTAAAATGAGCAAGAGTCCTGTGGACGGAAGGACTGGTTCCTGGCAAGCTCCCCTAATTTATATGCTGGACATGACATTCTATGGTGTAGAATATCCCTTTGAGCAGTTTGGGACAGCTGCCCTGGCCATGCTTTCTTCTAGCTGCTTTCTCACCTCCTCTCTGTTGGGAAATGGAACAATTTGTGGGCAAAAGTAAAGTCCTTTATTTAAGATAAGCACTACTTTGCATCAACCAAACATCCATGTGTTATCAGCTTTATTCTCATCCTGAATCCAAAACACAACACTGCAGCAGGTACTGGGAAGAAAATTATTTCAGCCAAAACCAGGACACTCCATCCCAGCCATCAGGTAACACATTTAGATCATGAGGGTGATGCTCCAGTCATCCTTTCCATCTTATGTTCCTATTAAGCCCCTGCCACCTCACAGCACCAGGAAAAGTCACACCTGATAGAAGACCACTTAATTCTGACTCCTAACTCTATTAACCCCCTTGTAAACAGCCTCTTATAACTCTTTAAATAGTCCATTATGGCAGCAATGCTTAATTAAGGTGGAACTGACAAATAGAGTCATCGTGATTAATGTTATTATAATGAATACATCTGCATTTTGGTATAATGCACAGAATGTCTGACTTCCCAGGAAATGCCCAGATAGAGAGGCTGTATTTTATATTCATAGGGATAGAATAATTCCTCTGAAGGAATGTCTTTGTAATTTAGCATGAATTAATGTTTCCTTATCACACTGTGTTACTCAGAGCAGCAATTTATCTAAATCCTATATATGAAATGTGGACTCTTGTCTAAGAACACCCAATAATGGAGAAATCTTTTGAAAAAGTACATTTACTGTAGATCATTAAGGCTCAGTCTACTAAGTGGCCTTTAAATTAAATAAAGTTAAATAAACTCTAATATACTACTGTAACTTTTTAATTAACAAACATATTAAGGTCTTTTTCATTTATATACAGCTGATGCAAGCATATGATAATGTTCCATTAGCACAGGAAAACGTAATTCAGAGTGTCTATATGGTAAGAAAGGGGAGGAGTCTGGCATATTAGCCTCACATCTCTGGATGTCTGTATGTCAGTCCTGCAGGAACTCACTTTAGGTTTATCTGTACAGCCTGGCTCTGGAGTTAGCTGGAAGTGGAGAATCTTAAAAGGTCCTGGAAACATTCTTAGTTGGAAGGGACCCCAAGTTTCATCAAATCCATCTCCTGGAAATCCTTGCAGAACTCAGATCTCCAGACTCAGCTTAGACATTGTCTCTCCCTCACACATAATCTCTGCTGGTTGGTTTTGCTGGATTCCTCCCTCAGCACCTATTTAGTAGGTGCCAGTGTGTGGATGACTTTTCACTATATTGTCATATAATCACTAAAAATTTAAATGAGAAGGCCTTGGCTGATTCTTTAAAATCTTTTATACCTAGGAACACATTCTGTAAAATGAAGTATTTTAGGACACAACCACAGCATAATATCAAGATACTCTCTAATTTTTTTTACTTCTTGTGATTTATGTGTTTTTAGGAATTATCACTATAATTTTCTGTTTCATGCCATGCATTTCACAAATAGCAAGCATGCTGCCCCAGTGGTACTTCCCTCCTTGCTATGTCACAGACAGTTGTACCTTTCATATTCATGGCACACCTGTGCCATACCCTCTCCTTCTCAGTGCTATGTACCACCCACATTCTGCCTCTCTCGTAGTCTGAATCTAAATGGAAAACTTTTCAGCTGTGTCTCCCACAGATAACTACCAGGACAACAACCTTGCCTGGAGCTTGCCCCTGACACACAGAAACTTGTATTTGCACCACGTTTAAGGGGCTGTCCTCTTTCCTTTACAACCTGCAAACTGCTGTCAGCTCGCGGTGCTCTCTGCCTGCTCCTTCTCAGCTGGAAGTGCCACCACACACATAGAGCCTTGCAAGGACCAGAGATCTGGGTAGGCCTCTTGCATAAACCCTATAGTCCCAGCTAACGTAACAATTCTCTGTCTGTTCATTTCTTTCACAATCACAAAAGGAAGGCTGAAAACTATCACATGCATATTGCTTACTAGTCCATAACTAATGTGACCAATATGAAACTCTGACTCTGTATATCCACATATCATCACTGGAAGAGAAATGTGTGTGCAACAGAAGTTTTTTTACTGTATGGGATAAAAAAAGCAAATATAACATTCAACTCCGATGTAACAACTAAAATAACTTTTAATTGTTTTCCCTTCTCTTATATTTTATGCTTGGCTGATTCTGCTTATGGGCCCTAGAAAGGCCAGCTCATCAGTTTTTGTTGTTAATCAAGAAGAGTAATGGTGTAAGTTATAAAGACATGGGATGATTCTTTGCTGAATAGGACAACAATTTTCAGAAAACACAAAGTAGTTTTTTAAAACTTTTTTGATTAGGGAATTACAAGACTGCTATCTGAACAAACAAGGACCCCAAAACGTGCTGAGAATCCAGAATGGAGGAAGGGTTTCTCCTGTGTTCCTGATGAAGCAGTTTCTGTTTTAGAAGTAGGGCTTTCACAGGGCATTAGTGGCTCAGGGCACTATAACTACTCTGCTAAGGATCAGAAAACACACTGCAGCTAGGGAAAATGGCAGGAAAATGTTCCACATACCCTTGATCCCATAAGTTACTACTGCAGCAAGGACTCTGAGTGGCATTGACACTCCTCAGAAGGTGTCATTGGTTTTCAGATGAGGGGCAGGAAGAGGGAGCACATCACAAGCCCAACATTAATTCCTGGTTCATTGTCCATTTTGTGGCACACAGACCACTCAGTCCACCTAGGGACTGCTTGGGCAAGTTCACACACGGGGCTACCTCTGAGGTGTGCTTCACCTTCTCTGCAAGATGGAGTTTGGGTGTCAGGACCACTACCATGCTGATGACCAACTGCTGAGGCATAGGAAAGGGACATCTTTTCAAGGATAAATGCATAGAAGTGTTCAACTTTCTGTGAAAACAAGCCCTGGGGTTACCTTGCAGCCCACTGGCTGCCTTGCAATGGCTCATGGCTGCCCTGCTTTGAACAGAGTTTTTTCTTGTCTCGTTGAGGCAAACAAGGGCCCCAAAGAGAAGAAGGCTGGGAGTGTTGTGAAGCTGGGAGAGAGGCTGGTGATGGAGAGGAGGAAGGACCTTATTGTGATGCCAGGAGCTGGACTGTGTTGCTGCCAAAGAGGAATGAGACCTATGTGGGACATGGGCAAGGTCTGACTGCTGAAACAACTCTTTATTGTGCTGATTGGTCCTTAAAGTCTTCCTTAAAGCCTTAGTTTTGCACACTGAGCCTATCATGGGCTCAGTGTGCAAAACTAATCACACTATTTGTTATACACTTCATCTAGGAAATAAAATGCAAAAATCAGTGGCTTATTGCAAGACAGCATTTGACAAGCAACAGCTAAGGGAAAACTCTTTGGGCAGGGTAACCTCTGCTACACAGCAAAACAAAGCCATTTCTAGTAAGTATTGGTAATATTCAACACAAGCCTACAAACTGCTGAGGTAAGTGGAGTGGCACAGTCTACCTCACTCTAACTATCAGGTTTGATTTAAATTTCATTATTAGCAGTAATTTACTTCTCCAACAAGGAAACTTTGAGGGAAGAAATGGCTAAATTTTTAAAGGACAGCTAGGAAGTACCATTGTATCATGAAATCCTTTTGCTGTGTATGTACTGAGTTCTGAAGTGGATTTAAATGGATTTATGTGGATTTAAACTCTGGTACAGCCTGCTCAGCAATGCATGAAGAAAAGAGTTGGAGGTGTAGAAAATGCCAAATACCTTTTTCATATGCATATTAGACTATTAGTAAAGATAAAATTATCTTTGTGTTTTCGATTTATAATGTCTCTTTTGTAATAGGAAGAAACAGCATTGATTATGATTTGCTGTTTTCACTGCTTTGCATGATTATTTGGAATAGGTAAAGAATCACACCCAGAATGGGGACTACATGGAGAGGAATAAGGGGCAAACGAATAAGAAAAAATTCCACTTTTTGAAGCCAGGGCATTGCTTCTGTGGGGATCTCGTCACTTCTGTGTGGGTGAGCCAACATGCAGGACACAGAGGCCAGAGTGAGAGAGGGAGATGCCAGCTCATGGGAATTCCCAGAGCCGAGGTGATGTTCCCAGGAGCAAGTGGTGTTCCTGGGGCTGGTTTGCACTCTGGTCCTGATGGTATTTGTGCACTTTGGAAACAGTGTTGAACAAAATCATTAAATATGGCAGAGATTATTGCAGTTTCTTTTATCAATCTCTAATTTGCATTTAAGGTATTCTGAAGTGTCAGACGAATGGGAACTAGGATATCAAAACAAGGTATCCCAGATCTCCTGTCTTCTACAGGCCACCTCTGTGAGGTCAGATTTCTGTAAAAATGAGCATTTGGAATAATTAACAGAGTAAAATTTCAGTACAGCGAACTATAATTTTTGTCACAAAACCTAGGCACTGTCTGAATCCAGAACAGAAGCCCAGAATTGTGGAAATCGGAAGACGCAGCTGACTGCATCAGACACAGACTAAACCAGCCCCTGAAAAACACTGTCATCTGGCTTTGCTCTTGACATACATCCATGGTGCCCATTCAATACCCACTTCTACAAGCCCAGAGGAGCACAGGGGAAGAGAAGCAGCTGGGAACCCAAATACAAATTCATTGGAAAGAACATCTCATACAGGACCATTACAAGTTTGTCCCAGGGAAGGCTCAGGAATACAAGGGCAACTACCAAGCAGACAAAATCTGTGCTCTGCTGCTGGAGGGATATATATTCTTGAAGGGATGTATATATATAGTCCCTGATGGACTTTGTCCTACTCAACCAGAGAAGAACTGGTCTTCTCTGTGTCCATGTATGTGCTCTATGAGTCTGTGTTGATCTGTGTGGCTCACTCTCTTCCCATGTGTGAACATAAGTGTGTGCTTGTGCACACACCTCCTTGGAGCAAATGCTCAAGCTGCTCCTGGCTGGACCTCACCTGGGCTGCCGGATCCAGCGCTTCATACCACCATTCATCACCACCTGCCAGCTGTGAGATGTATCCCATATTTCACTGAAACAGTGCTTCATTCTCCAAATGTGTGGTTCTTTCCACAGCAAAAATTGTCTCAAATCATTAGATGTGCAAAATTTGCAAGAGCCTGGTGTAAAAGCCACATAATGGACATTTTATCTCTCTCTGACAGGAAATTGGACCTCATGTTCAAACAGGAGCAGCCCCTTGGGAGAAAAGTAGCAGTTTTCCTGGGGGTGTACTTCAGCCTCCACAGATCCTGTGCCCTTTCTCCAGAGCTGCTAATAGCTGAGAAACACTTTCCATTGACAACTGGAGGAATGAGGGTCACCTGCCAGTGCAGGTCCCATTCTCTTGCACCTCTGAGTAGAATGGCATGAGATCACAGCGCATCCTTCTGCCAAAGCACCTCCTGCCTGCAATGGCATAGCAATGCCTCTCTGATCTCCTTCAATGCAGGATTTAAAGCATTCAATCTAAAACATTCATCTGTCCCTCTATTTCTCAGATCCTGGATTTCTGTCCCTCATGTGGTGATTTTCAGAATTTTGTTAGAAATGCAGTCCTCAGAAATTCCAAACTGATGTCTGTATTAGAGGTACTAAATACAGTTATGTACCTGTATAGAACTGCATCCTTACTGCGAGGAAAGAACGGGAAGATCCTAGGACTTGGCCAAGTCTGTAAGGAACACCGTCTGCAGAGTGAAGACTTCAGATCATGCTTTCCAGGTCTTATGTTAGCAATAACTAATATATCTTCTTGAGCCACATGGTGCTGGCAGCTGTCTATTGTACAGAAATGTAAACAATTACGATACTAAACCTACTCACTTGTTTTGACTTTAACTTATTAAGTAAGCTAAATTAATTGTTGAGTTAAAACAACAAATGCTGTTTGTAAAGGTGGCAGTGCCCAAGCCAATTTTTTAACCTGTCTAGTCTGTTCAGGAAAGTGGAAGTAAATAAGTATTTTTTAAAAACTTGCATTGTTCCAATGAATTTTGCTCCTTTGGCCATGCATGTCTTTCAAAAGAAAGGATGCTGGGGCAGAAAAAGTATCTGACACATTCAAATTCATGCTCCTCTAAGGACTGCTAAAAAGGGTCATCAATTCACCCAGTTAATTTTGGGTCTAACTAGGGAAACCTAACATCCCCCTGGACAGCCAGCAGTTGCTGCTCATGGAAATCTCCCCCGCATAAAGTGAATAGCTTATTTTCAGACCATCAAATTCATTTAACAGGGAGGTGAAATATGCAATTAGTATCATAGAAATGAGCTTCAGTTCATGATACATCTTAATTAGCTATGTAATTTTATTTATGTTCCATTTGTAAAATACTATCTTGTAATTACTGCCTGAATGTTGAGTGAAGTTGGTTTTGGGATTTTTTTTTTAGCCTTGAGTCATAAAGGGAAGAGAAATGTTTGGCAGATGGGGAGGGAAGTTTCCTGAGGTTAAATGAGGTTTCAGTACACACATGCTCCACCACTAATTGAAAGGCTGTGGATTACGTCTTTCCTTTTGGGTCTTAAATCTAATAAACAAATAGAAAATCACAAGTAGTCCAAATAGCTGTTCTGGTGGGATCTGCTCACATCGTATAATTTCTGCTAGGAGCTATTTGCTTTTCATCTCAGGTAAAGGGGAACAACATACACCAGATTTTATTTGTCCTGCACCAATCCTGCTTACTTAGGATCAGGATTATTGTTTGATGTAAATCTGTTTCCTGACATGGGAAATCACTTTTGTTTGTCCACAATTCTTTGGGAAGAAGAATGCTTAAAGACTGCTGCTTGGTGAGGAAAATCTCCTTTTCAGATGCATCTATGAGTCTAATATTTTCTGCCTACTCAGAGTGATTATCCATGGCTAAACACTTAATACATTAAGTGGCCTTGTTGGTGTGCCCCCAAGAGTCATCATGGCTTTTTTGGATTTGATTGGACAGCAGCAACATTTTAGCCTCAGCAGACCTCAGACAACCTTAAAACAGGATTCTCAAATTCTCCCAGTGTGACATATGTGACCATGCAAGATGCTGTAGAGTGTGTTTTGCAAAGGGTGAGCAAAGGCAAATCCTGTGGAAAAAACAAACCTGGGAGAAAACCCCATATTTCACAGTAGACAAGGAAGGGTCATATCTCCAAGGCAGGTGGGTGTCAGTACCACAGCAGATGATGGAAAACAGTACCACAGCAGATGATGGAAAATCACTCTTTCATAAGTACCCAGAAGCACTGCTTAGCTCACTTCCCACAATCCTGCTACATGCTAGCTTGGAAAGAAGCAAATTATCATCAAGTCATTTAAGCTGGAAAAGCTCCTTAAGATCAAGTCCAACTATCAGGTCAGCATTGCCAAGGCCACCACTAAACCATGTCTACAAGCACCACATCTATATAACTTTTAAATCCTTCCAGGGATGGTGACACTACCACTGCCCAGTGAAGCCTCTGCAAGGGCTTCACAGCCCTTTTAATGAAGAATTTTCTTCCTAATACCCAAACTAAACCTCCCTTGGCATAATTTAAGGCCATTCCCTCCTGACCTGTCACTTGGTACTTGGGAGCAAAGTTCAGCCTCTACCTCTCTAGAACTACTTTCATGTAGCTGTAGAAGCTGCAGAGGCTTCACTGGGCAGTGGTAGTGTCACCATCCCTGGAAGGATTTAAAAGGATTGGTACGTGACAGACTAAAAATCTTCCTCAGAGTCATTCACAGTTCATAGAGAACTGATGCACTGTAATTCAGAAGAAAGAAGTCATCTGAAGAAGTCAATACGTTTCCTTGGGGCTTACTTCCTGGCTTTGTATGTGTCATGTTCCGGTTTTATTCAAAGAGGCATTTCATTAGGATGTAAAAATATTTTCTTTTAGAAAAGCTGTCTTGCAAAATTAGTGAGCATGTAAAGCCTTCTAAAACTACACATAGTTACTTAATAGCTGATTAATAATTAAATGATAGCTTATAATTAATTACAATACAGACAACAATTCCTAGTTCTCCTCTAGAGCAGAAGAGCCAGAATGTGGGAGCAGGGAAGTGCCTGCAAAACCAGCAACAATTCTTGATGCTGCTGATCATCTGTTCTCCACTTGGTCTGTAACTGCCCCTCTCTGGAAGAACCAGTGCCTCCTGGAAATGGAGCAGAAAAATGCTGGAAATAGGAGCAAGGGCCTTTGAGAGCTTCAGTTTTGAAGGTGGGTGGTAGGGAAATAACTCCCATTCTGAGGTATCAGCTGGATTCACGTGTACAAAGCTAACATTTCATCAGGATGCATTTGCTGTCAGAAGGCATGCCTTGGGTTCATCAGAGCCCAGGAACTTGGTAATTCCTATAGAATATAGATGGTACTGAAGAACAATCCTCAGTTGGACCATCTGCAAAAGAAGAAACTACTGTGTGAACAGTGGCACTGGCACCTTGGAAGATCCAATTCACCTCATTACAAAGTCACGGGCATTCCAGTGGAGGTGGTGTCCAAAAAATCTGGCTACTAAACTACTTTGTCAAGTCTGTATCGTGATTGAAATGGTGCTGCAGGAAATTGGAGACTGGTGAGTCCTACCTCCTTACCAGGAGTTTTTCAGCATAGCCCGGGGGGATGGTTTTCAAGGGGTGACATAGGTCAGAAACCACATGACCTAAATGTCCTCAGTTATAGCTTCAGCATTTCTGCGTTGAGTGGTGTGGCTTCAAAGAAGTTATTCTTTTTGATGCATTCAGTTACAAATGGATGAAGGTGCCTGGGGTAGCCTGGGAGCCATCCAGGGAGCAGAGAAACACCAGCTGCACTGCTGGGGAAGAAGCTCTCTAGATGGAGGTACAGGCAAGCTGGAGGACCTTAAACTGATGTATTTTCTTCTGCTTCTGAAGGCCAGAGCCCTGAGGGCAGCCTGGGGCTGACCCATCCTAGCAGGGCAGAAGCCTACAGATGGCTGGGGGCTCTGAGATCCAGCTCAGCCAGGAAGCCCAGGAATGTTCTGTCTTTTGCAGAACTCTGAATTTCCAAGCTCAAATAGAGAGAGAAGCACCCATTAATCACTCCAATTGCCTGGTCTCCCACTCCTCCCTCACCCTCCCTCTTCTCCCCTCCCCCCCCCCCCCCATTTATCTCATTCTGGCTTTTCCCCCCAGAATAGTTCCCCATCCCACTGACCCTGGATCTCTTGCAGCATACCCTGCATTACTGGAAGATGTGGTCTCCTGCTGCATTCCCAAAGATCTACAAGGGTGGAATAGGACAGAGAAGAGGAGAAATCCTGAAAGGGCTTTGCAAAGCAAATCTGGGGGTGAAAGGCTTCCATTTGTCCCAGGGTCAAGCCAGGACCTTCCTCTTTGTCCTGGACATACTGATGGAGGAACAGTGGCTGTTAGGCTGGTTGCTACACTCCAGCTTGTTGATGACGAAAGAAAATCAGCTGCCTCTGGGCTTGACACGGACCTGTGAGCGCTTTTCATTAAGGGAAGAAACCAGCTGCTGAGGCCCCCAGGAGAGAGTCAGGGTTGCAGAAGAGAGAGGGATAAATGAATTGTGTCACTTTGCAGTGACTTGGAAAGGGATAACAACATATCACAAGCAGCACCTTGGAGATCTTACTGTGCAAATAAGGAAAGAGTGGGAGACAAGCAAACCATGGTAATGCCAGTGATCACATCCAAAACCAAGGTTGCCAGCATGTTCCTTGCAAGAAGTTCTCCACCATAACTGCAATTTCAGAGATAAAGAGCACACCTATCTCTAACTCCAGGGAATTCAGGCAACTTCCATTTAAGGAGGTTTGCCTGTTTTCTTATTATATTTGTCACTGTCTCCAAATGAATTAAAAATTATCGGAAGAACTCTCTGGGTTTTAATGATTTATTGTGCTCCAGTGCAGACTGGAGTGATGAATAATCAGAATTCCCACAGAGCAGAATTTGTGAACCCCACTTAGCTCTATTGGGGAGCAGGAAGGAATTCCCAATACCATAGTGATAATGTCAGGTGCCAGAGGTTAGTGGAGTGTCTGATTTGGTAAATAAAATCTGCAGAGAATGCTGGTTTTACTTGACAAATATATCTTTCACATGATAAAATGCAAGCTTCGGCAGGTAAGAGCATGAAATGTTCTCAGACTTGTAGGAAGGAGAGTTGAGTCACCATCCCAGGAGGCATTTAAAAGCTGTGTATATTTGATACTTGGAGACATGGGTTAGGGGTGGCCTTGGTAGTGCTTGGGGCATTCTACTCTGAGTACCACAACAAAGTAAACTGTTTCAGAGTCAGGAAATATGTAGGCTATGTAGGCAAACTGGACGTGGCTTTTTGTAAGTCTCCTAGAATAACTCACAGCCTGGAAACCTTGATTTGAGAAACTGAAGGAAGAGCAGCCCCTTTGGTTCTTCCAAGGGTCAGTTTGAAAAGAGCTTGACCTATCTGGTCTGAAAAGCTTGAGCTTTGAGCACAAGGCTGCAATATGGCAAAGAGCTCCTGCACTGAGCAGAGACACAATGGGAATCAAGAATTATGTTGGACAAACAAAGGATATCTTGAATGCATATAAGTTGGGGGGATAACTGTATCCTTTGCAAAAAAATGAATTTTTCACTGTTGACTCTTCTAGGTGTAGCTTCAAAAGACAAATTAGGTGCTGGCCTTGGACTTGCTGAGAAAGGCTGTTGGTATAAAGCTCTCTCATTCTGGGAGACAGCAGGTGATATTGTGCCTCTTTCTGGCCTTCCCACCTCAGGTATTATGCACTGAACTTCAACAAGAGTGCAATAAAACCTGTGAAGGTTTGGGGGGGAGGTCCTGCAGCATCACCTTTACTCCTGGATTAGAAGTGGCAAACCACACTTTTCTCTAAATATTGGAGACAATCATTCTATTTTGACTCCTACAGTGCATAACCAACATGGTAGTCAGAAGCCTTGGAAACAGAAGGTGGAAGGCTGAATAAATGTGCCATGTTTCTCTGGTGCAATATATTAGATGAATTCCACCATGCGGAACAGACCTGTCCTGGAAAGGTTCAGGTTTGGAGTCCATAGGTGTATCTGGCTGGCAGAGACTGACCTCCAGCAGCTCCTACGGAGGAGGCTGTGTGTGCACAGACCTTGGCCCCTGGACACCTGTATAATTGCTTTAAACCTCTTCTTTGGGTCAATAAATCCCTACCAACTATTTTCTAAAAAGGGAAGTGCACAGGTGACAAACTGCTTACAGTAGAAATAATGTGAATATTAAGTTAATCAAAGCATTCACATTGGAAGGGATTAAAAGAGGGAAGGGGGAAAAAAAAAGCCAGCTCGTAACAAGCAATCCATGTCACTTTTTTCCCTCCTGTGTACTCTTGCTCTGTCCCATTTGTCTAGCAGTAATCTACATTTCAAATTATTACATGGGAAGCTGAAGTGGTAGTGACAGGGATAAACGAAGCTTGTTAAACTAATAGCTGCACTAATGCCCAAATATGTGAACTTCCAGAGTCAGGCAGCATCCAAGGCTGCCGGAGCTGTCAGCCCCGCTCCCCCTGGGCTCGTCCGCCAGCCGCTGCCACATGATGAATGGCCCTGTCGAGTAAATTCATCCGGGGCCCAATTAAATAGGCAGAAATGAACTAGAGCCGTCAACCAGGGAGAGAGAAAAGGAGAGGGAGGGAGGGAGGAAGAAAGAGAGAAGATTTAAAAAAAAAAACAAGGGGTGGGAGGAGGGGAGAATTATTCCTCACAAAGTCAAGGAAGCTCTGGTGCAGTGAAGTCATTCTGTCAGAAAATGGCCATTTAATGCTTTGCCGAGCCCACGACAGATAAGTCATCTGAGGAAGCTTTAGTGGAGTCCCAGGGCATTTCATTTATTAATTACCAGCTTCGAGCGGGGATTGCAGCCGCCTCTGTCTCTTCCCCATCCCTTTTCTCCACTGAACACTGTCAGACCCATGCCTCCTCCCTGTCAGGTGGGAGGCGGCTGAGCAGCCACGGGCAACTTGGGCACATAGAGGTGGGGACAGAGGAGAGAAGGCACTGGGAGCTCTTCATGTATCCTTCTACTCTTTGTCAAAAAATTCAGCTGTGGCATTTCGACCCTAGCTCCAGCCCTCTCCTTTCCCTCTTGGTCCCAAAAACCCCAACACCACTGCAAGGGCTGCTCAGACCCCACAAAACAGCACTACCTGCTCCACTGTGTCCTCTCCCATGCCCCATCCACTCCCCTTTAGGCAAGCCAAGCCCTGAGGAGATGTGTCTTCTGCTGCATGTGGCCAGGGACAGGGCCCATGGATAAAGCAGCTCTTGGAGGCCATGTTCCCCCCCAGGAAATCAGAGATGTATTGGCTGGCTTTGGATAAGCATTTCACCTGCTGCATGCAAGACCTCCTGTCCCACTTGTCCTTGCTTTATCCCACCAGCGCTGCTCCCACCCACATTTGCCAGTTCAGTGCTGACCCCTGCCTCATGTGGTGCCTGCCTATCACCAGCAGAAGCAAGCAGTGATGGGGTGGGTGAAGGCACGCCAGGCAGAGCTGCTGACCTTGGTGAGTCCTCAACCAATTTTCCCTGGTAGACTCCAGCACAGTGAATGACAGCCAGTGAGTGTTTCTGACAGCTTTCCCAGAGCCTTCTCCAAATCCATTTTTTTCCTACTCTGCATACAGGCATGGCCAGCCACATCTCAAGAAAAACTTTGCACTGCTTTTGGTGAGGTATCCCCTTCCTCCAGCCTCAGTCCCTAAGTTCTTGCTAAAACACGAAGGGGTGAAACCCAAAGGGTATTATTCAGCACTGCTGCTTCACATCACAAAAGACTTGCCCCATCTCTCTTTCTGGCCACATACTTAGAATAATTTCTAAAAATAACAGATTAGTTATTTTTATCGACAGGGTACATGCCATGGTGTTTATCAAAAGCACCTAAATTAATGCAGGAGCACTCTCACAGCCTAGGAAAGTGATGTTTACCTAGTGAGAAGCTGGAAAAAAATTTGCAGTTCATGGTGAGATACATGAAGGAGGAACAGTCTGGCAGGGTAGAGAGTGGCTGGCAGCCCAGCTGGGCTGTTCTCTAATCCATACCAACTGCTGGTCCTGATTCTTGATCCACCAAGGCTGCAGGGGTTGTGGCAAGCACAACTATTGAGCTGTGCGGAGATCAACATCTTGGTAAACCTGCTTCATTTGGTGGTTCCCCTGTTTAGGGACAAGCTCTATAGCACTGAGACTTTTGTTCACCTCTGCCAGGTTTCTGTAGCCCTGCAGATGCAAGCTCAGGGCATCATCTAACCAGAGATTCATAAAATCATAGAATTGCCTGGGTTAGAATGGACCTTAAAGGTCATCTTATTCCAACCCCTGTCTAACCTTGTCTGTAACATTTCTGGGGCTGTGGCATCAACAACTTCTCTTGTGCCTCACCACTCCTACAAGAAATTTTCATGGCAGTTAAGCTATGTTTCACAGCTACATGTAGTGCAGGGTGCTGCATCATGAGACCAGAGCAAAGCGGATGGGATCCCTAGAATGTCAAGAAATTTTCCTAATATCTAATCTAACCCTGCTCTCTAGCCATTTAGCCCTCCTCTCCCACCCGAAGAATCATTTGAGTTTGAAAAGCCCTCAGAGACCATAATGTCCAACAGTACCCTCAGTATTTCCAAGGCCACCACTGACCCTTGTACCAAGTGCCACACCCACATGGTTTTAAAACCCTTCAGGGATAGGGATTTTAGCACTGCTCTGAGCAGTGTGTATGCCTGTAATTAGGGCTGAACAACCCTTTCAGTGAAGATATTTTCCCTAATATCCAACCTAAAACCTCTCTGTCACAACTTAAGGCCATTTCCTGTTGTCCTGTTTTTGTTCCCTGGGAGCAGAGCATGATCCCCACCTGGCTCACCCTCCTGTCAGGGAGTTGTAGAGAGACAGAAGGTTCCCCTGAGCCTCACTTTGCCCAGGCTGACCCTCTCCAGTTCCCTCAGCCACTCTTTGTGCCTAAGACCCTCCCCCAGCCTCATCCATTTTTCTAGACACGCCCCAGCACCTCAGTCTCTTTCCTGATCTGAGGGGCTTAAAACTGGGCACTCAAGATGAGGTGCCCAGAGCAGAAGGACAATGACTGCCCTGGGTCTGCTGGCAACACTATTCCTTATACAGGCCAGGTGCCGTTTGCCTTCTTGGCCTTCTGAGCACACCTGGGCTGTCAACCAGTACACCCAAGTCCTTTTCCAACTTTCCATCCACTCTCACTCAGCCTGAAGCAGCCTTTTTGTGACCCAAGGGCAGGACCCAGCACTTCTTGCTGAACCTCATCCTGCTGACCTCAGACCATTAAAATAGCCTGCAAGAAACTCCCTCTGCAGACCCTCCATGTCCTTAAGCTTGCAACACCCAAAGCTTTCTCTGCAATAGTTGCCCCAGTGCGTACCTTCCCGTATTGTCCCAAATTAGGGGGCCCACCCGCTTTGCTCTGGTCTCATGATGCAGCACCCTGCACTACAGCTGGCTGTGAAACACCATTGGCACAGCTTAACTACCATGAGGGCCACCAGAAATGCTGATCTGCCATACACATAGGAACCCACCCTCTGCCTCACCTCTATGTATGGCAGAAGACATACCCTATGGTAATAATAAGTAAGTGTAAAGTATAAAGCTTTGGCATAATGGCAGCATTTGCTTTCAGAACATTGGACTCTCTGCTGGAGCACAACAGAACCACTCACTGTGGCACCCAGTGCCTGGAGGATAGCTAAAGGAATAATTAAAGAGAAGTTCTGTTAGCACTAAAAATGTCAGGTTATTTGGTTCTCTTTTTTTCACAGGGCAAAGATTTTTCTTATCAAAAATCTATTCACTAAAATGCTAATGATAGTCAGTGATTAGAAACTGCTGCTCAAGTTTTGAAAGTTCCCAGTGGGTTTCCTAGACACGGCATGTAGCTTGTCAGTTTAGGAAATGCTTTCAACAAATCAAACTTCAGAGTATGATTTTTTTTTAATATTTCATTTCCTTAATGCTTCACTGTGCTAAAGCCAATAGGGACTTTTGAGTTAAGTGATGAAGACTACATTATTAGTTGCAAAGTCAGTTCCGATAGAAGTCTCTCATGGCAAGGTGTTCTTGGATAGGCATAGATGAACTGCTAGCAAATGTATGTGACGCTTATCTTAATTAAAAAGAATAATTGTTTTATTAAAGTGAATTATGAACTTCTTATTTATTAGTGTCAGAGAAGCTGTCTGCCAAGAAGCAGAGACTTCCAAGAAACAGAGGACTTATCTTTCTCAACTTCAGCAGGATTCATGAAAACATATTTTGTTGCAGGCAATATCATATTTATGCCAGCACCTGGCATTCAGGGTAGACACACATTCAGGTGTGTTTCTGGAGCCTTTGTAGGCTTCCAAAGCATTGCTGCTACCTCTGCTGCAGGGTAGAGGAGAATGTACTTCGAAGCCAGTAAGTCTGCAGTTCAGATCCTGGACTCCAGCACACACTCTTGTGGGGTGCCCTGTTACCCCAGGACCAGCATTTCCTCCAGCCTGACACAGGTGCTAGTTTAGTTTACAGTCCCTCTTCTGCTAAAAAACCCAGTTTAATCTCCTACCCAAAGTTTAATGGAAAAATTGCACTTAGGTGTGATGGTTCCTTCTGTATCTAGGACTTTGGAGCCATGAGTTACTACTTTCAAGTGAAAACCACAACTTGACAGCTTCTGTCAAGGAAGCCATGTGCAAAGTGAATGAACATCTTTGTGTTTTATATCAACACCCCCTGGATAAAGTTTGTTGGCAATGTTAAGAGCTCCACCAAAGAAGCTCTGTGTATGCACACTTGCTCTTCAGAGTGGCTGTCCCATGGCACAGAGCTTGGCCAAGGGCTGTTCTCCAGGTTAGCCACTCCATCTTTATAAATCCAGCCTTTGTGAGAAAAAAGTATGACTGAGATGGTCTCCATTTTTTGCCAAGAAAGGCGGGAAGCACCATGCATGTATTTATATCTGATTAGAGAATGGAAGTATACAGATGAAGGAACTGCCATGGGAAATGAGTGGTTGTCATCAATGAAGAGCAGGAGAAAATCTACTGGGCACACCCATGAGTGCTTCTTTCATCACAGGGCTTGCAGATCAGGAGATCTAAACAGAACTGTAAGTGTGGAAATTAAATAACTGAACTATTTTCATGTCTTTTAAGCTTCTTAAGTCTGCTCAAGCTGCTTCACTGCATGAAGCAAGAGGGAGAGTTTAAAATCACAGGGAAAAAAAACAGCAAGTGGTTATTCTGATGAGGGGATCAAGGGGAAACAAACCCATCATATTTTGTAAGAAATTAGTTATTGACACATTGCTTACTAAATGTGCCAGAATTTGTTGAAGCATGGGTTATTGTAGAAATAAGATAGCAGGAGGTATGTTTAAAATGTTTTCTTTGCTGTTGTAAACAGTAATGAGGAGCAGCAGAGGAATTAAGTGATAAGATGGCATGTCTGGTGCTATATGTATACATGAGTAGTACATATACACACACCTCCGCTGGTTAACTCACCCCATGGGCTGCAGTGGTCCGGTGCTCTCCAGGATTACCTCAGAAAACGTGTCCTCACCACACAGTCCCAGCCTTCAGCCTCCTGGTGCCTGCAGGATAGACAAGTTCTTGTTGGCCCAGCAGCACCTGCTTCTCCTGGCTCTCGTTCACTGCATGCCCTTACAGAAGCTACATTCGTCAACCAGGGTAGACATGTGTTCTCCCAGGGTGAGGCTTCACTCTAGCAGGATTAATGAAAACATATTTTCTTGCAGGCAATACCATATTTATGCCAGACAAACAGCCACAAGGTGAGCAGTTTGTCTGATGTCTGCATGGCAGAACAATCCACCAGTTTTAGTGCCTTGCCTGACTTTGGGGGTGGGGAAGAAGAGAAGACCCATACAGGCACTTCAACTGGATGGTTAGTATCCCTAAAAGAAAAGGAAAATAAATAAAGTAATAGATTGAAAAACCTTCCCTGAAATTCTTACCATATGAGGGTTCTAATGAGATAAGATGCCTTCTGATATTCATAATCCCCAAGATCAAAGGAAATTTCAGAAACTCCAAGGAAGGACTGGTATGTGACCACAGGTGGAGATGAAGGGGAGCTTTTGCCTCACTTGCATTCCTGCAGAGCTGGGTCACAGTTTATATCTACCCTCACCACTCTGCAGCAGTACCCTCCTACCTCTGGCGCCACCCCTGGAGAAACTGAGGAAAAAATGTGGAATGGTAATGTGTTAGTTAGGAATTTTTTTTTCTTCTTTGTGTCAGAGAATTTTCTACCATTTGTTGCCTAAGAGATAATGTTCATACTTAAGTGAAATAAAAGATGAAGCTGCAGTATATGATGTAGATAATTCATGCTTTGGACATTGTATAAAAATTATAAAGATCCAACCATGCATCTGACCCCCATGGCCAGAAGCAGGGCTTTTCATTTCCAAAAGATTTCCTGGCCTCGCCCAGATAAAATCATGGCCATTAACAAGTGAATCAGTCTTTCCTGGGTGATCAGTGACCATTTCCCAAGAATGCCCAGAACATTCACCAAACAACACCTGGGAGAGATTACATCGAAAAGCAGGTCCTGGCTACAGCTGAAAGAAAGACAATTTCGAGGAGCCCAGACAGCCATCCAAGCCTATGGACTTGCTTTTGTACAGGACTGCATCTGTATAGTTCCTGTTTAACATATGTAGGAACGTACAGAAATCTTAGGTCATTTCTGCTCCAGGCAGAACAAACTGTATATAAGCTGGCTACCTGGAGCAGTTGGTGTGACACTCTGGGGAGACGCTGACGCTGCGTCGGTCTGACCCAAGGTCACCCAGCGTCAAAGTCTGGGGTGTGGCGGTTGACGCTGTCTTGGCTGTGGCAGTTTTATAATGTTTTTTTTTTTTTTGGTTGTTGATCTAATAAATTTATAAAATATTTTTTATAAATTTGGCTGCAGAATTGATCATTTATAACAGAGCCAAGGAGGAGGGGGAGGGGTGCAGGTGGCTGCACTCTTATAGCTGAGGGGCCTTCTCTTGGGAAGAGAAGAGATAGTGAAAGATTTGGCCTGGGGAGGTGGGGGCGAGAGGGCGGAGGGTGTTAGGGACTGGGCCGGAGGGGAACGGTCAAGTTGCTGGTACTGTGCGGAAAATTCACGGCCACCATGGAGTTCAGCCATTTACTGCTTCTCCTACTTTGAGTGAGGCTTTGCTTGGAAGAGTGGCTGTTGAAATGGGACCTTTTCTCAACATCCAGTCTCACTGGAAAGGACCCTCACCATCTACTTGGGTGCCTCAAGGGAAAGTCTGGGACCCCAAGCCCCTAACAGCCCCTCTGAGGGAGCATCTGCTGGCTGTTCGTGGGAGCCTGGCTACTGCTGCCCAGCCCCCGCTGTCTGTCTACCACTGCTTCGGGTTTTTTACTACACTTTAGCCCAACAGCCCATGCCTGCCAGGACATCACAGGGCTCCCGCAATGGCTACAGAGTATCTGCTACATTTTGTTTGCCACTCCAGGGTCTGCTTGCCTTGGCTGTTTCAGCTTGCTGCTCCAAGGTTCCTACTACAGTCCATCTCACCACCCAGAGGGGCACTGAGACCAGCTGGCTCTGAAGCTCCAAAGAAAGCCCCTTTTCTCTCTCTGCCGCTGGCTCACCCGCCATTATCCCACGAGGGAGATGTGGCCGAGCTGGCGCCACAGCGCCCCCTGCAGGCGCGGGGGAATCACAGCACCCCCTGCCGGCCGGGAGCCACCGGCGCCCCTGCCGGCCGTGCCCGGAACTGCACCGGAGGGGAAAGTGCCGAGAGAGGCTGGGGCTGGGGCTGGGCTTTGTTTGTTTGTTGGTGCTGCTGTTGTTTGTCGTTGTTTATTTGCTTGCTTTGTTTTCTCTATATATATTTATATTCTAGTAATGAGCTATTATTCCTTTTCCCATATCTTTGCCTGACAGCCCTATAATTTCTAAGTTACAATAATTTGTATGAAAGGGGGTCATATTTTCCATTCCAAGGGAGGTTCCCACCTTCCTTGGCAGACACCTGTCCTTTAAATCAGGACACAATACTTGAAACAAAATCAAAGTGTGAAGAGAGGGACTGATTGGTTACAGATGGTAATGGTTAGCAAAAGGATTTTCCAACACTGAAACATCTTTTCTGTGTTTGTCAAAAACCATAGCTCTAAAATTGACTAGCTTTAGCCCAATCAAGTTGTACCATGAAGGATCAAGTAAAAGATAATAATGATAATGTTTTTTAAAATTTGAAATGTTAACAACAAAAATTTGGGTTTTTTTGCAGGAAGAACTGTATAATCCTTTGTCTGTTAGGCTTAGATTAAGCTATCTGTCACTTTGAAGTAATAATCTTTTTCTTTATATGATACAAACCAAATAAAATATCTCCAAAATGTTTAAACCAAAACTAAGCCAGAAAGGCTAAAAATGGGCAGAATTTCTTTCTCTGGGCTTAGGGTTTTATAAAGGAAGACTGTATTTGCAGACCATCCTTTAGCTTCTGGACAATCCAGTTTAAATAAAGCTGAAACCTGACATTTCATAAGGATTTGGGAGATTTCATGCTTTACTGGGAGCAACAATCCATAAGGAAAGTCACGTAATGCTGGAACAGGGAAGGAAACAGCTTTGTGTGCATCAAACTTAGGCTGAATTTGAACATCGCTTGTTCTGCTTTTAGTTTTCAGCAGAAGGGTAACAGAGGCCACCCAAACCAGCTACAAAGCATTCATGAAACCAGAAGCACGAGAGCACCCTCCATGACCTGAAGAAGGGTTGTGAAAATTTGGCCCAACAGATAGAATGGCATCTTGTCTGAGGAGACACATAACGTATTTTGGAGGCATTACATTGGTCCCACTGCAGGTTTGCTGACAAAAAGATACTTTGAAGCCCTCAGACACCCTAGGCTCAAGACAGCTTAGGAGGTGGCTGCTCCCTCCCGTGCACATGAACTAGATGATGGACAGAGATTTCACTCCTCGCCAGGAGGCACACAAGACCCACTGAGCTGAGCCCAGCCAGTGCAGGGAGAGGATTGGTCAGTGCCTGTCATTTCAGCAGTTGCCGGTCCAGTGCTGTGTACATACCCTGAACTCTATTTCCTCTTGCAAGCTCCTCAGCACAGATCTGTCTCCTGTGCTATCGAAACTGGTAAATTTAAGCAAATGCCAATAATTCCATTTCACCCCTAAATTTCTTTTGTCATCATCATTGAACTTGGCCTACTAATGATTTCTTAGAGTTTCAGGTTGAATGGGCATCCATAGATTTTCCTTCTTTTTGGGTTAAACCTGGAGGTATCATCAGCTGTGTTTCTGTCAGCTCTTAACTGTTCATTTTACTTGCCCACGGCCAAGACGCTACACAAATCTGAGGATGCAGAAGGGATGCAGTGGTGAAGGAAAAGGGCTTTATATCAAGGCCACATTGTTGCATGCATTATGTTGTGACACCCCAGCACTTCATCAGATTCTAATTACACCTGGTTGACAAATACCTAGCCCTTTCAACTGGAAATAGAGTGTTTTTGACTGTGTCCATTTGGGCTTGTAATTTTTGACAGTTGACTTTGCCAGTTGTCTGCTTATACTGATTTTTTTTTTCCCGCTAAAACCAACTTTTATATAACAGCAAGTCTGGGTTCATTTGCTTTTTGTACAGGTCCTCTAAGAGGCAGAGGAGTGAATTATGTTCTCCCTCTTGGTCTCATGCAGTTACTAAATTACATTTTTAGCACCTGAAATTAACAGCTAACTGGAGACAGGCTAGGAAGAGACTAGAGTTAATGAATTGACTGAATATGATAGCAGAGGATAGCAAAGAGCCATGTTTCTTCTACCTATTTTTCCAAATTCTACTGAAGTAAGAAACCAGCAATTTCTTGTCAGTCCCAGGGTATCCATGAACTAACTAAGCCAAACTGCCTGCCATGGATGTCACCACTTCCCTCATCAGGCAGGTGGCATTACTTTGGGAAGCAATAAATCTGTCACTGACCAGCCCTGGTGCTAGTGATGGGTGGACTGGGAAGTTGTGTCTCTTCCCAGTAGAGCTGTGACAGCCAGGTAGCAGGTGGACTTCGAGACCAACAGCAGTTTTCTCATCCCTATGTCTTCCCCATCAGTGGCTGGAACCAGGACAGCAGTGCTAACCTGGCGAGAAAAAAGGTCACACAGAATAAGCACAAGTCTGCAGGTCAAGCTCAGACTGATTTTACTTTTCCACTTGATGTGTTTCCCAGCAGATGAGAATTACTGGAGACACTCCTGGGCTTCTTGGAGTGATGCACGGGAGTGAGTTCAGCTCATTGAAAGCCACCTTTTTAAACTTCTCCTCTCTTTCTGTTTTTTTCTCAGTTGTGCACAATCTTCTGCCCCACTCAGACCCACAGCGCTGTCAGCCCTGTGTTCTGCTGAGGCTTGGCTATCCCCATACCAATGCATCAGGACAGTGTCCTGATCAGGACAGTGGATGTGGCAAACACAGGTACTGGCTGCAGGTGTAAGATGCCCCCAGAGAGGAGGGCTCTCTGCAGGGGCTGCAATAGTGACAGCCTGCTGCCTTTGGTCCCTGTGAGAGAAATATTTGCCTATCCCTGTGTCATGGTATGACTTTGGTGCAATGATAGTGCCTCTATGAAAATACTTTCTCTTTGGTATCTGCTGTGAGATGTGATCAGAAATAGAGCAAAGCAGGCTCCAGCTTAGGAATTAAAGGAAAAAAACCCCACTTTATTAATTTACAACTATATATAAAGAGAAACACACACAGAACTCGTAATGAAAACCTTCTAAAAACATTCTTCCTCCCCCCTTACCAAATCTCTAATATAACCACTTCTCAGATCATCAACTCTCAGTCTATCACCACTCTTTAGATAATCAATTCTCAGTTCCTCAAAGAGAGAGGAGTCTCTCTTGCACCATAGGCTTCCCCTGGAAACACAGTTGAAACCTCTTGTGTTTCCATGTCACACATGGCACCACCCAGAGAACATTTGCCATGGTGACATCTTCCCTCCTCGCCCAGTGCTCTCACAACTGTGCATGGACCAGAGCTGCTTCTAGGGTTTTCTTTTTAAAGAAAAAGGTGCTCTGCTCAGTTCTAAAAAAAAGCACAGTCTCTCACTTTTGGGACACCTGTCCCCCCCAAATTTCACCCCCTGGGGCTGAGGGGTATTAAGAACAGAGATCTTCTTCCCTGAAGATGGAGGGCACCACCACCGCCCTCCTCACTCATTGTCTCTGTTCACACCACTCCTTCACATTACATCACTGCACTCTCTTGGCTCCAAGCCATTGCCTCCCCCCCTAAATGCAGTCTCTGTGTCACAGGAAAAATGGTTCTGTCCATGGCTATACAAGAAAATTCCAGCCAAAGGCCAGTCCATCACCTTCTCCCACCTAAGATTCTTTTCAGCTTCTCTCGTGGCTCGTTTCCTCTAATCTCATCTCTGTCTCTCTTCTCATTCAACTCCAGGAGGAATCAGCATTTGTAAAGTTTCTATCATCTAAGAAAAGGATCAAAAGTCTCAGGCTCTGCCTGTCCTGAACTCCCACCCTGCCCTGCTGGGCACCTTCTCACAGCACCCCCCCCCCCCAACCCTTCACACCGCCCGTGCTATCAAATTTCAAGGTGGCACAGGCACAGACACCAGTTCTCTCTCTCTCTCTCCTGGGGGGACTGCCCAATGTCTCTCAGGGTTCCTGCACCCTTACATCTTGCAGGGGCCTTCACCTCCCTTCTCTGTCCCAGGCCTGGCCTACCTCACTCAGGCCTTGTGGCTTCCCCTCCCCCGCCCAGCTCGGAGCCAGGCAGGGGAGGTCTGATCAGAACCCAAGGAGCTTCCCCCTGGGAGTGCTCAGCTTTTAACTCTCCTGTGTTCTCAGAAGCGTATCTGTATCCTCAGTGACCACACCAGGTGCCACTATTCAAATCTGAGCACCTAGTGGTTTGACCACAGCATCCCCAAAACTCACTTCCTCTCAAACCAGAACACCCTGCCTGCAGCCCTTATCAGGAACACTGAGTTAAGCTTTGCCTGTCAGCATCACTCCTTGGTGCATCCCACAGACATTGAAGTGGCTGGACACACAACACAGTGCAGTGAAAATGTAAGCTACTGGGTTTGTACCTCTGATGTAGTCAAATTGCTTTCCATTTGTCCTTACTGAAATAAACAGGGCAGGAGATCTTTCTCCTTTTAATGCCTTTAGTAAAAGTGACCAGGTCGAGCTTGGGAGGCTCAACGGGTCCGCGCTCTTGAGACAAAACAAGAAAACATGGAAACTTAATTAGCAAAGTAAGAAGTGGAAGAAATATTTACTCAAGCAGCCCCTTACCAGCTACCCTCTGGCCTGATCAGCATTGTTGATATGAACAAGCATATGTTCAGCATGTTGAATGAACAGCAGGCGGAGTGTGGAAAGCTGCTAGCCAGGCAAAATCTACAATTTCTAGCTTAAAAGAAACACCAGGCTTTCAAAATTTGTCATTCTGGTTCAGAGTGAAATTAGTCTTTCTAGAATTACTATACAGAGTGATTTGATCCTGAAAGTGACATTCCACAACGCTGGCATTTCACGGAGGAACTGAAGCCTTTTCAAGTATGTTTATTTTGCATTCTTTATAGCACTTCAAAATATGGCAAGCATGAAAATGGAACTAAGGGAACCCCTCCTCTCCCCGCCAACTCTCTGCCCCCCCCTTCTCCCAAGAAACCAAACCAAACCTCAAACTTCTGTTCCAGGTTGTTTTAAAATCAAGATTCCAAAATTAAAAATATCTTTTGGAAGTTTCTGTAGCAGAAATTTCTGATTTTCTCAAAATTAACACATATGCTGAGACCTCCCTCTTTGGGTAAAATGAATGTTTTAAAACATAATGTGCTGAAAAAGTTCATGACCCATTTCAGTTGGCTAATAGCCAGAACAAGCAAAAAAAAAATATGGCACAATGACATAAAGGTTCTCATTAAAGCTAGAAATTAATTTAGGTTTGTGCTCCTGGATGGATGAAGAACCATCAGTTGGTAGCATTGAGAAACAGAATCACAAAATAATAGAATCACTTAGGTTGGAAAAGGCCTCTAAGATTGCCAAGTGCAACTGTGCAACTGTTACCCCAGCACTGCCAAGGGCACCTCTAACCCATGTTCTTAAGTGCCACTAGGGATTATGAATAATGAAGGGGGACTATAACTAAATTAATGAAATAACTTCAAAGTATGTGTGTGTGGGATCTTTGACCACTCACGCTCACAAGAATGCTACAGACAAGGGATTTTGTTTAAAAAAATTACTTGGGCAAAACTGGGAAACTTCTCTTTTGGGAGACTTCACATGTCTTGAGAGCCATACAGAGCCTCAGGTACTGTCCTCCCACCCTGGACAGGCTCTTCCAAAAGAATGCCTGAAGAATCAAATAATTGTCCTTATGTTCCCAATATTTTTGGTTGGAAACATATGCACCACCTTCCTTTGAAGTTTTGCTGGGTTTTGTGTGTGTTTTTACCTCTGCAGGAGTAGTGGTGCTGCTGTGTGTATTGGGTCTGGCTGAGATGTAGCCCAGTCCCATGCCAAGCTGCACGGTGCTGACCACAGAGAGCTGTGCCAGTGCTGCCGGAGCAGTCAGCTTCCCTCTGCCAAACCTATGCCTATACAGGAAGGAGCTGTGGTTCCATCACACAGGTTGGATCCTGCCACCCCTGTGGGACCCAAGGCTGCTCTGGTCATGGCATGTCCACTCTGGTCCCTCACATGAGGCATTAGTTTGCTTGAGGTAAACCTTGGAACCTGCATTTGCTTCCTTCCATCCATCCATCCATCCATCCGTCCGTCCGTCCGTCCATCCATCCATCCGTCATCTCCATTTTGTTAAAAAAAAAATTAATTCCCTGAGAATACACTTGTTCCAGTCTTCAGAACAGTTTTGGCCAAGCACCTCCTGGTCTTCCTGTGTGTGGTGGGCACCTCTGACACAAGTGTTTGAAAAAAATGGAAACTGACAGTGTTGAGACACTAAAAGGGCTCAGCGACAAAGGACTCATGCAATTATCTTCTGTCGGAATTCATCTTGTCAGCCTTGCATGGTGTTAATATTCTTAGAAACTCTGAAGATGAAAAACTGAGTGAAAAAAAAAAAACCCTGCCAAATAGAGCGGACTGGTCACAGTAGCATTTTTGGAGGTAGGAGAAATGACAGCCAGGATTACCAGTGATACCAAGAAAAAGCAACAGGCTGGAACATAATTTAGAGGTAACATGGTGGTGCTTGTTTTATGGTTGGGCTTGAAGACCCTAGAACTCCTGTCAAACTTTAACAATTCCATGATTATATGAACCTGACTGCTTGAGCCATGGGGTGTGGTGCGACCATGCTTCTCCAGGAAGCTTGCTTGTTGGCTGTCTTCTACAGGTATCAAGGCACATCAGTGAGTGAAACTGCTCCTGGCTCAGGCCAGATGCTACGTTAAATGGGTCAGCTGTCATTAGTTAAAATGCAGAAAAAGTGAAATCTAATAAACTACTGATAAAATATGCAGAGATATTGTCAGAGAGGTGTCCTGCAGTTCTGTAGGGAAATGCATCAACACACCTTTGCTAGAACAAATTTTCACAGATAGTTTTATTTGGTGTTTCTTCTAATAAGTAATGCTTTTGTAAAAAAAAAAAACAAACAAAACAAAACAAAACAAAACAAAAAAAAACAAACAAAAAAAACCCCCAAAAACCAAACTCCTGTCCATGTAGTTTTAGTAAGCTAATTCCATGTTTCAAGCACTTCTTCTTTCAAGATTTCAAAATTATTTATTTCAGCAGGGAGCAAAAAAGTTGTTTCCCATTATATCTCTGAAAATGTTAGTTAGCTGATACACCCAATGGGAAAAGTATCCTTTTTCATTTTGGTAATAAAATTTTCATTCTTTGAAGAAGCACCATTCCCTGTTTAACATTCCTTTGCTCATTCTGTCCCAAGAATACCTTGCTTTGGCTCAGGTGAAGGCAGACGTGGCATCATATCAAAAGTTAGCACCATGACTGCACCAGACAGCTGGGCGCTCAGTCTGCTCCCTGGGGGTCAGCTAGGCTTGGCAGCAGCACTGGGCTCTATAAGAAGGGACACGCTTGACACGTTTTGACTGGACACAGTCTTTCCAGCCCACTAGTGGAGCTGAAGTGATTAGAGAGCGGGATACAAATAATCACTGCACTTATTTGTCACCAGGAAGGGCCTCATTAGGGAGCACGGATATCTTCCTGGTGCTCAGGAGCTGTCAGTCCAGGCTGACAAAACCTATGACAAGGACATTAATGAGTTACATGTAATTTGGAAATATCTCTTGTTTCTGAATATTTACAGTTAGGTTCTACTGGCAACAGAATTTATTTCAGAATTTCTCAATTAGATGGAAACCTTACTGTGCAAGCCCTTCAAAACCAAACAGCTTCCAAACACCTTCTCTTTCAAAACATTTGCAGAATCTGAGGCTCTTTGAGCAGAGACTTACAGAAAAAAAAAATTCCATGTGACCTTCACTGCATTTTAACAGATCTTCTGTCGGCTCAGGGTCTCATCCCAAGTCTCCACAGTCCACAAGGACCAGCCTTGAACACTCAGTGGCTGCAGCTTTTTGCTGGCAAGAGGAAACACCTGATTGTATGGGGCATGGAGCTTCAAAGCAACATTGACTTGAAGAAAAAACACATCAGATCACCAAAGGAAACCTAAGAGATTAAAAAAAAAGAAGACATCTGGAGAAAAGCTGGAGTGAGAAGAACTAGTAAAAAGGGACGGGACAGACTTGCAAGTCTGACCATGTATGTCTTTCTCAAGTGACACTCTTTGATGTAAGGGATGGAATATCTGCAGATGCAGAACCAGTGCTTTAGTCTGAAAAATATGAATATTATTTTATCTGCCTCTTGCATCCAGGGAATTTCTTACAGGCCATCATCCCATCATTTTGTCTGCAGCTATTAATGAAAGCAGTACAGAAAACTAGAACATTTGATAGAAAATAAAGATTTTTTTAAAGCATCAATGGCACTACCTTATTGAAATTAGAAATGAACAGCTCATTTTCCATCACAAAAAGCTCCACAAAATACTTTGCCTTGCCTACAGTGTTTAATTCCAGAGCTTTTTTTCAAAGGACCAAGAAATATGTATCTGTCTCTACCAGCTGCTGCAAGATCTGGCATATCTGTAGCCCTCAGAGAGTTAGTGAGTTCATGAAGGCACCACCAAACTATCATTGCTTAAGCAAACTTTTCGAAGCCAAAGGTTGGTATTGGGAAGGAAAGGAAAGATAGAAGTTTATCTTACTTATCATGACCTCTCTCAGGGTAGGTTTGAATTACACTTCAGGTGGACTTCAGAAATCTTCTCTGTCTCTCTCCATTAGTTGGTACACTTAATGAAAACTGGGTCATAACCAGACATACTTTTCTCATCATGAGCGAGACATCACTACACATTTGCTCTTGTGATTTCTGCAATATTCCCTTCTCTGTGTGAACAGCATCATCTGGTTCCATCCCTGGCTTGGCTGCAGCCCTGAGGTCAGGCAGCACTGATGGGCATCCAGGTAACCCATCACTACCAGCATGAAAGAGAATGAACTTCTTCCTGAGGATTCCCCACCATCATGGTCAAGGCCAAAGCTTGTGCTGTCCATTAACATCCAGAAGCAGGGATTGATTAAGAAGAGCCCTCAGGCAGCAGGTGTAGAGTCATCGTAGAATGTTAAGGTATTTGAATGGACCTTGAAGTCCTCTAGTCTGAACCTCTCATTACAGGAAGGGTCACCTGCCACTAGGTTGGGTTGCTCAAGGCCCTATGCAACCTGGCCATGAACACTGCTAGGCTTGGGGCATTCACAACTTCCCTGAGCAGCCTGTTCCTGTATCGCACCACCCTCAGAGTGAAAAATTCCTTCCTAATAGTTAATATAAATTGGAATAACCTTTTTCAATTTTCCCTCATTTCTCCTTGTCCTGTCACAGCAGTTCTTGATGAAGAATCCTTTTTCAGCTTCTCTGTAGGTACCAGAAGTATTCTTTAGATACTGGAAAGTTGCTATGGGGTCTCCCTGCAGCTTTATCTTCTCCAGGCTGAACAGCCCCATCTTTCTCAGCCTATCTTCATAGGGGATGTTCTCCAGCCCTCTTATCAACTTCATGGCCTCATCTGGACTTGCTCCAAGAGTTCCATGTCCTTCTTATGCTGGGTGCACCACAACTGTATGCAGTGGTCCAGGTAGAGTCTCACAAGGCCAGAGGAGCAGATTCGCCTCCTTTAACCTGCTGCCTACACTTCTTTGGATAAAGCCCAGAATTCCTTTGGCTTTCTCAGCTGCGAGTGCACACTGATGGCTCGTATTGGGTTTTTCATCAACCATCACCTCCAAGTCCTTCTCCACAGAGGTGCTCTCAATCACTTCTCTGCCCATCTGGTAGATGAAGCTGGGATTGTCCCAACACAGGTGTAGGACCTTGCACTTTGCTTTGCTGCACTCTGTGAGGTTTGCACTGGCTCACCCCTCAAGCTTGTCCAGGCCCCTAGTCAGTAAAAGACTTGCTCTTGCAATAGAAGGGTTAGAATATGAAGTGCTTAAACAGCATCAACCACAGCAGTATTGCTTTTACCATTTGACCTACATTTGTTTGCTAGTGTTCTTTTTTAAACTTGTATGTGCCAGGATAAAAATGAGAAATGAAAACATCGGTTTTCACTTTGCGGTTAAGTGAGAAAGTTTTTTCCCCTATCAGCAAAGAGTATTTCCAGGACTAGAAGGCAAATCTAGAGAATGCAGTGAATTTATTTTCTTTTATAAATCTCTGTGTAGAGGGTTCTGTGCCTCAGGGAGGGAGAAGAAGTCAGAAAGATGCATAGACAGCTGCTGCTGGAGTCAGGACTTCAGTTTGTAATCACTGCAGAGTTGGGCAGAGAGAGGGAGAAAAGCAGACTCCTTCCTGTTGGAAAACCATCCCAGCTCAGAGACTTTGGACAAAAATGTGAAGCTTCAGGAGTCCTGTACAGAGCTTCACCATTCATTAATGACTGTGACATGCGGTCTTACCCCTCAATACTTTGGCACTAATGGATACTGGCATTGATGTCTCTGCTGAACACGGACTCCCCTGGTGCCATCTCAACCCTACATTACAACATGCCCACCAAAGTTCTTCCTCACAGGGAGACAGTGGGCAGCAGATGGCATGATAAAAAGTTGTTTTTCAGTTTGGTGAACTACCAGCTCCCCTGAGCAGAGAAAGATGGTGGCTCCTGTGCTGTTCCAGGCTGTGACTGTTGGGGTCAGAGGTGGAGTAGAGAAA
Source organism: Haemorhous mexicanus (assembly GCF_027477595.1). Taxonomy (NCBI): domain Eukaryota; kingdom Metazoa; phylum Chordata; class Aves; order Passeriformes; family Fringillidae; genus Haemorhous; species Haemorhous mexicanus. The sequence goes on from NC_082381.1 coordinate 11,911,056, forward strand.
ACAGGCTTTGTGCACAGCCTCCTGCCCCCCACTGTGGAGCCTGACTCCAGTTTGGGAACAACTGGCTTTGCTTGGATATCATCGGTTCAAGTAGATGAGATGTTCATCGACTGGCATTCACTCATTGACATGATTCTTCTTCTTAAAAGTAATGAAAATTCCTTGGGTAAAGGCCGGCACAGGCTTGTAAAGCGTCTTTGCTGAGAAACATGATGACTTTCCTTAAACTTTCTCATTTCAGGTTAATTGTTGTAGCATTTAAACTAAATGGACTTTATAGACCAGAGTGGACCTGCTTTTGTAAGACCAACCTGCTCGCTATATGTGGGAATGGCAACATCTGACCCTAAACTAGCAAAAAAATTAAAGCAAGAGTGAAGAAGATAAGTAAAGCCAAATAATCAAGAAGAGCAATTTAAACTCATAGTGGCAATAATAGTGTGCCTCGGTCCATATTTGATCCTCAGCTATTTCTAAATTACATAGATAATAAAAAAGAAAGAGGACCTACTACACATTCCTGTGCCCAACAAGAGTCTACAATTAGTAAGCTGAGGTCTATGGTTGATCAGTAGTGACCCTGCATGGTAACTCTGAGTGTTTTTACAAGGGAAAGATAATTTCTCTTACTCTAGCTGCACAGAGAAGAGGATTCCCCCTAGAAAAAAGGACATTGTTTCTGCCTCTTTCTGGTGCAGGACTGTGCCAACGTGGATTTTTTTCTCCAGCTTCCATCTTTTGACACTGTGGTCAGCAGGATGTAGACTCCACAGATCATGTCTTCTGTCAGTTGTGTCTCAGGAAGATCCTAGGATCACAGCATGGCTGAGGTTAATAGAGAACTCTGGAGGTAATTTTGTCCAGTTGTTGTCTCATCACAGGTTCACCTACAGCAGGTTTCTCCAGACCATGTCAAGTCTGGTTTTGAGTATGTTGGAGGCACCGCGACTTCTCTTAAACAAACCCGTTCTTGTGATTGACCACCCTCACACCAAATTTTTTTTCTTATGTTTAAATGAAATTATTTTTACAGATTTATTGAGTCAGGTTGGGAAAGACCTCCAAGACCATTAAGTCCAACCTATGACTGATCATGACCTTGTCAACCAGACCAGAGGATTGCATGCCATGTCCAGTCATTTCTTGAACATGTCCAGGGATAGCAATTCCACTACTTCCCTAGGCAGTCCTTTCCAAAGCTCAACCACCATTTCTGTGAAGGAATTCCCCCTGATGTCCATCCTGAAGCTCCCCTGGCACAGCCTGAGGCTTCTTGAATTTTTAAAAAATCTTCTCTCAGTATAGTCTAATTAGCTCATTGCTTACCATTGTGAAATGCCTGGCTCTGAAGTCTTTGCTCCTCTGCATCAGGAATTTATACACACCGACAAGATCTCCCCTGAATTTCCCTTTCCCCAGGCTGGACAGCCCCAGTGCTCTCAGGCTCTCCCTAGATGACTATATACTCCTGTGCCACCAGCATTTTAGTGACCTCTCCCAGTAAGTCCGTATCTTTTGTACAGAGAAGCACAGTGCTGTAGCCAGCAGTCCAGATCAGTGCTGAGCAAAGGGCAGCATCCCATCCTGCTGATGACATCTCCAAATGTGGACCAAAGACAATCAGCCCTCTCTGCCATGAGAACACACTACTGGCTCTCTCACCTTCTAACCAACAGGATGTGGAGCTCCTGATCTGCAAAGCTGCTTCCCAGCCCATCATTCTGCAGCCTCTCCAGGTGATTGGGATTATTCCTCCCCAGAAGGTGGGCCCCACATTTCTCGTTGTTGAACCCTATGAGACACCTCTTCGTCCAGTTTTCCAGCCTTTCCCTTCTAACAGGCAGCACATTTACTTGCTCACACCTTTGTATTGCCTGAGAACTTTTTGAGGATGCACTCTGCCCCATCATCCAGGCTATTAGCCAAAATGTTAAAGGATATTGACAATGGTATGGGTCCCTGAGGTGCACCATTAGTCTCTGCCACCAGCAGTACTTCTTGTCACTCATAACGTCATTGTTTCATCAGCTTTCAATTAATTTATCCACTTCAACAGTTTCCCTAGGAGTATTTTATGGGAGGTAATGTTGAAAGCCTTGCTTAAAGTCAAGGAAACAGCCCTTTTTCTCTCCCTCTCCACTAAGCCTTTTCATTGTAGAAGCCATCAGGCTGGACAGCCATGGTTTTCCCTTTGTAAATCTATAGTGACAACTCATAGTCACCACTTTCTTCTCCATGCATTTGGAAATGGCTTTCTGGAATATATGCTCCATTACTTTCCAACCAATCAGTGTGAGGCTGGTAGGCCTATAGTTGACAGGATCTTCCTTCTTCTCCTTCTTTATAAAGGAATGACATCTGTTTTCTTCTAGTTATGAGGAACCTCTTCCTATCACCACAACCTCACAGAATTAATCAGCAGTGCTTCTGCAATGACACCAGCTCACTCCCTTAGCTCTTACAGATGCATTCCATCAGGTGCCATGGATTTAAGGTTTTATACAGATTGTTTAACAATTCCCTACTTTTCCACCCTACCAAAACTAAGTACACCCTGCCCTGGTTTTCCTACTGGCCTCATCACCTGTCACAAGTCAGACACTTGTTTTCTCTCACATCTCTCCCTGCCTGCATTCCCAGTTTGTCCTTTCTGAAGAGCCCATATTCACTCAGTGCAGAATTTGTGAGATATATCACCACTTTTCCATGATCCCAGTGACAGTATAACTCAGCTAAAGCACAACAGAACCCTCATTTCCCCTGGTCACGTCCCATGTGGCATGTGTTGGTGTAGGGCGATTTCAGACTGGGACCCCCACATGCTGGTTTCCCAAAAAGGATACAAAAGTTTTATCCACAACTCTCTCTGGTAGGGTCTTCCTTCTTTATATGAGTACCCCTGTGATGGACCCTCTTTAGCCCTGTTTTGTTGATAGCAAGCTCCCTTCATTTGCCCCATATTCTTTGTTTGTCTACCACTTTCTCACCTTGTTTTGGGGATCCCCCCTCCACCCTACAGGTCCTAGTTCACAGTTCTCTATCAGACTGACCACCCTGTTGCCAAAGATACTCTTCCTGTGCTCGGTCAGGCAGATCCCATCTCTTTCAAGCAGGTTTCAGTTCTCTAAGAGAATCTCATGGTCATAAGCACCAGAACCCTGTTGCCAACACAAAAGGCAAATATAACTGTTGATCTGCAAGACATCCCTACTCCTCCAGCCCTTACCTCTCACACATAGGATCTAGGAGAGAACCCCACCTTGGTCCCCAGTGACCATTAGCCCAGACACAAGTAGTTGTCCTTGACACTTTGCAGGTCCCCCTGGCAGTAACTGTGGTGACAGTCCCATGTCTGCGCTAGAGCAGATGCATGATGGGTAAGACCTGAGATGCCCAGAGAAATGGGCCAGAAAGGGAGTTTCCACGGGGCTAATGAACACTTACATGGAGCATCATGTCACAGAGGTTGTCACAGCAGCCTGTCAGTTGCACTAGACCTCCTGCATACTAGTATGGCAATGAACTGCTCTTGCAGAGGACTACTTCTGCAATCCAAACAGTTTTTAAAGATTCTTAATACTTTTTTTCTATTTAGAAGTACAGGTAAACAGGTTTTCTGAAAGTTTCTGGAGCCTGGATGAGAGCTGTCAGCCAGAAAATGCAATTGTTCCAGCATCAAAATGTATTACAAAGCAGATCCATTATTTAAAATCAAAAATGCAAGCAACCTTATAAAAACCAAGTGACAGTTCAACAGAATCAAATGAATTTATGTAATTCTAAGGAAATAAAATTTGTTTTTACTTCCTCAGTTTAATTCTTGCTTTCATATTCTGTTAAGCTATTTATAAAACTGTATTGCAACTTTCTGATAGAATTATAGAATAGCAGAAGTTTGGGTTGGAAGGGACTTTTATCAATCTTCTAGTCCAATCCTGACGTGCCCAGTGATGCCTTTCACTACATGCTATTGGCCTTTCACAGGGTTAAAAATGTTGTGCGGTTTTTTTTTTTTTTTCACCTGTTAAAGTTGTAGCTTGAGTTTCACTTTATGGAAATATAAATTAAAAAAAAAAAATAAACCACAGCAAAATAGGGTTCCTTATGCCAGTTTGCTCAACATGTTTCTTCAAGCTGACAGAATCTGTATTGGCAGAGGAACACACCAGAACCAATGGGAAGTTTGTGACCACCAGTTCATGGGTCTGTCTGAATAACGTAAAACCCCATCAATCACCCTGGACCGGGAGTGCTTTTTTGACTTTGTCAGCAATGATCAAGCAGTAATGACTGACTAGATTTCACATGGCTCAGCTATCAGCAACCACAGAGGCAGTGCAGGATAGACACATAAATGTTTGCAACAGAGAGGAAGCTTCACAGGGTAAATCAGCATAAACCAGCTGTAAAATTCAGAGTTCAATATATTGCAATTGCAGGACATGAAAGAAGATGCTGCACTGAATATTTAAATAGAGGAGAGCAGTTTTCCACAATATGATGGTAAAAAGAAATTATTCACAGAAAACCAGAGAAAGCAGGTGATAGAGTATGATGGCTGTGGGTAGTTATGAGGGTGCTGGTAAAACTGGCTGAAAACAACCCTGCAGCCTGGACAGCCAGGGTCAACCACCAAACATTGGCTTTGATGCTGTTTGTTTAGGCTTCCAGCTCTGGGCAACCATCCCTTCTCTGCCTTAATTCTGGTGTCCATGTTGGAGAAAAGTTCAGGGTGCAAGCACAGACTCTCTAGCCGGCACTGGCAGGCAGCCGAGGGCCTGAGGCAGTGGTGGCACAGCCCAGCCGTCGAGCTCAGATAGAGTTGGAAGCCCAAGCTTTCAAAACCACAGCAGGAAGTCTTGCCGCTACATGAGGGTAATAAAGCGGTGTGAACGTGCGCCGCCTCCAACATGGCCATGTGCACTGGCCGCATCCGCAGCAAGCCCTCTGCTCTGTGTGCCGGTTCCGTCACATTAACTCATCCTGCGTAGCCATGGCAACACGTGTCAAAAACATGCTGTTGGCAGGTCCAGATCCAGCTCTGCTGAGCTCAGCCCTGGTGTGCATGCCAGTGGGGAGCAAACCCTTAATGAGGCCCCTTAATTTCATTCATCAGGAACACCTCTGCTCATACACTGCCAGTTTGAAAGGTCTTGAAAAAAATCTTCAGAATGAAGGGGGAGAAAAAAAAGAAAAACAGATGAACCTCTTCAGCCCAATAGGAAGATTTCAGGCAAGTAACAAAATGCTTCACTTTCTATGAGGAGACACCAGTGCTGTGTGTCTGCCCAGCTGCACAGTTTGCAGATCCTGAGCATCCAACACTTGTGTTTGTGACCAGCAGAATCACCCTGTCCTGGAAGGCACTCACAGCCCCTGCTTGCAGCAGTACCCATCCTCTCCAGAGCTCGAGTGTGACAGATTTTGCATTGTGACAGGCCAGTGACAAAGAAAGGACAATGATCTGATAGGAGGCATTACTTCAAATTAGAGAGGCAATGCTGGTGGTGGCAAGAATATGGGAAGTGGGAAGGAAGGAGAAGAAAAGCACAAAATTCATCAAACTTGTACTTGTCTCACTGGAAGTATTTTTAATTTATAAGGTCCTGGAATACTGTTGTCACCCACTTGTGCAGCCATCATCATGTTGCCTCTCATTTTTTTTTCCCAGCTCTCCTATCCCACCTTACTTGGAATGCCATCAATTTTCTCCCATCAGCAGGAGTTACAGTAAATATATTCACTTGTGAGCAATCAGAGCTGAAAGGCGACAATATAATTAAGGAGACTAGTCCAGAACTCATAATAATTGACTGCTATGAAGGATATGTAGTCATTATTTTCCTTTGTTTCATATAGTTCTTCACCTTGGCTCACTACATTTTTCCTTAAATCTGAATCCTCTTCTCTGGGGGTGCAAGAAGTGTATGAGTAGTGCAGAAACATACGAATGGTAAACATGGACACTGGGCAGCACCCTGGGTTGTACAGCATATCTGGTGCCTTTTGCACACATGCAAGGGAGGGTACACATTGCTGGAGTAGTTGAGGAGTAAGATAATGGAGAAACAGGGAAGAAGGGAAGGCTTTTGATGTCACAGTATCTAAGACAAAATATCCTCTCAATGTGCCTGACTGGATCTGCACGTACCTTTGCCATTGTTGATACTCAAACTAGAGGAATGACTATCAAAAAGTATCAGAAATACTTCCTCACAACTTTTTCCTTTAAAAAATGAACAACTGTGGTAATTGCCTGGTTAGCCTGCTAGCTGTTTCTATGATTCTGTATTCTGTAACTGATACAACATGTGGCTGAGGCAGTGCACTGGGTGAACAGAGCAGTCTCACCAACAACAATGCCACCTGAAGGCTATCCTTTGAGGCAAGAAGCCAAAAACCTCTGCAACTACTTCTTTAGAAGGAAGAAGCAGCACATGAAAATTGTTTTTTACTACTGATAATGTGTAGAGAGTGATCTTGTCCCCCAATGGGTTGCAGCCCATTTGTTGTCCTAGCTAACACGAGTTCTAGCATCATCATAGCACAAGGATTTAGTATTGTCAGAGCTTCATACCTTCTTGATGTTCCTCACAGGCAGCTCCTCTATGCACTGACTGTTCTAGTTCCTTGCAGTAGTAATCTGACTCCCCTCACTCCTCTTTCCTTACTCTTATATATCACTAGTGCTTGTTGGTTGCAGGTGTGGCTGTCAAGATCAGGCCCACCTCCAATCTTCAGCAACTGGTCCAGCTGCAACTCACTGGGGGACAAGATCACCCTCTACAATAATGAATATATAACAATGTCTGCCTTCTCCTTATGGAGGAGGATCACTTGAGTCTCACTGGTGCTAGCAGAAAACCTTCATGCCTGTTTCTGACCTTGCAGAACTAGACTACAGGAGCGGTTGCCACACATTGGCTTGATCTTCACCCCAGAAAAATCAACTCAGAGGCCCACAGCCCAGTCCTCTCAAATGCACAGGGGTATTGGCCAACACATTATGCTTTGTCTTAGCTTGTTGTTTCCTGGGAACTGGCCCAGCAGCCCACTTTACCCTTTCCTCCTGGCCTAGTCCCAAGCATTTGTTTTCCATCAAGATCTCCAGACACAGGTCCCACAGGCTCTAAACTTTTAGGTCTTTTGGGTTCCTATAAATCAAATATCTCACCCTTCTTAAGACTTTCAAAATTACTTTTCTATTAGCCTTTTAGTCTGAGAGTCATTAGGCTTTCAGAATTACTTTTCTATTAGTTTCTTATTCCTCTGAATAAAATTACATTTTATTATTATAAATATATATATCTATTTATATAAATTATATATATTTATATATAAATTCTCTGATTTTAATTCAGAGAAATATCATCAAGGAAAAGTGAGCATATCTTTGTTAAAAAGGAAGGAACAAGAAGCAGGAGTTAGTGAACAATAAACCAATACATGCATTTGGAAAGTTTCAGCAGAAACCAGCATTAGCTTTGCAGAAAGTGAGTCACTCCATGTACTGCAACAATAACAACAAGAAGTACTGGAATAATGTTATGCAGCACTAACTTTGACTTATCACATACCTTATCACATAATACCAATAAGACCCTTCAGAGAGACTATTTTGGCATGTAATTTGCCCTCCCTGACCTGCCTGTAATCTGTGATAGCACTCTCATTGTTTCAGTGTTAAGGGGACTGGAAAAATAGACAGAAAAGATTCCTTCGAAGAAAAAAAAAAGAAAAAAGGAAAAAAAGAAGTTGGTCTTACATAGGACAATCAAACACTGACAATGCCCATAATGGGTAAGTAAAAATGTTTCTGGCCATCTGCTCCTTTGTTATGTCCATTGTTATGTCTGGGTATGGCATCTTCTCCTACCCTCCTCGCATCTCTTCCTGTGCTTTAGGATTGAATTTCTTCCAGGGTGATGGAGCTATGTTCCACAGGCATTCCTGATTTGGTTATCTTCTAGTCCTAGACATTGTGCAAGGTTTTCCTGAAGCTCAGAAAGCTTGCATGCAGTGTCTTGCACAAGCTGGACAAAATCTGTCAAGTAAGGGGAGATGTGACACTCTGAGATCTAACTTCACACAGTCAAAAAACAGTTCATCCCCAAGATGATGACAGAGAAAGTTAGGTACCTAGGAATAACAGCAATGTATTCTGTGAGAAACACTTAAATTTGCAGAATTAGCTGCTAGTTATTACTGGCATCATTCCCAGTGTCAGGGTTAGTGACTCATCTGGATGTGCCAGTGGCTTTGCTTTAAACCTGGTGTTAGCTTCGAAGGAACAGGGGCAAAACCTGAGGAACTCCAGCTTCTCACACAAAAATAACCCTTAAGTACCCCACACATCAATCTCAAGATGACAAAAATATAATTATAGTCCCAAACACCCTTCTTTTTTCCCACTAGCATTTTTAGGAAAGCAAACACCTCTTGGGCAAGTGTGTGCTTTTGTTAAGGGGAGTTTTAGTTTTGATTTGGCCCAGCTCAGCTTTTGTTACAGATTTACTGCAAATCCATGCAGCTTCTTCTCCTAAGCTGGAATGCCACACATGGGTTCACATGCCTTGGAGAATGTGAACCCTTGCAATATTTTACTTTAACCCTGTTATACTTTACTTGAGCGGACAGCTTCTTTCCCATTATGCTTTTATAAGAGAAACCCCACAAGCAGTCCACGCCGAGTCATGGGCAAATCTAAGCAAGCACCCCATTGATACCACCAGCAGTTGTTCCAGGTGGTGGCTGGGAAAGGATGTGGTCAGCAAATACCATTGGCTGCAGATGCCATGATGTTTAACATCACTTTACAGCAGACTTCTGTATCGATGTTCATAGCCATGCACAGTGAACAGATGCATTGCTGGCTGCACTTCCCATTGCAGCTGAAGTCTCTGGCCATCCAATCTCAGCATCTGTCAAAGCATTTCAGTCAGCAGTCTGTGGGACCAATATTTCATTGAGGCACAGAAGAGTGAGCTCAGGACTTTGATTAATGACAGGGAGGACAATCCAGGAGCAACTGTAAAAGACTGACACACACCACTTATGAGCCACTGAGACCAGCTGCACCATTTAAACCTATGGCATGCAAGCCAGCTCACAGGTTGCCCCCATGGTTGATGAGCTGGAGAGAAACTTTGGACAAGGGCATGAAGGGAGACAAGAGGGAATAGCTTCATACTGGCAGAGGGCTGGACTAGATGGTATATTCAGAAGAAATATACCTGTGAGGGTGGTGATAGACTGGCATAGGTTGTGCAGAGTAGATGTGGCTGCCTCACCCTTAGAAGTCTTCAAGATCAAGTTGGACAAGTTGGAGCAACCTGGTCTAGCAGGAAGGTTCTGTGTGCATGATGGGATGAAACTGGACAGTCTCTTAAGAACCCTTAGAGCAGGCAGCACAGCATACCAGGAGCAACACAGAGACAAGATTTCTACTGCCACATGAGTTAGAAGTGCCTTTCCTGTCATTTGGACACTTACCAAGCAGTAGCAGAGATAGCATGCTGCATGCTCTTTTTCTGGAGGAATTCCATTTGTTTTGTTGCTGTCATTCTACTGCCCTCTGGATGAGTCTGGGCTCTGCTGGGCATCCCTCTGCACCAGCTGCTTAGACCTTACAGGTCTAGGAGACACACCCACACAAGTATTTGCAATCTTTGGTGTTCAGCAGGTGTTTGCACACTGTCTGACCAAACCTTTCATGCCAATTATCTACTTAAGCCTTTGCTTTTTCCCATTTCCTAGCCTCATTCTTGAAACCTTGTAGCATGAGCTTATGAACGTGTTCCTGTGCCCTTGAATCCATTAACTGCAGCAAAGTGGTTAATTATTTTAGCCTCTTTATGGCATCACTGTTAACATACTGCATATTCATACTTCCAGTCGTATAAATGATAGTCTTTAAATTAAGAGGACATGTGTTATTGAAGTATTTATATTCAGAGCTGCCTGGAGCAGAAAAAGACTCAAGTGGGCATAAGAAAGAAACAAAAGGTAATGATTCAGAGATAAAATACTATGTTTTAATCTACAGGGTGTGTGACAAATCCAGGAAATTAGAAGTTAAAAGGATGCATGACTAAGGTGAGAGCCTCAGGACACAACTTTAGCTGCTGTAAAATTAGTGCCATCTGGGAGGATGCCTTGCTATTGCTAAAACAGAGGGAGGAAATGTAGAGGCTCACTGTGCCCACAGCATATATTCTCATAGCTGCTTTGTGGGGGGACCTTGGGGTATCTCAGGCTGAAAACTGCTTCTGTCCCTTGCAGTCAAGAAGGGTGATTACCACACAGGAGTCCTCCCTTGACCACCGCAGACCCAGGGGTGCCCCACAAGGGCTCGACACCACAGGGGAACACCAAGGGGTCCATACCCTGACTTGGCATGGGGCTACCTTGTCACTTCAACGTGTTGGGGGTTTTCTATTTCCACCTGTTAATGCCGAACTGTCAGTCCTGATGGGGAGGGGATGGGAGGGGAGAGGAGGGGAGAGGAGGTGAGAGGTTGGGGAGAGGTTGAAGAGAGGTTGGGGAGGCAGCAGAGCACAAGGTTGTCATGATGACAAGCTGGTTCATGGGAACGGTAGAGCAGGGAAGTAGAACCACAGGAAGGAAAAAGCAAGGGGAGGGAGGGGCCGGACTGAGTGGATTGTACAAGTGAGCCCCCGCTCCCACCTAGCAACCCAAAGCAAAAGGACTCCTATTGTGTTGCAGTTAGCTACTTTTATGTCTGAAAGTTCCTCCCACAGCTTGATTTCCACAGCATTCTTTGCAGCCATCCGGGCATTATGTCTACCAACAAGTGGGCAAGTGGACAACTGGGGGCGGGAGGAAGGAGTAGTGTGATAAATGAATGTGATTCATGTTAACAATTGTAACTACATTGGTATTTTAGAAAATATATGTTAAAAAGTAATAGAGGAAAATTATATGTAATTAGTGTCACAAAACACATGTTTTCAGATGTTCATGAGAAAATAGGATACAAGATGGAGTATTGAGATAATCAATATCCTAAAGCAGAATCAGCCCGAGGATGAACAAAGTTAGGAAAACTCCCAAAGCAGAATTGGCAAAGTTAAGACGACTCCCAAGGCAGGACTGGCCTTGCAATGAATAAAGCTGGGACAATTCTGGACAGGGAATGTAAAATAGTAGTACTTACATAACACAAAGCATAATGCACATGTGCAGCTTGCCGGCTTATTCAGAGGACAGCAAGGAAGACTGTCAGCCTTCCTCTGAAAAGACCCCCAAAGAGCCAAAAAAACCCCTTAGCAACAGGTGGAGTATGCACTGTGCAATATAGCGACATAAATCTCAGGAATTGAAAACAGGAGATTTACGGGAGAATATTGATGAATATGTATTAGCATAGAGTACATAAGTTGTGTTTGGATCCTTTTGCCTTTTGTATGTGAGGCAGGGTGGGAAGCCCTCCCCGCACCCCTGTCGGGTTTGTACCCCTGTCAGTTTTGCTTATTCTTTATCCGAACCACTGCCAAATTTCTTTTTGGAACTACTGGATTATTATTTTATCTCAATGAAAAATTCTGCTAAATATTAAGTTTGTGGTTCATTAAATTAGACATAGGGGACCTCATTTATAACAGTAGGAACTCGCAGTCTGATCATGGAGACTTTCTCTGCCCTGATGGCTGCTAGGAGAAGCCTCCCTGGGGACAGGGCTGCAAGCCCATTTATAGCCTCTATAAGGTTATAATATATGTTGAGGTATAAATAAAAATCAGATTGGTCTCTCTCACTCCTCCTGAAAAATGCTGTAATGAAGTGCATCAAGGTACAACTGGATTCAGATTAGTGATGGACACTATTTTTCCAGATCTTGCTTGAGCTTGAAAGATGTTGATTTTGTGATAGGCCCCAGCTAAGTATTTCTCCTTTTCTTTCTAAAAGTGATAGTTATGAGATATCATCTGCAATTTAAAGCTGAAAAGGGATTCTACTCTTATTCTTCATTTTCTGTGCTCTTCTAGTTCCAAGGGTAAATCCAGCCTCCAAAATACCTCTGTGTGAGACCTATGTGTTGTAAATGATCAATTCTGCAGCCAAATTTTTAAAAAAAAAAATTATTAATATATTAGATCGACAACCAAAAATAGAATATTATAAAACCACCACAGCCAAGACAGTGTCAACCCCGGACCTTGACGCTGGGTGACCTTGGGACAGACCAACGCAGCGTCAGCGTCTCCCCAGAGTGTGACACCAACTGCTCCAGGTAGCCAGCTTATATACAGTTTATTCTGCCTGGAGCAGAAATGACCTAAGATTTCTGTACGTTCCTACATATGTATAACAGGAGCTATACAGATTCAGTCCCATACAAAAGTTAGTCCATAGGCTTGGATGGCTGGTTGGCTCCTCGAGATAATCTTCAACTGTAGCCAGGACATCACCAGTCCTCGATGTAATCTCTTCCAGGTGTTGTTCTGTGAATGTTCTGGACATTCCTGGGAAATGGTCGATGATTGCCCAGGAAAGACTCATTTATTCGTTAATGGTCATGATTTTATCTGGGTGAGTCCTGGAAATCTTTTGAATAGAAAGGAAAGCCCTGCTTCTGGCCATGGGGGTCAGAGGCATGGCTGGATCTTTATAATTTTTATGCAGTTACAAAGCATGAATTATCTACATCATATACTACATATGGAAGGGCTCCGAGATGAAACTTAGTTGCTGAACCATCCTTACATTCAATCTCTGCACCAAGCTACAGTAGCTATTGCAGGTTTGGAGTCAGTCTTCTTCTCCCTCTGTCATTTGCTAAGAATATGTGAGAAATTAGAAGCTGCCTGCTGCTGGGCAATTCATGCTTTTCCCTTTTTGCACTAACATTCCAACCAATAGCAAAGGAGCAAAACTGGTGTTTTACAGAGAAAACAAAACTTTGTTGAAGTACAAAGGCTCTACTCTTATCAAGTCCCTTCCAAGGTGGTTGTCAGTTGCTGCACATCTGCCATCTCCCATGGATCCTCTGAGAGGTATCACTGCTCTCGTCTGTGGTCATCGAAGAGGATCTCCTGTTTCAGTGGCTGTCTCATATGTAGTGATGGTTGAGATTCAATAGATACATCTGGTCACCTCTTTGATTGCTTTCATTTTTGGATACTTTAGAGGTGCAATACAATGTTATTTGTTCCTGAAGATTCTGGGCACCAGTGCCTGCCCTTTGACTCAATGTAGGGAAGAGTTTTGGGCACTTTGTTCCTTACTGTTCTTGTGCTTATAGCCATGTCTCATGGCAGGCAAAAAAAATGTGATCTGGCTGAATGTCTTTCATGTCTCCAAGGTAAGTGACAGTATTTCCACATCACATATGAACATTTTGTTCATAATAAGTGTCTATTTTAGACCCTCAAGCTCTGATTTCAGACAACTTTTTTAACAATTCAGTGTGCTGATGACTTTGCATATGAAGCCAGTTTTTTCCCATAAAATGATGTTTTAAAGCCAGCCTCTGGACTCTCAGGATCTGCCTGGTTTTGGCATGCTAGAATCACCTTTTTCTACCTCCCATTTAAGAATAAGTCTTGAAAAAACATTTCTACAAAGCAGATTTGTAGTTCAGCCTCATTGGTCTGTCCCTTCCTGGACTTCCACCAAAGTTTCCTTATGTATTTGTCTCTTTACACAGCACTGAAGTCACACATTTTTAAGGTTCCCACCCCACTTTTCTAGAACAGTATATAATATTTTTGGAGGTAAGCATTTCTCCGTTTGTTTTTCCTTTTCATAGGATTTCTCCCCCATTTAGTTGCTACAGAACAGTAAGAACTGGGTACTTAAGAGAGACAAAAGAAGTTGCCAAGCTTAGGGGAGGCGGGTATCTGGCTGCACTTACCTGACGGTTTCTCTCGGAGGGGCGGAGATACCTCGAGAACTGGGCTGGGAGAAAAGGAGCTGGGGCAGCTGCTAACTCGCTCCCTCTTTCGGCTACAGAGGGGAAGGCTGTGGTTGCTGTGGGAAGAACTCACTGCAGGGTTCTGTCTCCTGCTGCCTTTTACCGTGAGTAGAGCTCTGCTCTAAAGAGAGGCCGTTGCATTGGGACTTTATTAACACACTGCCTCACCAAAGAAAGAAGCCTTTCATCATCGTCAAAGATGTCTCAGGGCAAACCCCTGGGACCCCCGATCCCCTTTCCCCTCACAGGGAGTGTCTCCCTTCGGTGTTCTGGGACCGGGTTTTTGCTGCCCAGCCTTGCCCCTTCCCGGGTTGTGGCTGCTGCTCCTCCGACCCTGCTCTGGGTTTTTCGCTACTCTGTAGCCAGGCAACCCCTGCCTGCCGGGAGGGCTCTGATACAGCTTCTGATAGATCTTATCTACCGCTCCCTGCCTTCCCATCTTGCAACTCTGAGGTTCCTACCACAGGTCCTTCTGCTGTTCAGACAGGACACCAGGATCGCTCCCTCTGTGAGACCGTAGAAGAAGCTCCTTCTCCATCCCTTTCTGCCGGCTGCCCCCGACATCGCCACGCGCAGAGACAGCGCCCCCTGCAGCCGTGGGGAATCATAGCACCCGCCCTGCCCGGCGGGGCGCCGCCCGCGCCCCTGCCGGCTGCGATCCTGAGTACGCCAAGAGGGAAGCACCTGCCGTCAAGAAGGCTCTACTGGGTTTCTGGTTTTGTTTGTTCTTGCTGCCACTGCTGTTGTTTGTTTGCCTTGTTATACTTACTTTTTCTCATATCTTTGCCTGAAAGCCCCTTAATTTCAAAATTATAATAATTCAAAGGGAAGTGGGAAATATTTTCCATTCCAAGGGAGGCTCCTGCCTTCCTTAGCAGACACCTGTCCTTCAAACCAAGACAAAGATGAAGTTTTAAAATACCTCAATATCTGTTTCCAGCAGCTGAGCAGTTTTGATTAGATTTGCAACATTGTTCAAATTCTAATATCTGTAACGAATTCTGTCAAGGCCCTTCTGGAAAGCTGCTTCATTGGGGTTTCCTCCCTAACCCAGCTGGAGTGTTACTTGATGCCTGTAGGCTCAGCCAGTGGAGGGGCAGAATGCCTTAAGAACTTGACTCAGACTAAACACTGATGTGGACACTGAGAGAGTGCTCACTGGATCTTGAGAATGTACCGAAGGCTTGATCTTCTCTTTGACAGGTAACTCCAGTGTTATCTGCTAACTTAGATTGTTTGCATATCCCACACTGGTAGAGACATATATTGTGCCAGACCAGGTGCTTACTCCACAGAAAACAACGCTCTCCTGCTTTCACAGGTATCTGAGGACATCCCATCCATTCATCTCCCTTGCTTGTATGTAG
This sequence comes from Haemorhous mexicanus, assembly GCF_027477595.1. Lineage (NCBI taxonomy): Eukaryota > Metazoa > Chordata > Aves > Passeriformes > Fringillidae > Haemorhous > Haemorhous mexicanus. The sequence continues at coordinate 11,926,359 of NC_082381.1, forward strand.
ACTCCATCCCACTCCTGACCACCACCAACCTCTGTGGTGACAAGAGGTGAATTCAAAAGCTGAAATTTAGTGGACTTGAAAATGTAGGGGGTACTTGCCCATGGCAGCACGCATGCAGCCCCCCACTCCACTCTGCAACAACAATGCAATTGGCAGTCTCCCCTCACTCCCCACTTTCTGCAGTTTGCATACCTTGGAGGAATTCTGCATTCCATTTGGAGCCCAAGAACAAGTCTCCACTGAGTGGACTTCTTTGCCTGCCTGAAAATATCCCAGGCACTCCAAATGCCACAGACCCATATACTTCAGCTGCTCCATAAAGAGAAGGGGAAAAAAAAAAAAGGAATGCTCTTTTCTCAGTGCCTGATTTTCTAACAGCTTATACCTTGTGTATTAAATACAAAAAATTCTCTGAGTTATGTAAAAGTCCGCAGGTTTAGCATCATGGATGTCCTCTCCCACTGTAAAAACAGGGACCTGGAGAGGATTATTTTTCATAGATTTCTCGGTTGAAAATAAAGTGCAAAGTCAGTGATATTATATCTGATAATTATTTATTGATAAAAAAAAGAGTAAGCGTTCTTACCGAAGGGGGATAGAAAAGAGAGCAGAGAGAGAAACAGAAGACAGGGACAACGTTACCACAAGAATCCCAGGCGCTCTGTAAGCATCAGATCAGCAGGCAGAGTGTGTGTGACACAAGCCACTGCAGGTGTACAGGGCTTTTTTGAGTAGATGGGCACAATTTTCAAGCAGCAGCAGGTTGCATACCTCTGCCATCAGCAAAGAGCAGGCTGCCGTGGCTATGGACGCACAGCTGTGGGGTGGGGACACAGTCACTGTGGGCAGTGGTGTCTGCAGCTGCAACACGAGAAACACAGCGGCCGTGGTGGTCGTGGCTGGGTGTGGGCAGTACCTGCTTCGTCAGGGAAGCAGCGGTTGCAGAGATGAGCTGCCTCGCAGAAACAGTGAAGTGGGGCACAACAAGTCAGGACGAGGAAGCAGGACCACAGGGAGGAAAAGGCAAGGGAGGGAGGAGAGCCAAGCTGACCCTCCAAGTGAGCCTCTAATCCCTCCAAGAAACCCAAAGCAAAATGGGCTTGATTGAGTGGCAGTTAACTTATTTTATCCGCTAAAGCTCCTCCCACAGCCTGATTTCCTGGGCATTTTTCCCAGGCATCTTGGACTCTGCTCTGCCAGCCAGCGGGGAGCTGCTCACAGCCCGATCGAGGAAGTTTTCTCTCCCCTCACTGGCTGTCAGGTGAACTCCCGCTGGAGACAGGGCTGCCAGTACATATACACTGCCTACAGGAATCTGTCACCTCATGTATAACATACATTGAGGCATAAATAAAAATCAGATTGGTCCTTCCCAATGAGAGGGAGCTGAATTATGACAGTATGCTGCTCTATAGCAATATCACACTATGACTAAATCGCTCTTTTAAAATCACTTTCTTTTAATTACCTTTTTTCTCCCACTGAAGTTTAACTACTTCAGGACATATAGATGTATCTGGATTTCTTACTTTATGTCATTGCAATTACTGGAAAAATGCATGCTGTTTTCATTTCTCCATTTTTACCACTGAATACCACATTAAAAATTTGAGGTTTTGTAACACAATCCTCAAATCCAGGAAGAGAGTAAGAAATTACCTATCCTTTATATGTAGCACACAATATAACAAGTCAAAAATCAGTTGTTGAAGTTTAACTAATGAGTGTTCTTCTACACAAAATGCAAGACTTAGGCAGCACACAGGCAGATGCTGTAATTACGATCCACCATGGTCCGCCCAGACAGCACTAGGTCTTCAACCATAGAGATCGGTAGCATGGATACGCATTTCTCCCATAAAAATAATAAAACACAGCAGAATTTGGTCTAAATTTACCTGTCATAAGCAAAGGCACTGCCTGCTCAAGACAGAGGACAGAACAAAGTGTGCCTTGCTGAGCATTTCTGATGGGTTAAAGAGCTAATGCTCTAAATCTGCAAAATGACAGACACCCACAAAAGCAAATCTTGAGTCATAGGTGAAGTGTTTCTTGGGCAGCCGTGATGAGTCTTCTACACCATTTCCCCTTCCCCCAGTTTGTGAAAGATTTTGACAATGCAGAAATAAAAAAACAGAAACTGATGAGAGGGTATCTGATACAAGTTGAAGAGCAATTCATGCAGAAGGTAAAAAGCACACCTGTTCCTGAAAATTCTCCATAAGTCTTACAGGTATTGCCACCTCTGTACAGCAAAGCTGTGTTGCATAATTGTCTTCAAACTTAATTAGAGCAGATAAACACCACTGGCAAAAGAAAAGTGCTAACTAGTGTGTATGACTGAGGCTTTAGTTATAAACACCCAGACCAGTAAAACCATGTCTTCCTGTCACTGCTCTGCATTTTGCATCAGGCCACACTGGTGTGATCCCTCTGTCCCCATGAGCATGATGGGCTATGATGCTGAAAATGCACCCTCTCATCATCTGTCTGGCTCTCAGAGCAGCTGTGGGAGGGCACTGCAGCTGACTGAAAGGTTGTCCTAGGGACAGAGCAGCACCACGCAAGCCAACATAATCAGAAAAATGATGCTGGGCTACAAAGTCCCTTCTGGAGCTTAGGAACAGAGGTTGCAACGGCTTTCACACCCTGCTCTAGCATTAAGTAGTGTGGAGCACTGCACATCAGCACTGCCCATGCTGTTTGGGGCAGTTCAGCACCCCTGAACCCCATGGCAGCAGTCTGTGAGTCCTGCCTGCAGCAGTTGCCCAGGTGACCTGAAGAGCACTGTATCACTGCCACACAGGATGCAGCAGCATCTCTTTCAGGAGATCAAAGACAAATCAGACAAATTTCCATACAAATCCAAGCTGCATCTCTGTACTGGTTTTGGCTAGGATAGAATTACTTCTCTTCCCAGTAGCTGGCACAGTGTTGTGTTTTGGATTCAGTATGAGAACAATGTTATTAATAACACACTGATATTTGGTAGGTGCTCAGTAGTGCTTACCCTAAATCAAGGACTTTTCAGTGTCCCATACTCTGCCAGTGAGAAGGTGCATAAAGAGCTATGAGATAGCATGGCCAAGACAGTTGACCCAAAGTAGCCAAAGGGACATTCTACACCATAGAGTATTCTACCTTATATCTATAAACAGGGGGAAGTTGTCCAGGAATCAATGATTACTGCTTTGGGAACAGGCTGGCCATCAGATAGTGTGAGATCAACAATTGTATTGGGCATCACTTGTTTCTCTTGGGTTTTAGTCCTCTCTCAATTGCTCTCCTTTTTTTACTACTATTATTATTATTGTTATAAGTAGTATTAGTAGTATTTTATTTTATTTTGTTTCAATTAGTAAATTTTTCTTAACTCACAAAATTCACTGTTTCTTTCTGATTCTCCTCCCTACTGGGTTTGTGATGGGGGGTCTGAGCAAGCAGCTGTGGGGTTCTTTGTTGGTGTCTGGGGAGGATTAAAGCATGACAACATCCTGTACAGTTCCCATGCACCACCTGTGCTACTCTAAAATCTCAACAAAATCCATGAAATGTAATGTACACAATTGTGGGAGGAGCAAAATCTTGGAGAGTCTCTCAAAGACTGCACCTTTGTTTACCCCAGTCATCTCTGTGAGGAGTAGACGCAAACACGCAGAAAACCAAGGAATATCTGCAGGAGCAGAGTTGGAAGTGGCATTCAGGTTCATTCAAGATTCTCTCGGAATCTTGGAATTGCAAAAAGAGTACCCCAAGCTTCTACAGTAAACGACAGAGTTTTTTTGTATCTGTAGCACTTTTCAGAATTAGGTTTTCACCTGAGTTCAGTAGAACTTCCTATAAAGACTATTCATTGGATTTTGCCTCTTGTAGTGCTAGAGTTTTTGCTGTTGCCACTTCATTTAGTCAGAAGTACTACTAATCTGATACATATTACGTGTTTCCAAATTTATATTGTTGAATTAGTCCTTACAGCCATCAGACAGAAATGGCAGGCAAGTACGTTCTTGTCATCAGCCCCATGGCATTGCATCACAAACCTCTGAAAAAGCCTGGTGATGTTGCTTTGCAGAGGAGTTTAAACAGAAAAATATTTTTGGTGTAAATGCAAATATTAGTGCAGTCATGCTAAAAATTGTTTCCTTGATGAAAAGGTGGTTCTAGCCACTAGAAGGAGAAAAGGCAATACCACTGCATGTTCCTGGCAGGTTCTGCAGCAGAGAAGACAGTTATTAATCCTGTTTAAATTTGCTAGAACCATAAACACATACAGGCATAAAATATAATCACTTGTGTTTTTCTTTAAACTTCCAGGAATCAGTGTTGGAAATGATCATTCACAAATCACTGAGCAACCACTTTTGGCTTATATAAAACTTCTGATCTTTTCAGAAAATTAACAAAATCAGACATGCAATTTGTGATTGAACAGCAAGTGTGTCAACTGATGTAGGTTTTGCATTTATTTTAAGGAAAATTTAGGTTTCATTCTAAGGAAAACAATGTGTTTTTTCCAAGCTAGACATATGTTACATTCTTAACTTTTTTTCTTAATTTTGTTCAATTTACCAATGCTATTCACTCTACAGCTCTTGGACTGGCAAGGGTTCACCTCTTTTCCTTCAAAGCCCACACCCTGTCCTCCCTACTGCTCAGAATGGGTCTCAGTTTGCTGCCCTGGCGCTACCCACCCTGTCCACCCAGCCTGCTCTTCTCACAGTACACACCATGCAGTGGCTGGTTTCAAGGTGCACAGCAAGCTACTGTGGTTGGCAGTGGGGAGCCACAGGGAGCTTTTCTACCCCAATACAGCCTGGTACTGGATGTCCCAGTGCCTGGGGGAGCTTTTTCACCTTGATGCTCACATGTACCTGCTGTGCTGCAGTCTTCCACACCAGTAAAACCTCCCAGAGTCCTCAGCCTCTGCCATGCAGAGCAGCCATACTGACGTCATGCTAGCCACACGACACTCATGCTATTTTAAACATATTTGTGTGCTCCCTGCCAGGCTGTTGCTAGGTGAAAAGGCAAGAAAAATCACTGAGATGTTTAATTGTGCCTCTGCAAGGCTTTCCAGGGAACCTGAGCATGCTCTAACCTGTATACCCCAGTGGTGTTTTTCACACGGGAGGGAGGCTCCAAGTGTGGTTTAAACTGTGCTTTCTCCTCCACAGGGTGGGGATGTCCAGGAGCCCTGGCGCCTAGGTGGGGTGGCAGCTAGTGTGAGGGGCCACAGCACAGTGCTCCCCAGAGGTGCTGCAGTCAGAAACCACAGACCAGTCCCCTCCGACAGGTAACTGATTGGATTAGGAGTCCTGTCTGACAGCTTGTCTGCTCAGCTGCATGGGCTCATCAACCTCTCTGTCCTGCCTGCTAATAAACTCAGCTCGTGGGACCATTCTGCTTGATGATCTCTCCTTGGGGAGTTTTTAAGGCTTTGCTCTGTGAAAACTACTTGGAGTCTATTAAAATTGCAGCTCTGCTGTTGTCATGTTGTCCCGGAGAGTCATGGGAGGTGCCTGTCACCCAGGTGGAGGTGACTATTACATATTCAAGTGAAAAAACAACCCCCACTTTGGGAAGAGAGACATTCCCGCCAGCAAATGGAATGGAAGGTGCTTATCTGGGATAAGGGATGAGCCTTTAAGGGATAAGCATGAGGAAAGGAGACACAACAGTGTATCACTGTACCCTCACGCTGCTGCTGAAAACACCTGTGATGCCTCTGCTGAAGGGATTAAGCAAATGGACAACTGCTGTCCCTGGGCTCTAGGTCATCAGCCCCGTGCTGCTGCTTCTGCTCCTCACCTGCAGGTGCTGCCAGCTGGCTCTCCAGGCTGCAGGAATTCGGTGGCGGGCACCTGTTGGGAAAACTGCCTACTCCACAACTTTGGAATTTAGCCATGGCAGAGTTTTCTGCTTTCAGGATGGGATTCTGCTTCAGCATGTCTGTATATACCACCAATCATCTCAAAAAGAACACTGCCTGAATAAATCAGAAGACAGCAATTGTGGGATCTATAGTATCTATAGAGGACATATAAAAATCACAGTTTTAATTCTTTTCTTGGATTCACCTTTGGAGAGCAAAGGAGAGGCAATCTGAGAAGAGATGAATGCAGAAAAACAAATTTAAGTCTTCCAGGCTGTAAAGCTGCTGTGCTTTTTGCCTCAGCCACCACAATGAAATGACTCCAATAATCTTTGCTGTTTAAGATTAAAATTTTAATGAAAGCAGAGTCTCAAACTTAGTTGATGCAAGATATTACAGTGAGATTTCAAGATTTGTTGTTATTGGGCAGCCAGCAGGGATAAATTCTGAATTCATGTTAGGCTTGGGAGAACCTTCCAGCATCCTGGTATCAACAAGCCATCAGAAATATTTGGGCTGTTCAAATGTCCAGAACAGTCATGATTCACTTGAAAAAACTCAGAAGGAATGAAAAGTGTGTCTGATCAGACAGATTAGATTATATAAATAATTTAAAATTATGGACAAGCAATCTTGGCAGCTACAGAGATCTGCTCTTCCCTTTGCAAAGGGGAGATTTGCTCTTCCCTGTTTTTCTTTCCCAACAGAGCCACCCCAATAAAACTTTCCCTTAATGCACAATCCTGTATGGACAGTTGGGTTTGTGTCTGGAAGCTGTCCCTGTGTGTGCTCTCACCCACAGACCTAGCAGTTTGTAGTGTTGTCTTGGAGTAATACACAATGATAAGGTATCCTATAAATCATCTAATGCCCAAAAATTGTTGTTGTTTCTTTAAGACTTGGCAGTTAGGAATCTGGGTGGGGAGAAGTTGGCTTTTGTGCAGTATTTCTAAAAAGCTGCCCATCCAGGCTCTGGCTCTCTCACGGCTCAGAACAGGGTGTGTTTGTTTTGCTGGTAGTTTGCTTGGTGCTCAGGCAAAAGGGTTTTTTCCTTTTTTTTTTTTTCCTCCTTTTTTTTGTTTTCCTTTTTCTGCTTCAAATACTTCAGATACTTAGTGAAGAAATGCAAAAACCAAGTACTGACTGTCATTGTGTTATTTCAAGTTTTCACCAGTTCAGAGTGACAAACTCAGGTCTTGCAGCTCAGGTGCAAGGCCTCTGTGCACATGCTGCACAGCTCTGCCTAAATTTAAAATTCAGGATCCTTTACTTCTTAGACCCTTTAGCTGCCTTGATGCTGTGACAATTGTGACCACCAAGGGGACACGCTCACACTACTAATGTTATTTCAGCTTTTAAATTAACACATATTCACATCTGTTGTATAATTTCTACACATCCTTACACATAGCTCTCTAGGGTAAATTTCAAGGGGGAAAAATTGGTTTCTTCCATTACTTCCATATTTTCACATTGGCATAAGGGGGAAACATACATAATTGTGGAAGAGATCATGCTTTAATTCAAAATCTTAACTGAGACTAATAAACTGGTCACAATTTGTGTACTGCCTGTTTTCCCCATTTACCTTATATTCAGTGTAAAACACATTAAAAATGAGTATGAATTTCCATCCTCTGACATGTGGAAAACAGCATGATTCTCAAAGCCCACAGGACTTTGGCCATGATGATATCTTGGTTAGACTGTCTCTCTAAGTGTAAGCACAGCAGCTTCAGCTTCTGAGCAGCAGTGGCCATTAAAATGATGGCATGTGCAAATCCATCACAATATTTAGAAAACAGCATTTGGCTGATCAGTTGCAGCATTTTAATTTTGCTATAATTTTCTTTCTAAGAAGACTTAAAGTCAAATTACTGCATAACTGTAGAGCTGGTTGTAGCTGTACTGTCATGTTTTGGTAACTCTTTCAAGGGAATTATCTCTTGGAGATTTCTACTGTGACATGTTAATGTTTTTTTCTGTGGCACCTGTCCATGGCAGGGGGGATAGCAGAGTAAGTGACATTTAAAGGTCTCTTCCAGCCCAGGCTATTCTGTGGTTCCATATACCACCCCTATTATTTGGTAGAAGGTCACTCCAGTTCGTATTCCACTTCCAGATCTCCTGTGATTTTTTGGTAAAAAAAGCAAAGCAAATACCCATCTTTTGTTACATTCTATTCTGAGTTTGGCATTGGGAAGGGTAACCTGGTGGCAGCATAACCTGCAGCAATACTGAAGTCTACTCATGATCCAAGCTCTGTTTTGGGATCAAAATAGCCTTATACACCTCAGATCCATGAAGCCCTCATAGCCTGGTGACAGGAAAAATGTGCATCTGGAGTTGAGGTTCACAAGATACACTTTATGTTGGCTCTAGTTATTTGTGGGAATGTGGTGCAGAGTGGCTTAGGGAGCAGTAGTAGACTGAAGCCTTGGATTTGTTCAAACACTGGACACTTGCATACGTCCAGCCTAGGGCAATAGTCCCTTGAATGTATTACTACCTCCAAGCTAATTTGTGGGAGGAATTAAAGTCCTTAAAAGTGGTTGCTAGCAGACAGCTATCTATGTCTAGTGACCCACTAGACACTGTAGAGTTTGTAGTATCAGTGCCTGATCATCCTCACAGCAAAGAATTTCTTACTCATATCAGTCTGGTTATTGGTTTTAATTACTAAGTACGTAAAAGCTTTGGATTGAAGCAGACATTCCTAAAACTCTACAAATGAGCACTTGTTAACCACTTAGCAGCTATGTGAGCAGAAGATGATCTCCATGTTACCATGTGGTGGCTAATTACCATGGGAGCACATTCTGAAAAGCAGTGATGTCTTCTTCCCAGGAGCATCACATGCAATCTGTGTGCTGTGGGCTAAGCAGAACCAGTGAAGGGTGATTGATGGGGAGCCAACAACTTTACCATGTGTTGCCTAAACCACATCTCCTGTGGTGTGTCGCAGTGAGTGATGAAAGTGACTGCCACTGGCAGAAGCAAGTTTTCCCTGCTACCTTCCCCCAGCTGCAGGTGCAGTGTACCACACTGCACCTCAAACAGCACTACCACAGCTGCTCTATTCCTGATGTCCATGAACCTGCCAACAGTGTTGGAGGCATTGTCTTGGGCAGTCCTCCACAATGCTGAGACTCCACCAGATTGAGACTGAGACCTGTTTTAAAGGGGAAATACTCTGAATTCTTCTAATCTGACCTTGCATAATGTGGCTCTTGAAAGGAAAAGAGCCTTTCATAGAAAGTAGTTTTGCCAAATTTATTTCCAAACCAAGTATTTTAGTGGAAGGGGAGAGAAAATTTCAGCTTTTTAACAAGGGCCTATTGCAATAGGAAAAGGGGTAATGAGTTTAAATTTAAAAAGGGTGAACCTATATTATGTATTAGGAAAAAATCTTGACTGTGAGGTGGTGAAACAGGTTTCCTAGAGAAGTTGTGGATGCCTCATGTCTGAGAGTGTTTAAGGCCAAGTCAGACAGGTCTCGGAGGAACCTGGTCTAGTAGAAGATGCTCCTGCCCATGGCATACATTTGGAACTAAATGTCCCTTCCCACCCAAACT